>NC_137689.1:74831059-74838559 GCF_963989245.1 Nansenia antarctica
GAGCTAAACACACACAGGCCACGAACTGAGACACACTGAGACACACTGCACCCCAAACCATGTCCTTCTCCCTCTCCTCTGCCCTGGCTGATTACAGACATCTTCATGTTAACTAGTTGTGTGTTAACTGGTTGTGTTAACTGGTTGTGTGTTAACTGGTTGTGTTAACTAGTTGTGTGTTAACTGGTTGTGTTAACTGGTTGTGTGTTAACTGGTTGTGTGTTAACTGGTTGTGTGTTAACTGGTTGTGCTACCTGGTTGTGTGTTAACTGGTTGTGTTAACTGGTTGTGTGTTAACTGGTTGTGTGTTAACTGGTTGTGTTAACTGGTTGTGTTAACTGGTTGTGTTAACTAGTTGTGTTAACTAGTTGTGTGTTAACTGGTTGTGTTAACTGGTTGTGTTAACTGGTTGTGTGTTAACTGGTTGTGCTACCTGGTTGTGTTAACTAGTTGTGTGTTAACTGGTTGTGTTTGTTAACTGGTTGTGTTAACTGGTTGTGTTAACTGGTTATGTCTTAACTAGTTGTGCTACCTGGTTGTTTGTGTCTAGGGGGAGAACGGTGTGAGAGGTCTGCCTGGCGCTACTGGGAATCCTGGACCCCCAGTAAGTATCTGTCTGCTGTGTGTGTGTGTGTGTGTGTGTGTGTGTGTATTTGTGTGTGTGTGTGTGTGTGTGTCAGGAACGTGCCGTGAGCTTTTAGATTGGGTAAGCATAAGATATAGAAATACACATAATTACACATACACGCTATCAGTTTCAAGGAAATGCAATTTTGATGCCCTAGAACCCGCTAATAAACTGTAGGGTCACTTTGTGATCAGATTACCAAAAACAAAAAAAACAGTTGCCAGTTTCGACTATATCAGGGGTGCTCATTGTTCAATCTTTTTTGAACCAAGATCTTTTCAAGTAGCCAACCTGCTGAAATCTACAAGTCCAGTTTCAACATCGCAAACGCATACACGCACAACACAGACACACACCGTTTCCATCCTCCATAGTAAACTCACAACACACTTTCTTTTCACACTTTTGTCACACAGGCACTTGACATCACATCACAAACCCTCCCTCTCTATCTCTCTCAAACACTTTTGGTCCAGAACCACTGGCACGGACAGCGACATTAGGCCTATCTCAGCGATTGATTAAGCAGCTCTCTCTCCAAACACAACGGCACAGGCCTATTCAAAGGTAAAAGCAGAGGAAGTCTTAAATAAGGAGCCATAACCAGCAGTACAGCAGTACTCAAACCTTATAAACAAGCACAGATCGCCACCAGCCTCGCGAATCATATAAACCGCTCATACGATACCAGGCTTGCTGTAACCCCTAGCGACTCTCCCTTTCTGGGTGTGAAGATCGGTGAGCGGTGGCTTCGGGCGGCCTTTAGCCAGTAGTTGTGTTTTTCCAGTCCAGTCCAGTCTACGAAATCCCTTTAGGTCGCTGACAGTAATGTCCATATTCACAAAATCAAGCAAGTTATCCTTATTGATTATTATTATTTAGATCGTTTGAGCTAGCTAGCATAAGCTATTCTGCCGGGCGAGAGAAAGTAAGGTGAAATGTTAAGTGAACTTGAAAGTGATAAGAGCCAATCAGTAGCTCTTATCGGAATGAACGAACTACTGATTGGCTGGTAAGCATGCTTACCCTGGCCACATTAAACAGCGGGCTGAGGCATAAAAAAAAAGACATTTTCACGCATTCGAATGTACGCGAGGGAAAGCAGAGAGAGAAGTGCTTATAATGCAACGCAATGCAAGCAAGCAGAATAGCGAGTGCTTACTCCTGCAGGTGGCGCCAAAATAAATGACTCCTGCTGCCCTGGGACCTAAAATACGACTCTTTTAATGAAAACAAACAAACGGTTACATGCACTTTTATTTTAATATTTTCACTGTCCTTTTTTATTTTTTCGTTGGGTAAGCACTGCTTACTATGCTTATATGGACGACACGTCCTTGGTGTGTGTGTGTGTATTTGTGTGCGTGTGTGTGTGTGCGTGTGTGTGTGTGTGTGTGTGTATTTGTGTGTGTGTGTGTTTGTGTGTGTGTGTGTGTGTGTGTGTGTGCCTCTGTGTGTGGGACATTGATCAGTCAGTGATATAAGATGTGACAATTCCTGCTAGACTTCACAGGGTCTCAGTAATCACTCTACCTCAGAGCTGCTGTTGTGTGTGTGTGTGTGTGTGTGTGTGTGTGTGTGTGTGTGTCTGGGTGTGGGTGTGTGTGTGTGTGTGTGTGTGTGTGTGTGTGTGTGTGTGTGTGTGTGTGTGTGTCTGGGTGTGGGTGTGTGTGTGTGTGTGTGTGTGTCTGGGTGTGGGTGTGTGTGTGTGTGTGTGTGTCTGGGTGTCTGGGAGTCTTTGTTTATGAGGACATTGATCACTCAGTTACAGAGCAGCTGGCGTGTGTGTGTGTGTGTGTGTGTGTGTGTGTGTGTGTGTGCGTAGTGCTGTAGTGAACATGTTGGGACGTGTGTTTGTGTGTGTGTGTGTGTGTCTGTCTGCGCGCGTGTGTGTGTGTGTGTGTGTGTGTGTGTGTGTGTGTGTACGTAGTGCTGTAGTGAACATGTTGGGACGTGTGTGTGTCTCCAGGGTCTGACAGGCGGTCTTGGGGAGAGGGGACCCCCGGGACCTCAGGTGAGATACACTCACACAGTTGCTACATCTAACAACTAGTACAGTATATACTATATATATATACTGTATATATATATATATATATATATATATATATATACACACAGTAACAGTCAAAAGTTTGGACACACTTTCCCATTCAATTGGGAGAGTGTTTGTGTCCAAACGTTTGTCTGGTACTGTGTATCCCAGTGGAGGCTGGTCAGAATCACAATCAGAATCTCTTTTATTACATCCCCATGTACGAGCACACACGAGTCACATCCTTTGGCTCAACATTGACATTGCAGCATCAAGATACAGAATCACAATAATAAAGCAAAGTGATAATAAGTAAAGTGGCGGAGGTAGAAATCAGAGGACGATGGAGGATCATTACAGACGAGCCCGTCCTCCGATTTCTACCTCCGCCAGCCTCCCCTGATGTAATTCCCTCTGAATAACCAGTCCACACATGATGAGTGGTTGGCTGTGTTGTTGCAGTGCATGCTGGGATGTGTGTACAACATTCCTCTCCCTCTCTTCATCTCTGGGTTTCCTCTGCAGGGGCGACTGGGAGATCCGGGGTCCCAGGGTATCGAGGGGCCGGCGGTGAGTTATCACACAGTTACCATGACTACCTATAACCCTAACTCACACATGTACCATGACTACCTCTGACCCTAACCCAGGGTTATCACACAGTTACCATGACTACCTCTGGCCCTAACCCAGGGTGAGTTATCACACAGTTACCATGACTACCTCTGACCATAACCCAGAGTTATCACACAGTTACCATGACTACCTCTAACCCTAACCCAGCGGTGAGTTATCACACAGCTCCTTATCATGACCTCTGACCCTAACCCAGGGGTCGGCAACTGTTACTATCAAAAGAGACGTTTTTAGCCAAAATAAATAAATCTGTGTGGAGCCACAAAACATTATTTGAACCTTATAGTCTAAATTAGCCTATCAACATTACTAATAGGTCTAAATTAGCCTATCAACATTACTAATATTATGTGTAAATGAGCATTCATTAAATGTTTTAGACAAAGCAAGGCACATTTATTTGTATATCACATATTCATCCAACCGAATACGAACTCATAGTGCTTTACAGAACGATAAATACATAAAAACAAAATAACAAGTGCAATAAAATGCAATTTAACAGTTCAAATGACCTTTTTCACCAATGACCTTTTTAAAATGATTTTCTTTATTAGTCTGTTAAAAGCCTGAGCCTACCGGTCAACATTTAAAATACTGTAAGTTGAAAAAGCTGAACAAAAGAATTGCAATACAATAACAATTTAACGGTTCAAATTTAAAATCAATACATAAATGCTGCCTCTCTACCTTTGCCTCTCACTCTTGGTTTTACAACATATGACCACTCTGCAGTGGGCTATTTATGATGGTCTGGTACTTTCATTCTAACTTTCATTGAAACGTAAGCAGCTTTCCACCCAACGACATTGTTCACTTCCATATAGCGTTTCGATCCAACGACTTCTGTCGTAAAGTCACAACCCCCTTCTGTGTTCCTCTGGGGGCCCCATCTGTACCACTGACACCATGTGGCTGGGGTTTATTATTGGGCTTTTTTACGGTTCACAGCAGCCTCACAAACGTCCTTCCCGGTCGTGGACTCAGGCTGTTTGAAGGGCAGGGGGGGCGAAAAGAAAGAAAGGGCACCTACTGCACAACATGGGACCCCATCAGTGCACATGGTCAAGTTTAGACCATTGGAAGGACAGCCAATAGGGCACGTCCTCTAATTTTGCCACTCAAAAGGGCACTTTAGTGCGACGTTTTTCAACGGTGGGGGCACATGGTCAAGTTTAGACCATTGGAGGGGCACCAATAGGGCACGTCCTCTCATTTTCGCCACTCAAAAGGGCACTTAAGAAAGACGTTTTTCAACCGTGGGGGCACCAGGAGGGGCGGTCACCCCCCCTGCCCTGCCCCTGAGTCCGCCAGTGGTCCTTCCTGCGTGCTTGTTTTCAGCGGTATCAACTCCTGCGGCCCATCAGAGTTGACATACCTGCATAGCAGCGCTGTCTGTCTGCTCAGTATCCTTCTTGACGCATCGCAGGCGGTTGAGTAGCTGGAGCTGAATGGACGTCCTCCATTCGCTGACTGGTGATGCTTGTTGACATGTTTACGGCCCTGTCTATGCGGAGAGAGAGAGGCATATTTATTTTTTTCTTCTCAGTTTTGTTTTTGAAGTCTGAGAATACTGTAGACGCTCTGATAGTTTTATATTTAATTTCCTGTATCCATCGCCTGTGAAAGGCTTCCCACGCCTTACTCTCTCCTAAGCAGCTGTTGTTGAGTTTAAAGATTTGATCCAGTTCTTAAAAGTATGAAAAATACAGTCTGCTACACAGTCTGTGTCATCTATCCATGTAATCCTCCGGAGAATGTAAGAATCACTTACAATTATTGATAATTGAAAAAATAACCATTGTTCATTTCCATATAATTTGTGGTCAAAGCCACAGGGAAACCCTGGAGATGGGCCGACGACCCGCATGCGGCTCCAAAACCGCAGGTTGCCGACCCCTTCCCTAACCCTAAACCTAACCCCAACCCTAACCCTAAACCCAAAGCCTAACCCTAACCCCAACTCTAAACCTAACCCCAACCCCAAAACCTAACCCTAACCCCAAAACCGAAACCTTAGGGATTACAGATCCACGCTCTCTCCCCTTGTCAATAACCTGTCAACCCTCAGCGGGAAGCTCACCTGTGTGCTGTGTGTCACCCTCACCTGTGTGCTGTGTGTCACCCTCACCTGTGTGCTGTGTGTCCACCCTCACCTGTGTGCTGTGTGTCTGTCAACCCTCACCTGTGTGCTGTGTGTCCAGCTCACCTGTGTGCTGTGTGTCACCCTCACCTGTGTGCTGTGTGTCACCCTCACCTGTGTGCTGTGTGTCACCCTCACCTGTTCCCTGTATGTCTGTCCACCCTCACCTGTGTGCTGTGTGTCTCCCTCACCTGTGTGCTGTGTGTCACCCTCACCTGTGTGCTGTGTGTCTCCCTCACCTGTGTCCTGTATGTCTGTCCACCCTCACCTGTGTGCTGTGTGTCACCCTCCCCTCTGTGCTGTGTGTCACCCTCACCTGTGTGCTGTATGTCACCCTTACCTGTGTGCTGTGTGTTCCAGGGGCCCCCAGGGTTCTCGGGGGCAGACGGGGGGGCAGGGAAGCCAGGCCCCCGGGGAAGCAGAGGACCCCCAGGGCCGCAGGGCCCCGACGGACCGGCAGGAATCCCAGTGAGTCGCTACTTTCCATCGGCCGCTCCCTCCCTCCCTCCCTCCCTCCCTCCCTTCCTCCCTCCCTCCCTCCCTCCCTTCCTCCCTCCCTCCCTCCCTCCCTTCCTCCCTCCCTCCCTCCTCCCCCCCTCCCTCCCTCCCTCCCTCCTCCCTCCCTCCCTCCTCTCCTCCACACACACTCTGAGGAGCTCTGTGGAGCCCTGGGAAGTCAACGGGATGCTATTCGGTTGTTAAGTCTGACGTCAAACGTGACGTTTAGCAATTTCCGGGTCCAAACCAGAAATTCCCTGCACCAGAGTACCAGTGTACTAAAGCACCAGAGTACCAGTGTACTAAAGCACCAGAGTACCAGTGTACTAAAGCACCAGAGTACCAGTGTACTAAAGCACCAGAGTACCAGTGTACCAGTGTACTAAAGCACCAGAGTACCAGTGTACTAAAGCACCAGAGTACCAGAGTACCAGTGTACTAAAGCACCAGAGTACCAGTGTACTAAAGCACCAGAGTACCAGTGTACTAAAGCACCAGAGTACCAGTGTACTAAAGCACCCGAGTACCAGAGTACTAAAGCACCAGAGTACCAGTGTACTAAAGCACCCGAGTACCAGAGTACTAAAGCACCAGAGTACCAGTGTACTAAAGCACCAGAGTACCAGTGTACTACAGCACCAGAGTACCAGTGTACTAAAGCACCAGAGTACCAGTGTACTAAAGCACCAGAGTACCAGTGTACTAAAGCGGTAGAATGACAGTTCAATCGTTTTTTAGACTGGGATCTACTCATACAACAAGGGACACGGCACTTTCCCGTTTTTTCCATATTTGTCAGCGTCTTTGAGCCTCGGAAAAGCGCTACACAAAAATAATGAATTATTATTATTACTGAGGCATTTCGAAGAGAGCGCTTCAGCCAACGTTGGACCCGGAAACACGTCACGACTTAACAACCGAATAGAGCACAGGGGAGGCTGGCGGGGGTAGAAATGGGAGGATTGGAGGCTCATTGTAATGCGTGGAATAGAATGAGGAATGGTTTGATATATAACAATATAAAAAATAGTGAAAATAGTGAAAATACCACCGCTCATCCGTGGTCAGACTTAGCTGGGGTGCTGCAGCTGAAGAGTATCAGATAAGAGTGCAAAAAAACTAGCACCCGCACACTCAAATCTGTGCAAGAATCTTACTTTATTGCGAACTTTCGGTCATAGACCTTTTTCATGCATGTAGAACACTATAACATAATAATATGTGCAATTTAGATGATGCTTTTATCCAAAGCGACTTACATTACAGTGAGTGCATACATTTTTCAGTATACACGGTATCTGATCCCAAAGGATATGGGATATGATAAGATACCATTCCTAATTCCGTTCCACGTGTTACAATGAGGCCGTCCTCCGATTCCTACCTCCGCCAGCCTCTCCTGATGGAGTGTTGTTGCTGATGCCTCTGGGATAAATGGATGAATGCGTTGTCATGACAGCAGGGCTTGGCTCTGAGCTGACACTAGCCTCAGGGTAGTAGAGCAGTTACATTATTACATCTTCAGTCAGGTGGCTCATCATCAGTTAATTACATCATCAG
>NC_137689.1:74843559-74846059 GCF_963989245.1 Nansenia antarctica
GAACACCCTCCAGACAACTTTATATCTGAACACCCTCCAGACAACTTTATATCTGAACACCCCCCAGACAACTTTATATCTGAACACCCCCCATACAACTTTATATCTGAACACCCCCCAGACAACTTTATATCTGAACACCCTCCAGACAACTTTATATCTGAACACCCTCCAGACAACTTTATACCTGAACACCCTCCATACAACTTTATACCTGAACACCCTCCAGACAACTTTATACCTGAACACCCCCCAGACAACTTTATATCTGAACACCCTCCAGACAACTTTATATCTAAACACCCTCCAGACAACTTTATATCTGAACACCCTCCAGACAACTTTATACCTGAACACCCCCCAGACAACTTTATATCTGAACACCCCCCAGACAACTTTATACCTGAACACCCTCCATACAACTTTATACCTGAACACCCTCCAGACAACTTTATACCTGAACACCCCCCAGACAACTTTATATCTGAACACCCTCCAGACAACTTTATACCTGAACACCCCCCAGACAACTTTATATCTGAACACCCCCCAGACAACTTTATACCTGAACACCCTCCAGACAACTTTATATCTGAACACCCTCCAGACAACTTTATATCTGAACACCCCCCAGACAACTTTATACCTGAACACCCTCCAATCAACTTTATACCTGAACACCCTCCAGACAACTTTATACCTGAACACCCCCCAGACAACTTTATATCTGAACACCCCCCAGACAACTTTATATCTGAACACCCCCCAGACAACTTTATACCTGAACACCCTCCAGACAACTTTATATCTGAACACCCCCCAGACAACTTTATACCTGAACACCCTCCAGACAACTTTATATCTGAACACCCTCCAGACAACTTTATATCTGAACACCCTCCAGACAACTTTATATCTGAACACCCTCCAGACAACTTTATATCTGAACACCCCCCAGACAACTTTATATCTGAACACCCCCCAGACAACTTTATACCTGAACACCCCCCAGACAACTTTATATCTGAACACCCCCCAGACAACTTTATATCTGAACACCCCCCAGACAACTTTATATCTGAACACCCTCCAGACAACTTTATACCTGAACACCCCCCAGACAACTTTATATCTGAACACCCTCCAGACAACTTTATACCTGAACACCCCCCAGACAACTTTATACCTGAACACCCTCCAGACAACTTTATACCTGAACACCCCCCAGACAACTTTATACCTGAACACCCTCCAGACAACTTTATATCTGAACACCCCCCAGACAACTTTATACCTGAACACCCTCCAGACAACTTTATACCTGAACACCCCCCAGACAACTTTATACCTGAACACCCTCCAGACAACTTTATATCTGAACACCCCCCAGACAACTTTATACCTGAACACCCCCCAGACAACTTTATATCTGAACACCCCCCAGACAACTTTATATCTGAACACCCTCCAGACAACTTTATATCTGAACACCCCCCAGACAACTTTATATCTGAACACCCTCCAGCAGCTAAACTGGACTCAGACATAATGAAGCTTCTCCTCTGGTAACGATCGGACTGTCAGTTCAGACAGGACCGGCATCTCATGTTTCTAAATTGAGCTCTCTGTTTCTGTCTCTTCCTCTCTCTCTCTCTCTCTCTCTCTCTCTCTCTCTCTCTCTCTCTCTCTCTCTCTCTCTCTTCCTCTCTCTTCCTCTATCTCTCTCTGTCTCTCTCTCTCTCTCTCTCCCTCTCTCTCCCCCTCTCTCTCTCTCTCCCTCTCTCTCTCTCCCCTCTCTCTCTCTCTCTCTCCCTCTCTCTCCCCCTCTCTCCACCCCCCACCCTCTCTCTCTCTCCCCTCTCCCCCCCCCCCCCCCTCTCTCTCTCTCTCTCCAGGGGGAGTCAGGGCTCAGTGGAGCGGATGGACCTGCCGGGATACCCGGCCCTCTGGTAATGAGGTCCATTAATTGTCAATCAAACCCAGTCAATCAAACCCAGTGAGATATGGAGGGTTGAAGCTAGGCTCGGAGCTAGAGCGGTCTGGCGTCCATCTTGATGTCTCTGGATGATTTGGTTATTCTATTATCTTATCTCTCTCTCTGTTGCTGTTGTTGTGTTTCTAGGGCGTGGCGGGGGCCTCCGGGGTCAGAGGTGACATGGGGAAACCAGGGCCGCAGGTCAGTGTCTCTCTAGTCTACCTGTACACTAACCTACCTAGACCTGTCTACCTGTCTACCTGTACACTACCCTACCCTACCTAGACCTGGTCTACCTGTACACTAACCTACCTAGACCTGTCTACCTGTACACTAACCTACCTAGACCTGTCTAGCTTCACCTGGTAGTCTGGTGTCTCTCTGGTCTACCTGCACACTACCTACCCAGACCTGGTCAGCATCACCTGGTGTCTGCCAGACCTCACCATGGTCAAGTCAGCCACGTGCTCAGTGTGGGCTGGGGTGGGGGTGGTGGATCTGTGGGCTGGGAGGTTCCAGGTCCAT
>NC_137689.1:74851059-74852429 GCF_963989245.1 Nansenia antarctica
TCCTCTTCCTCCTCCTTCTTCTTCTCCTCCTTCTCATCCTCCTTCTCCTCCTCCTCCTCCTCCTCCTCCTCCTCCTCCTCTTTCTCCTCCTCCTTCTTCTTCTCTCTCAGGGCGTCCTGGGCGTGCGAGGAGAGACAGGAGAAGAGGGGGAGAAAGGGAAAGAGGTAAGAAGAACAGATGAAGGTGTGAATTATTGATGCCAGTGAGATCAGAGGTGTGTGATGAAGACTTAACCCCTCTGCTTCTCTCCTCCTCTCCTCTCTCTTCTCTCCTCCTCTCCTCTCTCTTCTCTCCTCCTCCTCTCTCTTCTCTCCTCCTCCTCTCTCTTCTCTCCTCCTCCTCTCTCTTCTCTGCTCCTCCTCTCTCTTCTCTGCTCCTCCTCTCTCTTCTCTCCTCCTCCTCTCTCTTCTCTCCTCCTCCTCTCTCTTCTCTCCTCCTCCTCTCTCTTCTCTGCTCCTCCTCTCTCTTCTCTCCTCCTCCTCTCTCTTCTCTCCTCCTCTTCTCTCTCTTCTCTCCTCCTCCTCTCTCTTCTCTCCTCCTCCTCTCTCTTCTCTCCTCCTTCTCTCTCTTCTCTCCTCCTCCTCTGTCTTCTCTCCTCCTCCTCTCTCTTCTCTCCTCCTCCTCTCTCTTCTCTCCTCCTCCTCTCTCTTCTCTGCTCCTCCTCTCTCTTCTCTCCTCCTCCTCTCTCTTCTCTCCTCCTCCTCTCTCTTCTCTGCTCCTCCTCTCTCTTCTCTCCTCCTCCTCTCTCTTCTCTCCTCCTCCTCTCTCTTCTCTCCTCCTCCTCTCTCTTCTCTCCTCCTCCTCTCTCTTCTCTCCTCCTCCTCTCTCTTCTCTCCTCCTCCTCTCTCTTCTCTCCTCCTCCTCTCTCTTCTCTCCTCCTCCTCTCTCTTCTCTCCTCCTCCTCTCTCTTCTCTCCTCCTCCTCTCTCTTCTCTGCTCCTCCTCTCTCTTCTCTGCTCCTCCTCTCTCTTCTCTGCTCCTTCTCTCTCTTCTCTCCTCCTCCTCTCTCTTCTCTCCTCCTCCTCTCTCTTCTCTCCTCCTCCTCTCTCTTCTCTCCTCCTCCTCTCTCTTCTCTCCTCCTCCTCTCTCTTCTCTGCTCCTCCTCTCTCTTCTCTCCTCCTCCTCTCTCTTCTCTCCTCCTCCTCTCTCTTCTCTCCTCCTCCTCTCTCTTCTCTCCTCCTCCTCTCTCTTCTCTCCTCCTCCTCTCTCTTCTCTCCTCCTCCTCTCTCTTCTCTCCTCCTCCTCTCTCTTCTCTCCTCCTCCTCTCTCTTCTCTCCTCCTCCTCTCTCTTCTCTCCTCCTCCTCTCTCTTCTCTCCTCCTCCTCTCTCTTCTCTGCTCCTCCTCTCTCTTCTCTCCTCCTCCTCTCTCTT
>NC_137689.1:74852629-74867629 GCF_963989245.1 Nansenia antarctica
GCTTTGGACAAAGGCGTCTGCTAAATGCCCTAAACGTAAATGCAGCATTATACACTACGTGAGCTTAGAACTATCAGGTTCTATCTCCGTTTAGAACTATAAGGTTCTATCTCCGTTTAGGGCAGGTCAGAGATATTGAGCGTCAAAGTTTTTACATTCCATTATGTTTTGTGAGATGGAACCTTTGTATTTTATTAATTACTAGATCAAAAATGTCAACATTAAAAAATAACACACACAGGCATTAATAAACACCTAATGGATCAGATTATGTAAAAAACAAAATTTTTACAAAATGGAGATAGAACCTTATGATTCTAAGCTCACGACTAGTCTCTAGATTGGAAGCAAAACATTAATAAGAGCATATCACATAATATCAAATTATATAAAAAGATACAGAGAGAGAAGTAAGGAATTTACATAACATTAACATACAGTATGTACTGCATTTTGAAATGCTATAGCTAGTTTGAAATGCTAGTAGTTAGCCAGGCCTAAGCATAGATGACTGTTTCCTGCTATGACTGGTGGATAGATGATTCACTTACTTTAGTCAAATGTGTTTGTTGTAAAGTCTCTTTGGATAAAGGCGTCTGCTAAAGGCCTTAAATGTAATATAAATGTATAAGTAGTCCACTCTCATCCTAGTGTCTGCTCATCCTCAGGGGCTGAAAGGCTTCCAAGGGTTTCCCGGGCAACCAGGGAGGAGGGGCCTGCCGGTAAGAGGAGATGATGATGATGATGATGTCATACATAGTAAAGAGTTAGACTCCCTGTTCAAATGGACTGTCTGATGGAGCACCCATCTACTGATGGGAGGGTTTGATGTCTGTAAACAACAGAATGGGGAGGAGGAGGAGGAGGAGGAGGAGGAGGAGGAGGGGGGGAGGAGGAGGGGGATGAGGGGGAGGAGGAGGAGTAGGAGGAGGAGGAGGGGGGGGAGGAAGAGGAGGAGGAGGTGGAGGAGGAGGAGGGGGAGGAGGAGGAAGAGGAGGAGGAGGTGGAGGAGGAGGAGGGGGAGGAGGAGGAGGGGAGGAGGATGTGGAGGGGGAGGAGAAGGAGGAGGAGGAGGAGGGAGAGGAGGAGGGGGGGGAGGAGGAGGAGGAGGAGGAGGGAGAGGAGGACGGGGGGGGGAGGAGGAGGAGGAGGAGGAGAAGGAGGAGGGGCAGAGGGAGGAGGAGGAGGATTGTGTGTAGTTCAGGTGGAGCTGCAGAGAAGCGTTTCCAGGGTGTGGCCTAGCGTCTGACAGCAGTCTGTACTGCCTGCAATGCCCAGAGACTCAGTGGAGAAATTCCACTCTTGGATTGGAGATTACGTTCATATTCACTTATATTATATATTATTATATACCATTTATTTATACTCACTGTAGTACCGTATACTGTAATACATACACTGTCAATATCAAGTCTTTTGCACTATGCCACTGTTTTGCATCTGGTTAGAAACCAAACTAGGTTTCGTTGTCTCAGTAATTGTACTATTTGCACGTGACAATAAAGTGCAATGACAATAGAGTTGAATGTAACCTAACCTAACCTAACCTAACCTGACCATTCACAGTGCTCTATTATACAGAGACACAATGTGGATGATGTCCTAATGATTGTGTGTGTGTGTGTGTGTGTGTGGTGTGTGTGTGTGTGTGTGTTTGTGTGGTGTGTGTGTGTGTGTGTTTTAGGGGGCACCTGGACTTGCAGGACTCCCTGGACCATCACTGAACATGACCATTACTGAGCTCAAGGCAAGTCACATGGTATCACATGATATTACTGTCTCTGTCTCTCTCTCTCTCTCTCTCTCTCTCTCTCTCTCTCTCTCTCTCTCTCTCTCTATCTCTGTCTCTCTCTCTCTCTCTTTGTCTCTCTCTCTCTCTGTCTCTCTCTCTCTCCTTTGTCTCTCTCTCTGACTCTGTCTCTGTCTCTCTCTCTCTCTCTCTCTCTCTTTGTCTCTCTCTCTCTCTCTCTGTCTCTGTCTCTCTCTCTCTCTCTCTCCTTCTCTCACAAGTCTCATAGTATTACAGTCTCTGTCTCTCTCTCTCTCTCTCTCTCTCTCTCTCTCTTCTCTCTCCTTCTCTCACAAGTCACACAGTATTACTGTCTCTGTCTCTGTCTCTCTCTCTCTCTCTCTCTCTCTCTCTCCTTCTCTCACAAGTCTCATAGTATGTCTGTCTCTGTCTGCTGTTGAGAGGAGACCCTGTCTGCCTGCCTCTATAAGACTATACCCCTCCTCCACCTGGCTCCATCTGGGTGACCAGAGTCAGGCTGGGGGTGTTACATCACACTGGACTGTTGTTACTGTATATGATGTTTCAGATGTCTATTCATGTCTAAATAGGCCTCTCATTCACCCATTCACTCACACATTCACACACCAATGGCGCCAAGCTACCATGCAAGGCGCCGGCCCGCTCGTTGGGGTTCAGTGTCTTGCTGTAAGTTCATGTTGTTGTTATTGTTTGTGCTGTGAGCTGCTGTAATGCCTTAATTTCCCCTCTACTGAACGAGCTGGTTTGATGTTTTTGTGGATGTTTTTCCTCTAGAATAGTATGACTCATTGTTGTCGTTATCATCACTGTCTTCTAACTGATGTGATGTTTATATCCATCGTGGCGGGGCGGCTGTGCCTCAGGAGATAGAGCCGGCGTCTAATGATCGCAAGATCGGTGGTTCGAGCTCCGTCTGGCCACATGTCGAGGTGCCCTTGGGCAAGACACTGAACCCCAAATTGCTCCCAATGAGCGGGGCCGGCCGGTGCCTTGCATGGTAGCTTGGCCGCCATTGGTGTGTGAACTGTGAATGTATGTGTGAATGGGTGAATGAGAGGCCGTTGTAAAGCGCTTTGGAATAAAGCGCTATACAGTGGTGTAATCTACGTGATACGCAGGACTATGCTGTATACCCACTAGGAAAGGCCAAGGATTTCCATATACCCACTTAAAATGTTTGAGGATACGTAACGGAGTTTTGTGACAGAACTTCACTTTCATTCATAACATTCACCCTGTCTGTATTACGAAGCACTTGAATTTTGGACCATTGGGACTGACTATAGCATCATATACCATCAACGGGGGGAGCTGCAACATGAAATGTCAGAATATAGCACTATCATGCACAGATCAGCGTTATAACATGTAATGTTAGATATATACGTCAGACAGGGAGCGCAGATTTATTTATATGCCCGTTTCCGAAATTAACGATATGGAGGCTGGGAGGGAAAAATCACAATATACCCACTAGAAACAACTAGACTACACCACTGGCGCTATATAAGTCAGTCTATATAAGTCAGTCTATATAAGTGCAGTCTATATAAGTCAGTCCGTTTACCATCTGTAAGGACCTGATGTCGTGTCGGACCGGCCCCAACTACCCCCTGCTGCAGACGGTCCTGGACGCCCTCCACCAGGACCTGCGGCTGCTGCTGGATCCCCCCGACGGCACCAAGGAGCATCCCGCCACCACCTGCCTGGAGCTCTGGCTCTGCCACCCCGACTACACCAGCGGGATGTTCTACATCGACCCCAACCAGGGCAGCCCTGCCGACGCCCTGCTGGTCTACTGCAACCTCTCCAGCAACACCATCCAGACCTGCCTTCACCCCCATGACTCCCAGGTACACCCCCCCTCTCCCTCACCCCTCTCTCACCCCTCTCTCTCCCTCCTCACCCCTCTCTCACCCCTCTCTCACCCTCCCTCACCCACCATCCAGACCTGCCTTCACCCCCATGACTCCCAGGTACACCCCCCCTCTCCCTCTCCTCTCCCTCACCCCTCTCTCTCCCACCATCCAGACCTGCCTTCACCCCCATGACTCCCAGGTACACCCCCCTCTCCCTCACCCTCTCTCACCCCTCTCTCACCCTCCTCACCCACCATCCAGACCTGCCTTCACCCCCATGACTCCCAGGTACACCCCCCCTCTCCCTCACCTCTCCTCACCCCTCTCTCTCCCCACCATCCAGACCTGCCTTCACCCCCACCACTCCCAGGTACACCCCCCCTCTCCCTCACCCCTCCCTCACCCCTCTCTCTCCCACCATCCAGACCTGCCTTCACCCCCACCACTCCCAGGTACACCCCCCTCTACTCACCCTCCCTCACCCCTCTCTCACCCCTCTCTCTCCCACCATCCAGACCTGCCTTCACCCCCTCACCACTCCCAGGTACACCCCCCCTCCCTCACCCTCCCTCACCCCTCTCACTCCACCATCCAGACCTGCCTTCACCCCCAACCACTCCCAGGTACACCCCCCCTCTCTCACCCTCCCTCACCCCTCTCTCTCCCACCATCCAGACCTGCCTTCACCCCCACCACTCCCAGGTACACCCCCCCTCTCTCACCCTCCCTCACCCCTCTCTCACCCCTCTCTCTCCCACCATCCAGACCTGCCTTCACCCCCACCACTCCCAGGTACACCCCCCTCCCTCACCCTCCCTCACCCCTCTCACTCCCACCATCCAGACCTGCCTTCACCCCCACCACTCCCAGGTACACCCCCCCTCTCTCACCCTCCCTCACCCCTCTCCTCTCCCACCATCCAGACCTGCCTTCACCCCCACCACTCCCAGGTACACCCCCCCTCTCCCTCACCCCTCCCTCACCCCTCTCTCTCCCACCATCCAGACCTGCCTTCACCCCACCACTCCCAGGTACACCCCCCCTCTCCCTCACCCCTCCCTCACCCCTCTCTCTCCCACCATCCAGACCTGCCTTCACCCCCACCACTCCCAGGTACACCCCCCCTCTCCCTCACCCCTCTCACTCCCACCATCCAGACCTGCCTTCACCCCCCACCACTCCCAGGTACACCCCCCCTCTCTCACCCTCCCTCACCCCTCTCTCACCCCCCTCTCCCTCACCCCTCTCTCATCCCTCTCTCTCCCACCATCCAGACCTGCCTTCACCCCCACCACTCCCAGTACACCCCCTCTCTCACCCTCACATATCCTCTCTCACCCTCCCTCACCCCTCTCTCTCCCACCCCTCCCTCACCCCTCTCTCCCACCCTTCTCTCACCCCTCTCTCTCCCACCCCTCCCTCACCCCTCTCTCTCCCACCCCTCCCTCACCCCTCTCTCCCCCACACCCTCACCCTCACCCACACCCTCACCCCCCACCAGGACACTGCTGCTGTAATATTAACCACGCAGCCACAGCAGACCAGCAGTAACTAGACTCCATCTGGACTAATGCATTTTTTAACTGGAGGAATCCAATTTATTTGTGCTGCTTTGTCTTTGCGCTGCATACTAATCCTAATCTCAAGGAGACAAAACTGGCAACTAACAAAGTTGGGAGTCATTAGTATGTCCATAGGCGTCCAGTACGGGAGGTGGCGGGCGGTGGGGGGGGGGAGGTTTAAGCTTTATTCCCTCCCAATAATTGGATATTGGCCCCTCGATATTCCCTCCAATTATGCAGTCTGTCTGTCTACACCGGCCAGCTCTCTCTGTCTCTCTCTCTGTCTCTGGTCCGTGTTTACCACATCCGGGCCTCTAGTGATCAGTCTCTGAAGTATAGGAAAACTCACTCTAGCATTACATTATATTAATTAAAGCCAGATATCAAGATTCTGTCTTTAGACATAAAAGTTGTCAAATTACTACTCCAAGGTATTTCAGAGAGGCCTACTTTTTTGAGGGGGGGCGGGGGGACTTCAGGACTTCAGGACATGGAGCAGCTGGCGTGTCTTCTAATCCGTCAGGTTCTAGGCTCCGTGCTGGGCAGTGGTGTAGTCTAGTGTTTTCTAGTGGGTATATTGTGATTTTTCCCTCAGCCCAGCCTCATATCGTTCATTTCGCCATAAAAATTAAATCTGCGCTGCCTGTCTAACGTTATATATATATATATATATATATATATATATATATATATATATATATATATATATATATATATATAAAGTACATGTTATAAGTCTGATCTGTGCATGATTGTGCTGCATTTTGACATATTTCATGTCGCATCTACCCCCCGTTGATGGTATATGACGCTATAGTCAGTCGCAATGGTCCAAGATTCAAGTGCTTCATAACACAGACGGGGTGAATTTTATGAATGAAAGTGAAAGTTCTGTCACAAAACGCTACGTTAACGTATCCTCACACATTCTTAAGTGCAGGGCTGCCAAGTTTGACCAAAACTTTGGAGTGAGATTTTTTGCCGGTGGAGCGACGCAAAACTGAGCACGTTTGGTCTCTCCCACCCAATTATTATTATTATTATTATTATTATTATTATTATTATTATTATTATTATTATTATTATTTTTGATAGTTTCCTACAATTTTACATCATAATAAACCAGCACAAGAAATGAAAACAATTGTAAAATTGTATAAAACAAGACAAATTCAGACAGTAATAAAAATATATTATATTTATTATCATCTATCTATAAATAAATCAATCATGTAACATCAGAATAACTCTTTTAACTGTCAACCAACCATGTAACATATTAATCACTCTTTTAATTGTCAATCAACCATGTAACATATTAATCACTCTTTTAACTGTCAATCAACCATGTGACCTATAAAGTTACAACATCTTATGCAGTACAACAACCCCAACTCTTACAAGCGGTGTTCATAACTGTGTTGTAGGTGTTTGTGGCAGATGTTGATGCCTTAATAACAGAGGTAGGGGGCTCCCACTTGAAACATTGTGGCTCGAGGCCAGCCATCTTCACCGTCATGATGGATGAAAGGGTCCCGTCAAGAGCCAGACTGTTACGGGTTTTGGTTTTGTTCAGCCCCACCACGGAGAACACTCGTTCTGCATCAGCATTTTAATGCGGAAGTACCAAAACCAATTTGGCAATATGAGAGAGCCTCCCAAATCTGCTCATCCTGTTCACCTTAGAAAAATGTACATAGGAAGCCTAATTACTCAAGGATTATCTTATCTCTCTTTCAGCAAGTTGATTAAGTCAATGTGTAGTATGTCAAAGGGTGCAGAATAATTATTACCTTATTCTTCGAATGAGGTGAGATGTACCGTTTTGGCCGTCCGCTTCATGCTGCAGCTCGCGTGATCACAGAACACAACGCTCGTCTACCGCTCCGACTGCGCACGCGCAAGCATAATAACGCGAGTGCAGAAAGAGGACGTCACGAATCTCATGTCCAGTAGCTTTCTTTCAAGGAATTTCAAAAATAAAAGTCCCGTAAAACAAATTGTTATTTCTCGCCGTGAGAAATAGAGTTGCGGCGTGAGAGCGTGAGAACTGGTTGAAATGCGTGTGTCTCACGGTGATTGCGTGAGACTTGGCAGCCCTGCTTAAGTTGGTATATGGAAATCCTTGGCCTTTCCTAGCAGGTATACGGCGTAGTCCTGCGTATCACGTAGACTACACCACTGGTGCTGGGTAAATACACTGTATAATCCAGCAGGTTCTAGGCTCCGTGCTGCTGGGTAAATACACTGTATAATCCAGCAGGTTCTAGGCTCCGTGCTGGTGGGTAATACACTGTATAATCCAGCAGGTTCTAGGCTCCGTGCTGGGTAAACACACTGTATAATCCAGCAGGTTCTAGGCTCCGTGCTGGGTAAACACACTGTATAATCCAGCAGGTTTTGGGCTCCGTGCTGGGTAAAAACACTGTATAATCCAGCAGGTTTTGGGCTCTGTGCTGGGTAAACACACTGTATAATCCAGCAGGTTCTGGGCTCCGTGCTGGGTAAACACACTGTATAATCCAGCAGGTTCTGGGCTCCGTGCTGGGTAAATACACTGTCCTGTCTCCCTGCAGATGCCCATCAGAGCCTGGATGGAGGACTGGGAGGGAGAGGACGGGTCTTACCAGTGGCTCAGCAGGCAGGAACAAGGCTTCCAGGTGGGCCTTCTTCTCCTTTATAAACCTGTTCTCTCCTTTATAAACCTGTTCTCTTCTCCTTTATACACCTGTTCTCTTCTCCTTTATACACCTGTTCTCTTCTCCTTTATACACCTGTTCTCTCCTTTCATTCACCCTCTCAGTCCCCTCATCATCTGTTTGTCCTGAGTACCCTCACTCTGACTGTCTCTGACTCTGACTGACTCTGTCTGACTCTGACTCACTCTGACTCTGACTGACTCTGTCTGACTCTACTCTGACTCTGACTGACTCTGACTCACACTGACTCTGTCTGACTCTGACTCACTCTGACTGACTCTGTCTGACTCTGACTCTACTCTGACTCTACTCTGACTCACTCTGACACTGACTCTACTCTGGTTCTACTCTCCCTCTACTACTATTCTGTGAGTGTACCAGTTCAAACACTAGGTAGTAATCAATGCCAGAAAAAAAATGGTCACTGCATCTATCAGCTCCATCGACTTTGTCCCGGGTCCTCTCTGCCTCTCTCTGGTGATTTCTCAAGGGACGACTGGAAATTGTTCAAGGCCATTTGTCTCTTTATAACTATGGCCACTTTATTTCTCTGGTCGCTGCATTGTCCAGGAACTGAAGTCTGAACCTTTTACTCTCTCAGACGTGCCTGTGATGAATGAGATGTGAGAATAAACTTGAGACTTGAAAAGAACTTTGTTCGGCAAACAAAGTTGGCAGTTGTTCAGAACTGAACTCTCCCCCTTCCCCTCCCCTTCCTCCCCTCCCCTCCCTTCCCCGGGCGGCTACATGTCGGCTGTGGCGCAGGAGGTAAAGCCGCCGTCTAATGATCGCAAGGTTGGCAGATCGGCGGTTCGAGCCCCGGCTGGCCACATGTTGAAGTGTCCTTGGGCAAGACACTGAACTCCAAAATTGCTCCCAGTGAGCGGGGCCGGCCGGCGCCTTGCATGGCAGCTTGCCGTGAATGTGTGTGTGAATGGGTGAATGAGAGGCTGTGGTAAAGCGCTTTGGAGCAGCTTTGGAGCAGCAAAAAAGGCGCTATATAAGTGCAGTCCATTTACCATTTCCCCCCCTGTCCAGTTTGACTACCCAGGTGCCAGCGTGGTGCAGATGCGGTTCCTGAGGTTGCAGAGCATGACGGCCGTCCAGAAGATCACCTACTCCTGCCACCCAGGACACCGGCTGGGACAGACGGACAGAGAAGTCAAGTTCCTGACAGACACACGGAGACAGAGTTACCTAGGAGGACTCAAAGACTGCATGGTGCGTCACACTACACTTATTCCATTTACAGGGTACGACAGTAACGCCGTTTTACTTGCCCGGACCAAGTAAAACATTCGCCGGGTTTGTTTGCGCGAGCCCGACGACGCTGCTAGATCCTGGATCTGTTTACCTGTGTGCAGGAAGAACAACAGACGGCGCAGGCGCCAGACTAGACTAGATGATCGTGGAGTGAAGATATTATCAAAGCGTACGCGCCTGTCGATCACCCGTACGCTTTGATAATATCTTCACTCAAGATCTTCTAGTCTAGTCTCGCGCCTGCGCTCACGCAAACAAACCCAGCGAATGTTTTACTTGGTCCGGGCAAGTAAAACGGCGTTACTGTCGAACCCTGCATTTAGCAGACACTTTTATCCACAGTGATTTACAATGAGAGATTACAGGGACAGTCTCCCTGGAGTAACTTAGGGCTAAGTGCCTTACTCATGTTCCCAGGTGGGATTTGAACTCATGATCTTCTGATCACCTCACTCCAACTCTGATCACCTCACTCCAACTCAACTACCCCATGTCACAGAGATGCCATTCTTTTCTCTTTTTATTGTTCACTTGTCACTCATAAGACTGACTTTACAGGGTGTCATCAGAGAGATACATTATGCCAAACAATGACACATTCACTTTTTTCTTCTCCCAATGTTCCTGACTACATCTGTAATTGATTCACTGTGTCTTTCTTTCGTTGTGTTTCCCTCCCGGTGTGTACGCCAGCCTGGAGAAGAGGTGGATTCTGGGCCGCGGGAGTCTGTGTTCGAGTTTGAGGACCTGCATCTGCTCCCCCTGAGAGACGTGGCGATGATGGGGGGAGGAAACTTCACGCATGAGTTTGGTTTCTCCGTCGGGCCCATCTGTTTCAGCTAGGAAGGGAGGGGAACGAGGGAAGGGGGGGAGGGAGGAGGGAGGGAGGGAGGGAGGGAGGGAGGAGTAGAGAGGGCCTCAGGCCCCCTAGGACTCACAGAGCCAGGATAAGAGCCTGTATTCAGGACCCCCCCGAGGAAGCAGGAGAACAAGAGGACTAAGGGAATCTCTCCTCCATTTTGGGAGGGCGTCACTACTCTTTCCCCTGTTTTGTGGGGGGGGGGGGGGGGGTCGACTCTCTCGTCGACTGGCTCCACATCAACGACCTGTTGGGAGGTCCATCCATCCATCAATTTCTGCGGGGTCAAGTTCCTCTCGGACGGATCGTATTTGATGTTTACAGAGACTGTTTAATAGCGTAACGAATAATTTATATATTGTGTTTTTTTGATTTCGATATATTATGGTTATTTTCTTTCTCCATTCCTTTTTTTGTTTTGTTTTTTAATAGCAGTGTATTATGCTGTTTGGGCTTCCATTATAGCCAAGTTATTGTGTGTGTGTGTCTATGGAAGAATAATACACAGTTTGTCCTAGTGGGACTGTGATGTTATCAGATGTGGTGGAGTCAAACCTCCCAACAATGTGTCCCGTTCTGGAGCACAGCTACTGGTTCTGGTGTCCCACAGGGTCATCGTGGACCTTCCCAACAGTGAGAAACCACTGCTCACCACGGCTCTGAGGAGCCAAATGGACTTATTTTTGAGTCGTTGAGTCGCTCACCTTTTTAGATAAAATGGCTGATCTCCGTTCTAAGACCCTCATCTCTTTTTAGTCACCATCATCATCATCTCATCGATTAGCAAATAACGATCAACTCGTTATGACCTGGTGGCATCAAACGCTCATAACTAACTACTTATTTCATGTACTGTATTTCGTTTCGTTAGCCTCGTAGCATAATTGCCTGAGTCATGCTTCACTTGTGGTCAGCCGAGCCATCTTTGTATGTAGTGTCAAAAATACCCATGTCAAAGAGATGACTTGGGCAGATAGTGATTTTGGATTGTAACAACAAGCATTCTGATAGGCTGATGGCATCATAGGCAATAATGCCCAGTAAATCAGTGTGTGTTAGGAGAGTATAGAGTTAGGCAGATATCTCAATTTGGCCAAAGATATGACTATGGCCAATTATGCTATGAGGCTAACGATTTGATGAATTGATTTTTAAATCTGCACTGTCTAAAAAGGTTATCAGTCAGAACAAAAACAAAACAATGAGACTGAATCGTTTTCTACAGATGCTATCTATGGCCTCTTCTTCAAGAAAGAAAGCGGTTCCTGGTTCCTGTTCCCAGCTCATTGGTGTGTTCAACGTGTCTCAGGTTGATCTGTAATGCACACAGACACTGAAGCTGCTGTGTCCACTACATATGGATGAGGTGCTGGGGGTATTAGCCGCATTAGAACACATCCCTCACGTCCCCAGGCTGCAGATCTTGCCTGTGAGTGATCCAGGGGAGGGAGGTGTGTTCGTTCTGTGGGTCTCTGCAGCTGCTGGCTCTCTCCCTCCTCCTCCTCCTCCTCCTCCTCCTCCTCCTCCTCCTCCTCCTCCTCCTCCTCCTCCTTCTCCTCCTTCTCCTCCTCCTCCTCCTTCTCCTCCCCCTCCTCCTCCTCCTCCTCCTCCTCAACCACTTTAGCACTGAGTAATCGCTGTCCTGTCCAGCTTCTTACTGTCCGTTCAATCAATAAAAGTGCTTAGATGTTAAGAGATAGGCCCAGCGCAGAGCTGAGAGCTCAGCTGGGCGACCACGGTTGCTTAAGGGGGAGGAGGAGGTTGGGTTCATGTTTTTTTTTTTTTTAAAGTCTCACAAATCAGTTACAGTACTGTAGAGGATCACTAGTGTCACGGCCGACTGTCTGCCAGCCGACTAACGAGGGATGAGGAGGGTCTCAGGGAGTGTACTGTGTAGACTAGTCTATACGTTTTTCTCTCTTTTATTTTTTTTGCCGTCTTCTAAGGTCAGCTGAGATTTCGTCCGCACCTCCCGTAGATACAGTGCCTCTCATATATCTAGGCTTACATTTACCAGGTTTAACACTAGAACAGCCATGGGTGGGGTCATTTGACCCTGTAGGAGTAAAGAAAATGTTATCTTTACACTCGATCAAATTTCAGGACCCTCCTTTCATGACTTTTCCTGGATATGTGCGTTCTACCACCCAGCATCCTTACATTTTCAAAATCACATCAGGATAAGCTAGTATGAAGCTATTTTGCAGTTTTTCTGTATAGGAGGCAGGCTGATTTACAAGACGTGCCAACTAGTGGTCGTTGTGTGTAAATAGCAGCTTTCTATTGTAAAGACTATGGTCATTTGACCCCAGAGGAGGCTCTAATAGTAGGTTAAAAGGCACGGCTGTTCTAGTGTTAAACCTGGCAAAGCAATATATTGCGTATTAGGTCATGTTGAGAACATTCTGTAATGAATATTTCATCTATCCTGGCCGCTATGATTTCATTATTAAAATGTCCTACATGCAATGAGTAACGTTCACATTATGATTGCCTTAGCTGGCTGAGACTGATCATTGGTGCTTTTTTGGTTGTTCTTTTACTTGTTTTTGTAATAAATCACCATCTTTTGAGATTCTGAAATTATCTTGAAATGATATGCTGGACATCTGTTTTATATCTGTGCTCCATCAGCTCCTTCAAATAACTGTATCAGCTGAATAAAAACACATAGTTACTGGTTCAGTGTTCTGTGACTATTTTTAAATGTTTATTTCAGATTGTGTGAACTGTAATAATAATAATCATAATCATAATCATAATCAATCATAATCATAACCTTTAATTGTATAGCACTTTTCCTGCAAACGTTGCAGCTCAAAGTGCTTTAACATGTCCAATAATGTGTATTTAATCATTTTAATAATACTAATTGTAAGGCGACTAGGCGATTTTCTTCTTTTTTTATCATGTAAACACTAATAGTCGCATGCCAACACAATACACTGCACTGCGGCAATGTATGGGTTAATAATGGCTTGCGTTCGTGAAGTTGCGCTGGAAATCTGATCAGCACTCATGGAATGCCTCTGGTCCAATCAAATGACAGGACGTGGAACTCAACGTGCGCTCCGGCGCTCTCAGTGCGAGTTTACGAGCGCAGCCGTTCACGCGACTCGCTTGAGTCACCTGACCCAACGAACTGTCAGCCAGCTGAGCCTCGCTGAGCTGTCATTCTCTCACTACCCGCACTCTGGCAACGTTATCTATGGATGTTTTTAGCATTTTTTGCCGGTTTCAGTCGCTTAATATTCAGTGTGGGGGGGGGGAGGATTATTACATTCTGTTTCATTAGAGCGACTTCACCATTTGTCTTTTCAAAGCCGTTTTCCACCGTTTTTGGACGACTGAAACATTCACTGAAAGTGACGAGAACTCCGTTAGCCTAGCTTAGCTAGCTCCGTAGCTCCATAGCAACGGTCGTCAGGAAGGAACGAATGGAACGAGGGAATTCTTCTATCGGGTGATTAAGGAGAGCTAAGCTAGCTGCTAGCCAGCTAACTAACTAACTAACCCCTAACCCTTATAGCCAGCTAAGGAGGAACAACACAAGGAGGCTTCAACAGGACACGGTGAGTTCAGCTGTGTACACACACAGTCAGTGTGTGTGTGAGTGATGTTGTACACACAGTCAGTGTGTGTGTGAGTGATGTTGTACATACAGTCAGTGTGTGTGTGAGTGATGTTGTACATACAGTCAGTGTGTGTGTGAGTGATGTTGTACAGTACACACAGTCAGTGTGTGTGTGTGAGTGATGTTGTACATACAGTCAGTGTGTGTGTGTGAGTAATGTTGTACACACAGTCAGTGTGTGTGTGAGTGATGTTGTACATACAGTCAGTGTGTGTTTGAGTGATGTTGTACATACAGTCAGTGTGTGCGTGTGAGTGATGTTGTACATACAGTCAGTGTGTGTGTGAGTGATGTTGTACATACAGTCAGTGTGTGTGTGTGAGTGATGTTGTACATACAGTCAGTGTGTGTGTGAGTGATGTTGTACACACAGTCAGTGTGTGTGTGAGTGATGTTGTACATACAGTCAGTGTGTGTGTGAGTGATGTTGTACACACAGTCAGTGTGTGTGTGAGTGATGTTGTACATACAGTCAGTGTGTGTGTGAGTGATGTTGTACATACAGTCATTGTGTGTGTGAGTGATGTTGTACATACAGTCAGTGTGTGTGTGAGTGATGTTGTACATACAGTCAGTGTGTGTGTGAGTAATGTTGTACACACAGTCAGTGTGTGTGTGAGTGATGTTGTACATACAGTCAGTGTGTGTGTGAGTGATGTTGTACACACAGTCAGTGTGTGTGTGTGATGTTGTACATACAGTCAGTGTGTGTGTGAGTGATGTTGTACATACAGTCAGTGTGTGTGTGAGTGATGTTGTACATACAGTCAGTGTGTGTGTGTGTGTGATGTTGTACATACAGTCAGTGTGTGTGTGTGTGTGATGTTGTACACACAGTCAGTGTGTGTGTGAGTGATGTTATACATACAGTCAGTGTGTGTGTGAGTAATGTTGTACACACAGTCAGTGTGTGTGTGAGTGATGTTGTACATACAGTCAGTGTGTGTGTGAGTGATGTTGTACATACAGTCAGTGTGTGTGTGTGAGTGATGTTGTACACACAGTCAGTGTGTGTGTGAGTGTGTGTGAGTGATGTTGGGACAGTGACATGTGTCTTCTAAAAGTTTGGATTTTTAAGTAAGCGTTACAAGCTTTTATCTGATGGTATTTGTGTGCATCATTTGGTTTCACCGACCTAGTAGAGCAAAACACCTCTGAAGCATTCATGTCTCTGTCTGTCTGTCTGTCTCTCTGTCTATGTCTCTCTGTCTCTCTGTCTGTCTCTCTCTGTCTCTGTCTCTGTCTCTCTCTCTGTCTCTGTCTCTCTGTCTCTCTCTCTGTCTCTCTCTCTGTCTCTGTCTCTGTCTGTCTCTCTCTCTCTCTCTGTCTCTCTGTCTCTCTCTCTGTCTCTGT
>NC_137689.1:74877629-74882629 GCF_963989245.1 Nansenia antarctica
GGTTATGGGGGGGGGGTCCTGGTTGACACATACTGGATAATTCTGGACATTTCTAACAGGCAGGTCCTTAGGAGGGCTAAAGCTATATGGGTCTGCCAGGACCCTCCGCTCCAGAGAGAGTTTGAGCTTTTGCCCTCTGGCCGTAGTTTCAGGGCTCCTGCTAGGAGGGCTAACAGCTAAAAGAAGTGATGTTTGCTTCATCCCTAGTGCTGTTAATATGCTAAATGGGGCGGCTGTGGCGCAGGAGGTAGAGCCGCCCTCTAATGATCGCAAGGTTGGCAGATCGGCGGTTCGAGCCCCGGCTGGCCACATGTCGAAGTGTCCTTGGGCAAGACACTGAACCCCAAATTCCTCCCAGTGAGCGGGCCGGCCGGCGCCTTGCATGGTAGCTTGCCGCCATTGGTGTGTGAATGTGTGTGTGAATGGGTGAATGAGAGGCCGTTGTAAAGCGCTTTGGATAAAGGCGCTATATAAGTACAGTCCATTTACCATTTACCAAATGGAAAATAACACTGGCTGCATTCTTACACTCCCCCTGCACTTTTCACACACTTGCTCTTTTTTGTACTGGTATGAATGTACATTTCTCTGTATTAGCTCTGCAATTGTATTGTATTGATTATTGTGTTGAGGCTGCAAACCTAACTCCCCCTAGGGGACAATAAAGAAACCTTGAATCTGGAACAAAAGCAGGGAAGGAAATGGCCTTGAATGAATGTGTTCTCATCTCAACTCTACTTTTACACTTTAACCATTTAGTAGACACTTTTACCCAAAGAGATTTACAATTACAGATAACAGGGACAGTCTCCCTGGAGTAGCTTAGGGCTAAGTGCCTTACTCAAGGACACACTAGTGGTGGTGTTCCCAGGTCTTACCCAAGGACACACTAGTGGTGGTGTTCCCAGGTCTTACTCAAGGACACACTAGTGGTGGTGTTCCCAGGTCTTAAGGCCGATTTAAAGTTCTGCGTCGAATTTACGTGCGTAGCTTACGTAATCTACGTAAGGGGTCTTGCACTTTACACTTCTGCGTAGGCCGCGCTGCAATTACACCGTCACATCGCTAGGTGGCAGTGTGTTTTCTATGCCCCTGTGCTGTGCCTCTTCCGGTTAGGAACTCAACGGAGCTCAAAGCTCAAAGCGGCATAATAGCGATCTTTTTGTTGTTATGCTTGTTGTAAATAAAAGTTATATGATGCATTGAAATGACATTAAACTAAGATAATACGATGGTTATCATAATTTTTCAAATCTTTATTAATAAGTAATTACAGAAAAAGTAAATGACATTTCTGTCATGGCTTCCGCATTTTGGCCGACGAGAGAGTCGGAATCATGTGCTACCAAGCGGACCAATCACAGAGCTTACTGTTGCGTAGAAACTGACGCGTTCTTACATTTTTGGAGATGTGCACGTAAACCCTCTCCGTAGGCAAGGCGGGCCCACGCGGGCCGACGCAAGGCTACGGCGTCGATTTTACGCAGAACTTTAAATCGGCTTTTACTCAAGGACACACTAGTGGTGGTGTTCCCAGGTCTTACTCAAGGACACACTAGTGGTGGTGTTCCCAGGTCTTACTCAAGGACACACTAGCGGTGGTGTTCCCAGGTCTTACTCAAGGACACACTAGCGGTGGTGTTCCCCAGGTCTTACTCAAGGACACACTAGTGGTGGTGTTCCCAGGTCTTACTCAAGGACACACTAGTGGTGGTGTTCCCAGGTCTTACTCAAGGGCACACGAGTGGTGGTGTTCCCCAGGTGGGATTTGAACTCATGACCTTCTGATCACCAGTCCAACTCACTATCCACTAGACCACCATTACCTCTAACCCCCCCGTCCCCCCTCCCCCTGCTCTCTACAGAAAGACATCGGCACCAGGTTGATGCCTGCCTTCAGGACCCCCTCTAAGATCCCCTTCTCCGACGTGAACATCGGCAAGGGCACGGCCCACCCCCCCCGCTGGACGTCCGACAGCACCCTGGCAGAGGTCACCAGCGTGCAGCTGGAGTTCAGGGAGCTCAGCCGCCTGACGCAGGAGCCGCTGTACCAGGTGAGGCCAGGGGGAGGCGCTCTATCCGGTTGGTAAGTCTGACGTCAAATGTGACGTTTAGCAATTTCCGGGTCCAAACCAGAAATTCCCCGTACCAGTGTACTACAGCGGTAGAATGACAGTTCAATCGTTTTTTAGACTGGGATCTATTCATACAACACTTTTCTGTTTTTCCCATATTTGTCAGTGTCTTTGAGCCTCGGAAAAGCGCTGACATTTCGAAGAAAGCGCCTCAGCCAACTTTGGACCCGGAAACACGTCACGACTTAACAACCGAATAGGGGCGCTCTACCACCGGCTAGCCTAGCCTCTCGTTCATCCTGTCTTCTCTGACAAATAGGTGTTGTTTGACCTTTAGCAGTAGTATAAAAGGTTGGGAGTGGGAGAACCGGTTTTAGAGTAATTAGTTTGTTATGGGTGTATAGTAATGCATCAAGTCTGTATCCCTTTCACAACTGCCCCCTATGACAGTTGTCAGGGTTTGTGTTTAAATCACCAACTGCCAAAGAATTCCCGGAACTCTCGCCACCTAGAGTGCCAAGTGTTTTATGGTGGTATAATCTACCGTATTTTCCGGACTATAAGTCGCGGTTTTTTTCATACTTTGGCTGGTCCTGCGACTTATAGTCAGGTGCGACTTATATATCAATAATTCATAATCTCTGACTGACATGAACTGACATACGGTAATCTCTGACTGACATGAACCAAGGAGTAACTTCCGCTAGCGCCTCATACACGATAGAATAGCCATTATACTTGACAATGTGGACATTAAACACGACAATGTGGACATTAAACATGATGTTATGGACCTTATACACAATGTTATGGACGTTAGAAACGATATTAAAGTCATTTATTCCTTCCAGAGGCTGTTTAACGTTGCAATGTTGTACCCGCGAGTAGCATTGTGCTACTTCCGGTAGCGCTTCATACGCGATAGAATAGCCATTATACTCGACAATGTGGACATTAAACACGACAATGTGGACATTAAACATTATGTTATGGACCTTATACACAATGTTATGGACGTTAGAAACGATATTAAAGTCATTTATTACCTTTCAGAGACTGTTCAATGTTACATTGTTTGTAGACTGCAAGTCATCCCCACTACTTCCGTTTTCACAAAGCTATCTTTGTCATGGCCTCATACACGATAAATAGTCGTTACACTCGACAATGTGGACATTAAGCACTATATTATCAGCGTTATACACGATATTATGAACGTTATACACGATGTTAAAGTCATTTATTACCTTTTAGAGGCTGTTCAAAGTTTCATTTTTCCTCCGCGACGCCATGTTGTTAGCCCCGCGCTAGCTAGCGGACTTTACACTCGATAATACAAGTATTCCTTAACCTTTCAGAAGAAGTTTCAACGTGAATTATGTCCTTCCTGGGCTTACAAATCCTCTCATGTCTCTTCACAGTGCCAGACTAGAGTCAAGCTCAACAGGGTCTTCTTTCCCCGCTGATTCCGCCAAGCCCGTTCCCTTGAACCATGCGACTTATAGTCCAGTGCGACTTATATGTGGTTTTTTCCTCTTCATGACCCATTTTTGGCCTGCTGCGACTTATACTCGGGTGCGACTTATAGTCCGGAAAATACGGTACCTAGCAACAGTACTTTGATTGGCTACAACATGAAGCATCATCATTTATGCATTTCTGGGGAATAAAATCACTCGTGGCACTCTAGAAATGTGACCCACCCTGACTGTGTGTCCCCCCCCCCCCCCCCCAGGAGGTGGTGAACGAGGTGATGAGGCTGGTCCACAGGCTGTCCCACCCCCACCCCCCACCCTGATTGTGTGTGTGTGTGTGTGTGTGTGTCCCTCCCCAGGAGGTGGTGAACGAGGTGATGAGGCTGGTACACAGGCTGTCCCACCCCCACCCTGACTGTGTGTGTGTGTGTGTGTGTGTGTGTGTGTGTGTGTGTGTGTCTCCCCAGGAGGTGGTGAACGAGGTGATGCGTCTGGTCCACAGGCTGCCAGGGAAGCAGGACGGCCTGGTGCCCATGTTCATCAACACCAACAGCGGCCAGTTCAGCCACAAGGGCGTGTTCACCCTGGGCGCCCGCGCTGACAGCTACTACGAATACCTGCTGAAGCAGTGGATCCAGGGAGGCAAGACTGAGACTGAGTATGGAGGAGAATATAATATCATCATTACATTATATAATAATATAATATAATATTAATAATAATATATAATAATAATATTATTAATAATAATAATAATAATAATAATAATAATAATAATAATAATATATAATATTAGTATATAATGTTATATTAATAATAATAATAATAATAATAATATAATATAATAATATCGTTAGCCTCATAGCATAATTGCATAAAGCATAGCATAAAGTCATATTTTGGCCAAATGTATATATCTGCCTAACGCCCAAGCTCCACCTACTGCGTTGCGTCACCTCGCCATCGGCGTTGCGTCAACTTCCCGTTGTCCATGCTCCACCTGAGCGTTGCGTCACCGTCAACGTTCTACCTGCTCCACTGTCATTTGGCGCATATAAAAATATATATTTTTGATTGATTGATTGAAAACCTTTATTGTCCCCAATGGGGAAATTTTGTTGTCAAACAGCTCAGTTAGGGCAGAAAACATTCAGTACAGAAAACAGAAAAACATTCAATAAAATACATAAAACAGTGCAGGCTCAATAAGTAAAAAGTTCCAAAAGTTCCATCTCCAGGTCTCCCCCACCCTGCCGGGCCTGGTTGTAGAGTCGGAGTGCAGCTGGAATAAAGGACTGTCCAAATCTTTTTGTACTTTGACGGGGGAGAACAAATCTGTGGCTGAACTTGCTCCTCATCCCTGCCAGCTCGCAGTACATCGGGTGGGAGGGATTGGCCAGCATTTTCCACCTCAAGTATCAGCCGTTCGTCATCCATTTTTGCAACAAGC
>NC_137689.1:74886678-74899178 GCF_963989245.1 Nansenia antarctica
TAAAACACATGCATGTCCCTCCCTCCCTCTCGCCACTCCCTCCAATCTCTCTCTCCCCCCCTCCCTCCCTCATCCTCTCTACCTCCCTGTCCCTCCCTCCCTCCCCGCCCTTCTTCCACTCCCTCCCCCACTCCCTCCATCTCTCTCCTCCCCCCACTCCCTCCTCATCCCTCTCCACCTCCCTGTCCCTCCCTCCCTCCCCCCTTCTTCCACTCCCTCCATCTCTCTCTCCCCCCCTCCTCCTCATCCCTCTCTACCCTCCCTGTCCCTCCCTCCCTCCCTGTCCCCCCTCTTCCACTCCCTCCCCCACTCTCTCTATCTCTCTCTCCCCCCTCCCTCCTCATCCCTCTCTACCTCCCTGTCCCTCCCCTCCCTCCCCCCCTCTTCCACTCCTCCCTCCCTCCCCCCACTCTCTCTCTCTATATCTCTCCCCCCTCCCTCCCTCATCCCTCTCTACCTCCCTGTCCCTCCCCCCCCCCCCCCTCTTCCACTCCCTCCCTCCCCCACTCTCTCTCTCTATCTCTCTCTCCCCCCTCCCCTCCCTCATCCCTCTCTACCTCCCTGTCCCTCCCCTCTCTCCCTCCTGTCTCCCCCCCCCACCTCCCTCTCTCCCCCCCCTCTCCTCCTCTCTCCCCCCCCTCCCTCCCTCCCTCCTGTCTCCCCCCCAACCTCCCTCTCTCTCCCCCCCCCCTCCCTCTCTCCCCCCCCTCCCCCTCCTCCTCCCCTCCTCCCTCTCTCCCCCCCCCTCCCTCTCTCCCCCTCCTCCTCCCCTCCTCCCCCCCCCCTCCCCCTCCTCACTCCCCCACCTCCCTCCCCCCTCCCAGGACCACCTTGTGTGTTTCCTGCCAGGCACCCTGGCGCTGGGCGCCCACCACGGCCTGCCCGGGGAGCACCTGCAGCTGGCCGTGGCGCTGATGGAGACCTGCCACCAGATGTACGTCCAGATGGAGACTGGCCTCAGCCCAGAGATCGCTCACTTCAACATGCTGCCCTCTGACGCCAGGGACATAGACGTCAAGGTGAGGGAGGGAGGGAGGGTGGCAGGGAGGGAGGGAGGGAGGCAGGGACATAGACGTCAAGGTGAGGGAGGGAGGCAGGGACATAGACGTCAAGGTGAGGGAGGGAGGGAGGGAGGGAGGGAGGCAGGGAGGGAGGGAGGGAGGGACATAGACGTCAAGGTGAGGGAGGGAGGGAGGCAGGGAGGGAGGGAGGGGACACTTCAACATGCTGCCCAGCGACGCCAGGGACATAGACGTCAAGGTGAGGGAGGGGAGGGAGGGAGGGACATAGACGTCAAGGTGAGGGAGGGAGGCAGGGACATAGACGTCAAGGTGAGGGAGGGAGGGAGGGAGGGACATAGACGTCAAGGTGAGGGAGGGAGGCAGGGACATAGACGTCAAGGTGAGGGAGGGAGGGAGGGAGGGAGGCAGGGAGGGAGGAGGCAGGGAGGGAGGGAGGGAGGGACATAGACGTCAAGGTGAGGGAGTGGAGGCAGGGAGGGAGGGAGGGACACTTCAACATGCTGCCCAGCGACGCCAGGGACATAGACGTCAAGGTGAGGCAGGGAGGGAGGGAGGGCAGGGAGGGAGGGAGGGAGGCAGGGAGGGAGGGAGCGAGGGAGGCGAGGGAGGGAGGGAGGAGACGGGAGGGAGAGGGAGGGGGAGGGAGGGAAGGGAGGGAGGCAAGGAGGGGAGACAGACTTAACCCTTGTCTTGTCAGATCTTAAATCCATTCTGTCAATGTAAGTCACTTTGGATAAAAGCGTCATCTAAATGGCATAAATTATTATATATATAAAAAAGTGGATAAATGAGTGTGTCTCAGATGACAATGTCACCCCCCCCCCCCCAGCGGGCAGACAGACACAACCTCCTGCGCCCGCGGAGACGGTGGAGAGTCTGTTCTACCTGTACAGGTTCACCAGGACCCCAAGTACCGCGACTGGGGATGGGACATCCTGCAGAGCTTCAACAAGTACACCAGGGTGAGGACCACACACACACACACACACACACACACACACACACCAGGGTGAGGACCACACACACACACACACACACACACACACACACACACACACACACACCAGGGTGAGGACCACACACACACACACACACACACACACACACACACACACACACACCAGGGTGAGGACCACACACACACACACACACACACACACACACACCAGGGTGAGGACCACACACACACACACACACACACCAGGGTGAGGACCACACACACACACACACACACACACACACACACACACACACACCAGGGTGAGTCATCTCTACACAGGAGGGAATATGTTCTACCTGCTGTGAATCAGTTCTGCTGCAGGCTCGGTCCCTCATGTTAACATACAGGACAGTAGAGTAGTGGAGGAGAACTTCAGGTGTCTCTTGGGTGTGGGTTACATTTTCTACATTTACATGTTTGGCATTCAGCAGACACCTTATTCCAAAGCAACTTACAATCAATACATTTGACTAAGCAAGTGAATCATCAATCCACCAGTCGTAGCAGGAGGAGTAATCTAGCTCAGGCCAGGGGCCATTGGCAGTCTCAGTGATAGAAGAACAAAGAAAAAAGTTTGTTAGTTCAATAGTAGACACTGGAGAAATGTTAGGAGACAACAGTATAGGGGGGGGGGAGCAGGGGAGGGACAGTGCAGGGGGGTAGGTGATGTCTCAGGAGGAGCAGTTAAGGTGTATCCTGAAGAGATGGAGGTCTTCAGTCTCCGGCGGAAGATGGGGAGTGACTCTGCAGTTCTAACAGCCGTGGGAAACTCATTCCACCAGCGGGAGCCAGTTACTTTAATGGTGTGTCTCTCTCTAACCAATATTATGCGGTGGCATCCAATCGGGGCGCTGTGTAGAACATTTCCCCCGACGGGTTCATCCGATTCCTTGTTTTGTGGGGAACACAAAATGATTTCCCCAACTCCGTGAAACAGCCCCGTCGAGAACAGGACGTAAACAGAGGCGTTTAGACTTGAGAGGCATGCCGGAACGCCTTTAGATTAACATCTGAGTGGTGTGTTCAGCAGAAAGACTTCAACGACATGATGTTTTGGGGACCCCAGATACCCGACAGGATATTAACTTGTGGGAAAAACGCATAATAGGTATCTTATCAGAGCAATCTGAAGAACTGAACAGCAGTGACAAACTAAATGTGTTCCGTGACACGGAAACTCAACTCTCTCCCTCCTCGCCCTCCACCCCCCCCCCCCTCCTCCTCCTCCACCACTCCCCCACCACCCTCCACCCCCCACCCTCCCCCCTCCTCCTCCTCCTCCACCACCTCCCTCCACCCCCCACCACCCCCACCCCCTCCTCCTCCTCCTCCTACTCGCCCTCCACCCCCCCCCTCCTCCTCCACCACTCCCCCACCTCCCTCCACCCCCCACCCTCCCCTCCTCCTCCTCCTCCTCCTCCACCTCCTCTTCACTGTTCTCCTCCACCCCCCCCTCCTCCTCCTCCTCCTACTCGCCCTCCACCCTCCCCTCCTCTTCCTCCTCTTCTTCCTCCTCCCGCCCCTCCTCCTCCACCACCCCCACCCCTCCTCCTCCTCACCTTCCACCACCCCTGTCTACAACCCCCACCCATCCTCCTCCTCCTCCTACTCATCACCGTCCACCCCCGCCCCTCCTCCTCCCCCCTCCCCATCTCCTCCCTCCTCCTCCCCCCCTCCTCCACCCCTCTGTACCCCCCCCCCCCCCTCCCTCCTGCACCCCCCCCGCTCCCCCCCAGGTGCCCACCGGGGGCTACACGTCCATCAACAACGTGCGCGACCCCCTCCAGCCCCGGCCCGCGGGACAAGATGGAGAGCTTCTTCCCTGGCGAGACGCTCAAGTACTTCTACCTGCTGTTCTCCGACGAGCCCGACCTGCTCAGCCTGGACGCCTGGGTGTTCAACACGGAGGCCCACCCCCCTCCCCATCTGGCCCTCCGCCCCCTGAGACACACGCTGAGGGGAGGGGGGGATCCTGGGGGGGGTCCAGACCAGAGAGAGTCCAGAGGGAGCCCTGCTGCCATCATCCAGGGCGTCGATGCCAAACAAAACAACTGCCTTCTCCTGGGGATGTTCCAGCAGCGACTGTGGGTGCAGGGGGGGGGGGGGGGGGGGGTTTAGGGGTTAAAGGGTGTCAGCTGTGGACGTGTGTTTCCATATGGAGGAGTTGGGAGGGGAAGGGGGGGAGGGGGGGGTTCCCAGGGGGGGAGGGGGAGGGAAGCCATGGAGCTGGTCTCTGCTGTACCAGCTGAAGTAGTGTGTGTGGACACGGGGAGCTGGGTGGTGAGCGCTGCTGATCACAAGCAGGATGGAGATCATCTGATCACGGTTAAAAACTATTATCTTCCTTTCCTCCTCTCCCTCCATCACTCCTCTCTGGTCCTTTATGTGAACATGCCCAACCTTGGGGGGGGGGGGGGGGGTCACAAGAAGAATCGAACAGCCAACTGCCGATCGTTGATGAACAGACAGATAATTATACCGTTTTTTTGGCATTATGGTTGGAAATATCGTATGTCACTTAGCCTCTACCAGTTATTACCCCCCTCCCCCCCTAACCTCCATGTCTGTCAGATCCCTGCTCACTTGAAAGAGGACAGGATGGGAGGACGATGGAAGGAACGCTCTAGCCTGGGTCCCTCTCCGACCAGGGGATAGGCTCAGAGGCCACAGATTACAGGTCAGAGGTCATAGGCCATAGCCACTAGTTACTGTTGGAGGAGGAGGAGGAGGAGGAGGTAAAGGACCACACTGTGAAGGCCTGTGGTAAAGAACGCTTTGCACTTTCCTCTGAACAGAAGAACAGAAGGATTTGTTGTCTTTCATCTGTGCGCTACGTGTGACGGAGGAGGATGATGATGTCACACAGGTGAAGCTGTGTGCTGTAATATATATATATATATATATATATAATATCTGTTGGGATAAAATTGTGAATTATGAATGAATGACTTATTATCACGCTTGGGACCACACTGTACAATGACAGCTATTTATTTTTTACTGTGGTGAATGGTGTCCCTGGTTTTATATACATATTTGTTTTATTTTCGGGTTATTATTTATGTCTGTGTCCCTCTGCTGTGTGAACGAGGCTGCCGTGCTTTCTCAGTGAGGAAGTGAACGAGGAGGTTTTTGATAAGAGTTTGATGTACATTTGATGCTCTGGCTTCAACTCCAAGTCCACTCCATAATGCCGACGTCATTCCTGTAAACGCTCGATCGTCCTGTGCGACGACGGTCTCATCACGTCTCTTTCATCATCGTCTGTATCATTTGGCCACTAGTTAGGGTTGCACAATTCCCGTTTCCTGTTTTGGGAAACCTTTCCGATAATTTCCAATGTTTCCATATGGAAAACCTCAAAATTATCGGAACGTTTCCCAAACTTATGGGCGTTTTTCAACCCTGGCCTCTATGCATATCTGTCTGTCTACAGCATATCTGTCTGTCTACAGCATATCTATCTGTCTACTCGCCACAATCTGATTGTGTCGTAACGTGTGCCGCCCGCCTGCCATTAAGAACCATCATGTTTATTTGAGATGTTCTGTGTTAGAGGTGGTGGGGGGGGGTGGGATTTTTTACCTGTGGTAATTCGGTTGTTAAATCGTGACGTGTTTCCGGGTCCAACGTTGGCTGAGGCGCTCTCTTCGAAATGCCTCAGTAATAATAATAATTAATTATATTTATATAGCGCTTTTTCCGAGGCTCAAAGACCCTGACAATATGTGGAAAACGGGAAAGTGCTGCGTCCCTTGTTGTATGAATAGATCCCAGTCTAAAAAATGATTGAACTGTCATTCTACCGCTGTAGTACACTGGTACTATGGTGCAGGGAATTTCTGGTTTGGACCCGGAAATTGCTAAACGTCACGCGTGACGTCAGACTTAACAACCGAATAAGTTCTGCCTGCAGGCTCGGTCCATCATGTTAATGTACAGGTAACAGGTAACAGGACAGTAGCGTAGTGGAGAAGAACCTCTCTCTCTTCTCTCTCGGGTGTGGGTTACTATAATGCTCTATCTCTTTCTAACCAATGTTAGTCAATGGCATACAGGCAGACAGTCCCGGCCATAGAAAGGGGTGTTGGGGTCCCCCCCCCCCCCTTTCCCAACTAAGTGCTGTGCCTACTGAGATGCCCTTGGCTGGGGGGTGCAGTGCCTACTGAGATGCCCTTGGCTGGGGGGTGCTGGGCCTACTGAGATGCCCTTGGCTGGGGGGTGCTGGGGGACTTGTCCATTTCCATTGCTCAGTCAAAGGTGATGTTTTCTAAAGCTGTTTGGGTGTGGGGGGCGGGTGGGGGGGTGTAATGCCTTGTGTCTTGCTATTTTTATTACGTGGCTGGCTACCAAGATGAATGGGTGGTGTTAAAACTTTGTGGGCATTATTTGTCAATTGTCTCTCTGAATCAGAAGTGATGGTTCCACCCCTCTGGTGTTTTAAACAGTGCTTAGGCTGCATCTGTGTGTGCTCCTGTGTGTCTCTCTACAGCTAGCTTACATTAGCCAGACACCTCTACAGCTAGCTTACATTAGCCAGACATCTCTACAGCTAGCTTACATTAGCCAGACACCTCTACAGCTAGCTTACATTAGCCAGACACCTCTACAGCTAGCTTACATTGGGGTCATCCCTATGTTCCCCGGGTCCTATGTTCCCCGATTTCTTAGCTCCGCTTCCGAAAAAGGGTTCTATGTTCCCCGCTTCCGAAAAAGGGTCCTATGTTCCCCGCTCCAGGAAAAGGGTCCTATGTTCCCCGGGTCCTATGTTCCCCGCTCCCGAAAAAGGGTCCTATGTTCCCCGCTCCAGCGAGTTAACGTGACGTCATAATGCTCCGTGTTGATGAGTGTAACTCCCTAGATAGATCATTTTCGAGATGGAATTGAAAATCTTATATTCCTAAAAGAACACCAGTGACAGTGTATATATACACATTATTACATATTTTTTCTATATTTTTGTCAAACGAAATCAAATAAATACAGTAGAGATATCAATCCAAAATATAGGCTTTTATTGCAACCAACTAATTAAACTATGTTTGTGCATATGGTTCAATTTACTTCAAACAGTAAACCTAAATAATAACAATAATAACAATAACAATAATAATTAAATTAGGCCAATAATAATAATAATAATAATAACAACAACATAGGCCTACTGGACAACATATTTACTTCAAACAGTAAACCTAAATAATAACAATAATAACAATAACAATAATAATTAAATTAGGCCAATATTAATAATAATAACAACAACATAGGCCTACTGGACAACATAATAACCTCCTCCTGATTATTTGTTTGAAAAGTGCTATCCAAATAAAGGTGCATAAATGCAAAAATCTAACAACAAAAAAGGGAACAAAAGTCTACCCCTTTCGATCTAGCCCATAAGGACGCTACGGCTGACAGCCCTCCAGTACGAAGCCAGATGTCTGAGGCCCTGAATATATTGTTCTTTCAGCCTCAGTAGACGGGCCTCCAACTCCCTGGGAACATAGGCCTCCAACTTCCCCGGGAACATAGGACCCGGGGAACATAGGACCCTTTTTCTGGAGCGGGGAACATAGGACCCGGGGAACATAGGACCCTTTTTCGGAAGCGGGGGAACATAGGCCCCTTTTCGGAAGCGGGGAACCGGGAAACATAGGACCCGGGGAACATAGGACCCGGGGAACATAGGTACGCTCCCCTTACATTAGCCAGACATCTCTCTACAGCTAGCTTACATTAGCCAGACATCTCTACAGCTAGCTTACATTAGCCAGACATCTCTACAGCTAGCTTACATTAGCCAGACATCTCTACAGCTAGCTTACATTAGCCAGACATCTCTACAGCTAGCTTACATTAGCCAGACATCTCTACAGCTAGCTTACATTAGCCAGACATCTCTCTACAGCTAGCTTACATTAGCCAGACATCTCTACAGCTAGCTTACGTTAGCCAGGCGCTACCTTTCACAGCCCTAGACCCCGGCTAGCATCGTTCTGTTGAAGTAAGGCTTTAACTTACTTTTCCAGAGAAGTAACAGATCTGTGATACGCTAAACACCCTTCGTCACGCTACCACAACCTAAGATAATTGCTTAGCGAACGCTTCACATGATTGCGATTGGAGACAACCGTCCCTGAAGCGCTGGTCTCGGAGCTACCCGTCCCCCCCTGTCCTCCCCTGTCTTAATCTACCCCTCCCCCCTGTCCCCCCCTGTCCTAATCTACCCCTCCTCCCTGTCCCCCCTGTCCTAATCTACCCCTCCCCCCTGTCCCCCCCCTGTCCTAATCTACCCCTGTCCCCTGTCCCCCCCTGTCCTAATCTACCCCTCCCCCCTGTCCCCCCCTGTCCTAATCTACCCCTGTCCCCTGTCCCCCCCTGTCCTAATCTACCCCTCCCCCCTGTCCCCCCCTGTCCTAATCTACCCCTCCCCCCTGTCCTAATCTTACCGTACTCATCAGGACCGGAGGATTCTGGTCCGTTGCTCAGAGGCGTCCTCCCTCCCTCCACCCCTTCCTTCCTTCCTTCCAGCTATCTTTCTTTCTTTCTTTCTTTCCGGTCAGTTGGGAGTTTTTTCCTTAACGTCTCTCTCGTGCCTTCCGACCCGTAGCCAGTGACGGGTCCCTCACCTGCTGTGGATAAGCTCTCTGCGTTTCCTATAATTGCTTCTCCTGTCATCTCTGGGCCCTGGCACCGGGCCCCGGCACCGGCCCGTCTTAAAAACTCTTATCAAGTATTCATGGTCTCACTTTGTTCCAAAGTTGGGAGTTGGAGTTGTAAAAAAGACTGAAGCACCAGGCAAGGATAAAGAGATGGTGGAGAGAGGAGTTCATTTGTCACCGCAGGGGAACACTTAGATGTGCTGTTTGAGTTTGAGAGGTCGTTTTTAAGTTTCAACAGATAATGAATTTTTCATTTTTGTGATTCGGGCTACGTGGGCTTAATGAGAAATGATTAAAGATTGACCCTAAGATTGCAGAATGCCAGTTCTCTTTTAATAGATTGGAAATTAAATATCTTCATGGAGTAGAACTGACAGGGGGAATGAAACAAGATTAACCAAGAGAGATAGGTCGCAAAAATGTCAATGTCGTCCATTATTGTAATGATCTATAGGTCCCATCCGTCGCTCCGGCGTAGCGGTCTGTTCCCTGTTAGATTGGAAACGTGACCCCCCTCCCCCTCCACCTGTCAAAGGCCAAAGACATGATCAATTGTTTTTCTTACGATCAATTAATTGCCAGTTATGAAGAGAGGGATCAGCGGGTTTGCCTTCTGTGACGTGAGTGATTCATCCTCACCACTTGTCAGGACCTCGTCGTGCCACCTCAGACCGGAGGGCGTCCAGCCAGACAGGCTGGATGATAATAATGATGAGAATGTTTTATGCTGCTTTTTGTAAGTCCAGCTACAGCCTCTATAAACCGCCGTGTCCATAAAACAATAACCAATCAACAATAAAGATTTTGAACCAAGCCATTGATCTTGTTTTGTTTGTTTTATAGCTTGAATTCATTCCATTGTTGTGTCCAGTTTCATGGATTATTGGGTAGGCTATCCTTTTGTTGCCAAGGAGGTAAATGTTCTTAACCTATCCTCCTCCTCCTCTTCCACCTCCATCTCCTCCTCTTCCATCATATTCTCCTCCTCCTCCTCCCCTTCCTCTTCCTCTTCCTCCACCTCTTCCTCCTCCTCTACCTCTTCCTCTTCCTCCACCATCTTCTCCTCCTCCTCCTCCCCTTCCTCCTCCTCCACCTCCTCTTCCTCCTCCTCCTCCCCTTCCTCCTCCTCCACCTCTTATAGTGTAGCGGTCTGTTCCCTGTTAGATTGGAAACGTGACCCCCCCCCCGCCCACACCTGTCAAAGGCCAAAGACATGATCAATTGTTTTTCTTACGATCAATGAATTGCCATTTATGAAGAGAGGGATCAGCAGGTTTGCCTTCTGTGGCCTTGTCGTGCCACCTCAGACTGGGGAGGGCGTCCAGCAGCCAGACTACGCCACACAGGCTGGATGATAATAATGATGAGAATGTTTTATGCTGCTTTTTGTAAGTCCAGCTACAGCCTCTATAAACCGCCGTGTCCATAAAACAATAACCTAATCAACAATAAAGATTTTGAACCAAGCCATTGATCTTGTTTTGTTTGTTTGTTTTATAGCTTGAATTCCATTTCCATTGTGTACAGCTTCATGGATTATTGGGTAGGCTATCCTTTTGTTGCCAAGGAGGTAAATGTTCTTAACCTATCCTCCTCCTCCTCCCCTTTCACATCCACCTCCTCCTCCACCTCTTCCTCTTCATCCTCCTCCTCCTCCTCTTCCACCTCCTCCTCCTCCACCTCTTCCTCCTCCTCCTCCCCTTCCTCCTCCTCCTCCTCTTCCTCCTCCTCCTCCCCTTCCTCCTCCTCCTCCCCTTCCTCCTCCTCCACCTCTTCCTCCTCCTCCACCTCTTCCTCCTCCTCCTCCCCTTCCTCCTCCTCTTCCTACTCCTCCTCCCCTTTCTCCTCCACCTCCTCTTCCTCCTCCTCCACCTCTTAATGAGCAGCCAGGCTTTTTTGGTAAAAAAAAAAAAAACTAGCAAAAATGTGGTTCGGAAAGGGTTAAAATGTGTTGACTGATGACATCACGTGTGGTGACTTGATCACACAGAACCTAGATGATGCATCATCACACTAATAAATCCATACTCATTTCCTCCTGTCCTGCATAGCAGTGTTTTATGCGTTGAGGCCATGGTTGGTTATGCATTAGACCCACATCTCTCAGGGTTCAGATCCATTAGTGTCACCTCACTGTTGACTTTATGACTCGCGTTTGAAAGTAACTTATCTTTTTTATGGCTGTATTTATTTGTTCAGAGGTTGCACAGATGTAACACCAGGGGGCAGTAAACACAGGATGAATCATGGCTTCTGTTGGTACAGTGGTGGTATCCTGGGGTAGCTTGGCTAGGAGGGGACAGAGAGGTGTAATAACAGCTTTATAAGCAACGCGTCAGTGATGGGGCTGCTGTTCCCTAGCTGTGAGAGAACTCAGACACTGTTAGGTGACGGTGCATGTTGGGTAGTGGTGGTCTAGTGGATAGTGAGTTGGACTTGGGATCAGAAGGTTGTGAGTTCAAATCCCGCCTGAAGCCACACCACTACTAGTGTGCCCTTGGGTAAGGCACTTAGCCCGCAGTTACTCCAGGGGGTATGTCCCTGTAATTCGTAATTGTAAGTCGCTTTGGATAAAAGCGTCTGCTAAATGGCAACATTATTATTAATTTAATTATTTGCATGTATGTATGTGTGCACGTTTGGGTGTGTGCACCGGTTTGGTGTGCATTGTGTGTGTGTGTGTGTGTCTGTGTGCCTGCTCGCTGTGTGTGTGTGTGTGTGTGTGTATGCGTTTCTGTGTATGCATGCGTGTGTAGGCGTTTCTGTGTGTGTGTGTGTGTGTGTGTGTGTGTGTGTGTGTGTGTGTCAGTTGTAACCTTGGTTACGTGCCTATGACCCCACAAAAAGGGTCCAGTCCTCTCTACATGGGGGGAACCACCTGGAGGTGTGTGTGTGTGTGTGTATGCATGTGTGTGTAGGCGCGTGTGTGGTTATATATATGTGTGTGTGTGTGTGTATATGAGTGTGCGTGCGTGTCTGTGTGTGATTTCATTTCTACTGACAGTTCATTAGATCTCATCAGACAGCAGCAGTATTCTCAGAGGTATCATGTGATTGACATGTGCAAAATAACGAATCGCACTTGTTGGAACGCTGCCGGTATAATTTCCGCCTCAGCCACCTGCCTGCCTACAATCAAAGTGTCTGATGAATTGGCACGGGGCCTGTTTGTCGGGGATCGACAAACGACAAGGTAAGATATCATAATAATAATGTTTTATTTGCCATGCAATCAACTGTTGTCAATCAATTGTTGGAGTTTTGTATTTTTGTTTTTGCTCTAGGCACAGAGTCAGCTATAGCCAGCGCCCCACTGGAGCAATTATGGGTTAAGTGTCTTGCTCAAGGGCGCATACAGCTCCCTCCTGAGGCGGGGGATCGATCCAGTGACCTTCCCGCCTGCTAGCCGGCCTCTCTAACCTCTAGGCTACCACCACCTCCGCCAACCGACAGCTTCTGGTCTGAGGTACAGTACGTGTCTCTGTTCTGTCTCTCCTGTAGGACGTAGACACACACTCCTGTGGGTCCTGCTGAGTGTCCGTCGACCATCGACCCAGGCCACTTACCCTGACGTCCATCCTGGACCCTGTCACCGACAGTGACCCTCATGAATTACCCCACGACAGGCTGGCTGGTTCATTATGTCATCATCATCACAAACGGCTCAGTCTCAGAGTATGGGTCTCCTGTGGCTATTCATCTCAGGACCTGGCCGTGTGCACCGAAGCTGGCGGGAGGCTGTTCCTGTCTGTGATAGGCTGGAGGAGAAGCTGGCGGGAGGCTGTTCCTGTCTGTGATAGGCTGGAGGAGAAG
>NC_137689.1:74909178-74916678 GCF_963989245.1 Nansenia antarctica
GGCTAAGCCTATTACGTAAAGCGCTTAAGTCTCTTCCTTCTCTGAGCATAGTGATGTAAATAACCGGGAAGAGTTGAAGTGATAATTCAAATGTGAACTGTAAACTGTTTGTGAATATAATTGTTTCACTCTTTCTCTCTCTCTCTCCTCATTTATTTACAACCTCATTCTCATCTCATTTCATTCATCAACAGACCAGCAGACACACAGAGTCAATCACAAACGGTACGGACGCTGTCCATGGTGCTAAATGTCAAGTGTCTCTCTCTCTCCCTCCCTCCCTCTCCCTGTCCCTCTCCCTTTCTCTCTCTCTCTCCTTCTCTCTCTCTCTCTCTCTCTCTCTCTCTCTCTCTCTCCCGCTCCCCCCCCCCCCCCACACACACACATACACACACACCCACACACCCCACAACACACACACACGCAGACACATCCAGCAGGTCTTTTTTATGGGTTTCATTTTGTTGGTGGTGGTGGCTCACAGCGGTCATCGTCTTAATTATAGTTTAATTGCCAATGTTAATTGCAGTTTGAACTATACGGCTTAGGAAGATCTGTCTGTAATCCCTGCAATCGCAATACTGCAATACTGCAATACTGCGAGCTGCAGTCTGGGGTAGAAATTGAAAATCAAGCTGATAGCCGAAGCCATTAAGCTGCGCTGGTCGCTGGGACGGAGTTGATTGCTTCTCTCTCTGCTGTGCTTGTTGTGGTGGAATGTCACTTATTGTTACTCCATCTCCTTCCTGTTTGGGGGAGGGATGCTCTGCTTTCTAATAGTGTTTACTTTGCTCCCCCATGGACTATCGCCCTACAACTCTCTAAATTACACCCATCAATCACTCAAGTCTCTCTCTCTCTCTCTCTGTCTCTCCTCCCTCCCCCCTTTCCCCTCCCTTCCCTCCCCCCTCCCTGACCTGGGACTGACTGCTCAGCTCACTGGAGGGAAGGAGTCTCTCTCTCTCTCTCTCTCTCTCTCTCTCTCTCTCTCCCCCCCCCCCCCTCCTCCTCCCCTCCCCTCAGCTCACTGGAGGGGAAGGACTGCGTTCCTCATTATCCTTCTCAGGTGAACCTCGACAGCGGTGGACCGCAACTCCCAGAGGCCTCCTGGCTCGCTTATCTGATTTGCATAGCTTAGCATGGCGGCTGTGGTGCGGGTGTTGTTGGAGGCTGGTGGAGGTAGAATCTCGATCTCGGGTTCATTGTGATGCACGGGATAGAATGTGTGATGGTGTCAAACACGTGTGTTTGGTACCGTTCCTCATTCCATTTACATTTGACATTTCGTGAGCTTAGAATGATAAGGTTCTATCTCCGTTTAGAATGATAAGGTTCTATCTCCGTTTAGAATGATAAGGTTCTATCTCCGTTTAGGGCAGTTCAGAGATATTGAGCGTCAAAGTTTTTACATTCCATTATGTTTTGTGAGATGGAACCTTTGTATTTTATGAATTACTAACAAAAAAATGTCAACGTTTTAAAAATAACACCACACAGGCATTAATAAACACCTAATGGATCAGATTATGTAAAAAACTCAATTTTGACAAAAATGGAGATAGAACCTTATAATTCTAACGTCACAATTTTTGTCACTTATTCCAAAGCGACTTACAATCTCTACATTTGACTAAGCAAGCGAATCATCAATCCACCAGTCGTATCAGGAAGAGTAATCTAGCTCAGGCCCGGGGGCCATTGACAGTCTCAGTGATATAGCTAACAAAAAAACACCAATAACACAAGGTAAGCTAGGGTTAAATCACTTACCAAGCTATATGGGTTGATGGCTCCAAGTCACTCAGTTCAAAATGTTTGTATGTATTTCGTTCTGTGCGTTATGACGAGCCTGTCCTCTGATATCTACCTCCCCCAGCCTCCATCAGCCTCCCCCAGCCTCCACTAGTCTCCCCCAGCCTCCACCAGCCTCCCCCAGCCTCCACTAGCCTCCACCAGCCTCCCCCAGCCTCCACTAGCCTCCACCAGCCTCCACTAGCCTCCACCAGCCTCCCCCAGCCTCCACTAGCCTCCACCAGCCTCCACTAGCCTCCCCCAGCCTCCCCCAGCCTCCACCAGCCTCCCTCAGCCTCCACTAGCCTCTACCAGCCTCCACCAGCCTCAACTAGCCTCTACCAGCCTCCACTAGCCTCCCCCAGCCTCCCCCAGTGTAGGCGTACAGTCTTTGTTGAATATAACTCGACAGCACAACATTCATTAGGCCACTTTACTGATGAGACACGCAACATTTTGACAGATCATGCTGTCAATTTATGGATCCACGGCTCGTCTGGTTAATTAATATCCTTTAATTCAGAGGCAGCAATGGCAGGCGCTAATTTAGTTAATTGTTAAAATGTTAATTAATCCTCCTGTGCTAATCTGCTACCACGGCAACATTTAGTCAGGTGAGGTGTGATGGATGTGGGACTAAATGGACTGACTTATATAACGCTTACAAAGCGCTCTACAACGGCGTCTCATTCACACATTCTCACACACATTCACACACCAATGGCGGCCAAGCTGTCATGCAAGGCGCCGGCCGGCCCCGCTCATTGGGAGCAATTTGGGGTTCAGTGTCTTGCCCAAGGACACCTTGACACCTCGACATGTGGCCAGCCGGGGTTCCAACTGCCGACCTGCTGACCTTGCGATCATTAGACGCCGGCTCTACCTCCTGCGCCACAGCCGCCCCCAGGTGTGAAGGATGTATCTGTGGACCTCCCCCTCGTACACAAGGTTCCATGAAAACAGACACATTTTATGCCTTGCAAACGTATTCCCACTAGCCAACTCGTGCCCTAAAGGATATCATCTGATTTGAACATAATGTCAGCAAACGGCTCGGTGAAGTTTTAGTATTTGTGCGCTGGGAGGTTGTGTTGGGAGGCTTGTCTCAGATAGATGATTCTAGATGTAAGTGGAACAGCCACAATGGAACAGGGATTAGGCTGTGGGTCAGAGAGACTGTGGAGGGGGGGGGGGGGGGGGAGAGAGGGAAAGGGAGAGGGAGAGAAAGAGAGGAGAGAGGGGGGGGGGGAGAGAGAGAGGGAAGGAGGGAGAGGGATAGAAAGAGAGGAGAGAGAGGGGGGGAGAGAGAGAGAGAGAGAGAGGGGGGGGGGGGGGTAGGGGGGTAGGCCCATGGAGGGTTTGAATGACACGGAGAACATTGTGAAATAATTTAATTTCAAACGTTCCGAGGCCACCGACATTAATAATTTGTATTATAGTGGGCCTAGTGCACACTTTACCTTTATGAATATGGCATTAGCCCTGGAGAAATGGCTAAGGGTTAGGGATAAGGAAATGATGTTAATACATTGTGCACGTTTGACATACACCCCCCCCCCCCCACACACACACACACCAGTATTATGATAAAACAGAGGCTACATGAGATAAAACATAGGCTGCTACATTATTGAATTGTGTGGGTTGAACAATGCACGCTGCCTGTAGGCCATGATGCTAATTAAAGCAAACGACCTTCTAACCCCTGCAGTCACAGCAGAGCAGAACATGTAAGTGAAATATCGTATCATATGTGCGCCCATGTTATATGGATCATATATTATTCACGACGCGTGCATGCGAACGGTTGCGCAAAGCTCGCTCGGCTCGGTTGTAATTTGCAAAAGCCTCAATCTTCTAAACTAAAAAAAAAAAAAACGGTAGGTATTAGGGCTTATGGAAGTCCTCCTGGGTGTCTCTGTCGACCCCACGTGTGTGTTGTGGTGAGTTACCCCCAGCAGCAGGCAGCTTATGCGCTCCACACCGAGGCTCTGCGTCACACCGGCAGCGCGTCTGGCTCCAGAAGCCCTTCGAAGAGCGACGCAACACGGCGACCGATAAAAACATCAAATAGTCAATTCCCAAACAAAAACCCTAAGCCGTAGGTGTTTTTCCCAAACTCTGGAATACTTTGAAAACCCCTCTCTCTCTCTTCATATCTATTTGTTCGTTGTTATTTTCGGAGCACTTTTCGATATCTTAGCTGGATGTATTTGCGAGGGGTTGCTTAGACAACTCCGCTACTACTGGGAGGACGACGAGGGCTTCGTTCAGCCCGATATGATATGAGAGGAGGCGAGCTGCGAAACAACTTCTCTCCGGAGCGTCGTGCGTAAAAGGACTTATTATAATTTCCCGAAATTGCGCCTCGACCCTGTGAGAGTTCTCCGTGTCGGCTCGGTGTATCCTCCTCAGGACTGTATTCTACGGGGCTGGAGCCTGTTGACGGTGAGGTAGCAGGTGGACACCGGAGAAGCCACCTGACCTCCCCGGGGACACGGCCGCCCTGGACCCAGGCTTTACACTGGACACCTGACCTCCCCGGGGACACGGCCGCCCTGGACCCAGGCTTTACACTGGACACGTACTGACCGCAGGGCTTCCTGTCTCACTGTTGTGAGTTTGTTTTTCCGACCGAAGGCATGGAGGTGTTTGGTGTTGGGGCTGTTTCTTCTTCTTCAATGTGCTGATAATAAATTCCAGGTTCCTTTTTTTTTTTTGTCACGCGTCGTTAACTCATGACGCGAATTGCCCAAGTTCATCACGTTCGTTCTAATACTAATACTCGGATACTAATGTGAGCTGTTTTTGTTTTTGTTTTTGTTAATGATGAGATTAAACTCCAGTGTCTGTTGAAAGAAGTTGTTTATTTCATTTCTCTCGAAGCTTAGGTTGCTGAAACCGCTCAGACGGTTGGATATCCCTAATAACCCTCAGACCCCCCAGCCAATATGTCTGTTTGTGGAGTGGACGTCCTCCAACGGTCGCGCTTCACGCTCCGTTTTAAAGCAGCAGAAAGCAGCAGAAAGCCGCCCGCGCTGACAGCCTCTGATGCCCGGTGGTGTGTGGCGGTGTCCTCCCCCCGTCCGGTGCACCGAGCGCTCTTATGGATATTGGACCGTCCGTGTCTGGGTACATCTCTGGTTTGCACCGGAAAGCTCCGCCGATGAGGAGCAGCAAGGAACGGCCATATGGTTTAGAGAAGAAGTAAGTGTCTAACCGCACGTGTTGAAATACAAAAACCCATAATAATTAAAGGACTTCGTTAATTCGTTTAGGTGGAGGATGAGCACGGACCTGGAGCGCATGTCGCTCAACTCTTCCTCCGCCACCTCGCTGGCCTCGTCCCTGCAGGCCACCTCGCGCACCCTGTCCGCCAACGTCAAGAAGCTGCACAGCGCGCTCAACCTGCTGCTGGACGAGCTGGAGCGCGAGCAGTTCATCCACTGCCTGAACGTCTACCACTCCAAGCGCAACGTGTACGACCTGGTGCGGACCCTCAGGGTCATCCTGGACGCGCCCAGCAAGCGGCAGCTCCTGCCCCTGCTGCGCCTGGTCATCCCGCGCTCCGACCAGCTGCTGTTTGACAGTACACGTCCGAGGGCCTCTACCTCAAGTCGGATTTAGTACTAGCGGGGGGGTGCAACGGGGTGTCGGTGGGGGGGGGAGAGGCGGTACGGGTGGGGTTAGGGGTGGGGGTTGGTGAGGTGCCCCCCCCCCCCTCCGTGGTGCACCGAGGAGTCCGAGTCCCGCGGCGGGGCATCATTTCTCGCCCCACCCCCCCCACCACGGCCACGGAGGGTCACAGGTGGCTCTGCGCGGCGGCTCCCCGGATAGTTACAGCACCAACAGCACGAGGGGGGGGGGACGGGGACGCCGGCCCAGCTGCTGCCCCTCGTCCCGCTGCTGGGGAAGGACTTCCTGCACGAGCCGCCCGGGGAGGTGCGGCAGGTGACCCTGAAGCGGCACAAGAGCAACGAGGGTTTGGGGTTCAGCATCCGCGGGGGCTCCGAGCACGGGGTCGGGATATACGTGTCGCTGGTGGAGCCGGGGTCCCTGGCCGAGAGGGAGGGGCTGCGCATCGGGGATCAGATCATGAAAGTCAACGACAAAGTGTTCGACAAAGTCACGCACGCGGAGGCTGTGAAGGTGAGTGATTGTGTGCGCGTGTGTGTGTGTGTGTGTGTGTGTGTGCGTGATATAGGCCTATGACTGCCAATGGCCCCAGCAGGCCTAAGCATAGATTACCTTTTTCAACGCTCTGACTGATGATGGATAGATGATTCACCTACTTAGGCGGTCTGCTAAATGCCAAGAATGTAAATATATATGGAAATGTGCCGTGTGTGTGTGTGTGTGTGACCCTTTCCGCCCCCCCCCCCCTCCCTCCCTCCCTCCCTCCCTCCCTCCCCCTCTGCCTCCCTCGCTGTTTCCATACCGTTAAGTAGGATACTAACCGCTACTTTTCAGGCTGTAAGCATTTCATGGTCATGGTAGCCTATTTCAAGACTGCACACGGCACTCTCTGCACAGAGTTAACACGCATGAGGTCCAGGGTAGGGCGGGGGGGGGGGAGGGAGGGAGAACCGGCAGAGTCACACGATAAAACGCTTGGGTCCGGGCCAGAGGCTTTTTACACTGGCACGTAAATCAGCAGCGCTCGATGAAGCGCTCGGCGCCGATGGCAGCAGAACCCGCACGCGCGTGGTTCGTCCGTCGTTCAGCGCCGGCCTGCGCCTTGACCCGCACGCAGACATCTCGGGGTATTAAGCAGTCTTTCATCTGTCCCTGATGAATGATGTATTTGGACTGGATTTGAGCATCCCCACCACCCCCACCCCCCCCCCCCCCCCCCCGCCCCCTAGAGAGAGCGAACACGCAATGGTTGGGAGATGGGGAGGGAGGGAGGGAGGGGAGGTGGTTTTGTTGGGCCATTTCGGTGCCTTGGTGGTTGATTTGTAGTCGCCTCCGGCGCGCCTCGGGGAGGGAAAAGGCAGCGATGCGGTGTTTTTTAAGCAATAATGTGGAGACTGAGTTGTGTGTGTGTGTGTGTGTGTGTGTGTGTGTGTGTGTCCTGTAACCTGATCACTGGCCTCGGGTAGATAAGGTGGTACAGTATAGGCCTTTTGTTGTTGATTAGAATCGTATTATGCCGTTTTGTGGTCATGACATGAACACACGTCTCCAGCAAGTCATAATTCTGTGCACTTAGCTGATCAGACAGTAAAAGAGAACATTGTTGTGCTTCATTAATCTAATGAAGTTCCATCGACGCAGGAAATAAAGTGCAGGAAAGAGGCGAGGGACGCTGTCCATGGTGCTGAATCTCATTTTCATCTCTCTCTCTCTGTCTCTCTCTCTCTCTCTGTCTCTCTCTCTCTGTCTCTCTCTGTCTCCCCTTCTCTCTCTCTCTCTCTGTCTCCCCTTCTCTCTCTCTCTCTCTCTCTCTCTGTCTCCCCTTCTCTCTCTCTCTCTCTCTCTCTCTGTCTCCCCTCCTTCTCTCTGTCTCTCCCCCTCTCTCGCTGCCTGTCTCTCTTGCACGCACACACACAGACACAGACACACACACACACACACACACACCACACACAACACACACACACACAGATGTGTGCGTTGTCTGTGAACAACGATAACTAATTTGTTTACGATGCGTTTCTGCTTCACTGTTCCTCCCCCTGCGTCCCCAACCTCGACTAACCTCTACTG
>NC_137689.1:74937571-74940727 GCF_963989245.1 Nansenia antarctica
ACACAACAAGGCCAGCGTGTGTTTCTGTGTGTTCCTTCGTTATCCTGCGCGTCTGCGACACATAAACACATAAACACATCAACACATTTCGCAATTTCACACACATTTGCACCATCCGTGACACATCATTACCCCGTCTCACACACCTCCCCTCCCCCTCCCTCCTCCCCCCTCTCACACACCTCCCCACCCCCTCCCTCCTCCCCCCTCCCCCCTCCCCCCTCCCTGGCGCGTGCCGCCGCCGCCGCTATAGGAAACAAGCTGGTGGCCATCCCGATCTCTTCCTCCTCTTCCTCTTCCTCTTCCTCTTCCTCTTCCTCTTCTTCCTCCTTGTCCTCTTCCTCCTCCTCCTCCTCTTCCTTCTCTTCCTCCTTGTACTTCTCCTCCTCTTTCTCCTCCTCCTGCTCCTCCTCTTTCTCCTCCTTCTCCTTCTCCTCCTCCTCTTCCTCCTCCTCCTCTTCCTTCTCCTCCTCTTCTCCGAGCACTGGCACTTGTTCCTCCCACTCTCTCTCCTGGTCCCATTAGTGTCACTGTGTGTCGCTGTGTGTGAAAGATGGAGAGATGGAGAGATAGAGAGTCGGAGGGTATTAACACTGACCTGTGTGTGAGAGATGGATAGAGGGAGGGATGGAGAGACGGATAGAGGGAGGGATGGAGAGGTGGATTGAGGGAGAGATGGAGGGTATTAATACTGACCTGTGTGTGAGAGATGGATAGAGGGAGGGATGGAGAGACAGATAGAGGGAGGGATGGAGAGATGGATTGAGGGAGAGATGGAGGGTATTAATACTGACCTGTGTGTGAGAGATGGATAGAGGGAGGGATGGAGAGAGGGAGGGATGGAGAGAGGGAGGGATGGAGGGATGGAGAGAGGGAGGGATGGAGGGATGGAGAGAGAGAGGGAGGGATGGAGGGATGGAGGGATGGAGGGAGGGAGAGATGGAGGGATGGAGGGATGGAGAGAGGGAGGGATGGAGGGATGGAGGGATGGAGGGTATTAACACTGACCTGGGTGAGGCGTGTTCAGAGTCGCGAGTCGGAGCGGTCCGCTGAAAGGCTGCTCAGCTGGTAGCCCCGGGTGGTGTGTGTGTGTGTGTGTGTGTGTGTGTGTGTGTGTGTGTCTGTGTCTGTGTCTGTGTCTGTGTGTCTGTGTCTGTGTCTGTGTGTCTGTGTCTGTGTGTGTGTGTTCATGTGTGTCTGTGTGTGTGTGTGTGTTCATGTGTCTAACCGAGTGTGTGTGTGTGTGTGTGTGTGTGTGTGTGTGTGTGTGTGTGTGTGTGTGTGTGTGTGTGCGTGTGCATGCATGCGTAGTACTGTATGAGTGTTTGTTTGCGTTCCCCTGAGAGCTACAAGTTTATGTTACTATATAATGTATAAATAATATAATGATGCTGGAGTTAATGTTCTGCCTGGCTGAACACCAGAACACACTGAACACACTGAACACACTGACCACCAGAACACACTGAACACACTGAACACACTGAACACACTGAACACACTGAACACACTGAACACCAGAACACCAGAACACCAGAACACCAGAACACACTGAACACACTGAACACACTGAACACCAGAACACACTGAACACCAGAACACACTGAACACACTGAACACACCAGAACACACTGAACACACTGAACACACTGAACACACAGAACACCAGAACACACTGAACACCAGAACACACTGAACACACTGAACACACTGAACACCAGAACACACTGAACACCAGAACACACTGAACACCAGAACACACTGAACACCAGAACGCACTGAACACCAGAACACACTGAACACACTGAACACACTGAACACACTGAACACCAGAACACACTGAACACACTGAACACACTGAACACACTGAACACCAGAACGCACTGAACACACTGAACACACTGAACACACTGAACACCAGAACACACTGAACACACTGAACACACTGAACACCAGAACACACTGAACACACTGAACACACTGAACACCAGAACACACTGAACACACTGAACACACTGAACACCAGAACACACTGAACACACTGAACACCAGAACACCAGAACACCAGAACACCAGAACGCACTGAACACACTGAACACACTGAACACACTGAACACACTGAACACACTGAACACCAGAACACACTGAACACACTGAACACACTGAACACCAGAACACACTGAACACACTGAACACACTGAACACCAGAACACACTGAACACACTGAACACACTGAACACCAGAACACACTGAACACTCTGAACACACTGAACACCAGAACACACTGAACACACTGAACACACTGAACACCAGAACGCACTGAACACACTGAACACACTGAACACACTGAACACACTGAACACACTGAACACCAGAACACACTGAACACACTGAACACACTGAACACCAGAACACACTGAACACACTGAACACCAGAACACACTGACCACCAGAACACACTGGACACCAGAACACACTGAACACACTGAACACCAGAACACACTGAACACCAGAACACACTGAACACCAACACACTGAACACCAGAACACCAGAACACACTGAACACCAGAACACACTGAACACCAGAACACTCTGAACATACTGAACACCAGAACACCAGAACACACTGAACACACTGAACACCAGAACACACTGAACACACTGAACACACTGAACACCAGAACACACTGAACACCAGAACACACTGAACACCTGAACACCAGAACACACTGAACACCAGAACACACTGAACACCAGAACACACTGAACACACTGAACACCTGAACACCAGAACACACTGAACACACTGAACACCAGAACACACTGAACACACTGAACACACTGAACACCAGAACACACTGAACACCAGAACACACTGAACACCTGAACACCAGAACACACTGAACACCAGAACACACTGAACACACTGAACACCAGAACACACTGAACACCAGAACACCAGAACACCAGAACACACTGAACACACTTAACATACTGAACATACTGAACACCAGAACACACTGAACACACTGAACACCAGAACACACTGAACACACTGAACACCAGAACACCAGAACACCAGAACACACTGAACACACTTAACATACTGAACATACTGAACACCAGAACACACTGAACACACTGAACACCAGAAC
>NC_137689.1:74975039-74977539 GCF_963989245.1 Nansenia antarctica
AGAGGGGGGGAGGAGGGGGACACAGTGCCCCCCCCTGGTGTGTGGTTTGGAGCGGAGCTTCTTCATAGAGAAGGGAACAGACATGGACCCCCCCATGCTGTGAGTCAAACCACCCTGAATCACCTGTGTGTGTGTGTCTGTGTGTGTGTGTGTGTGTGTGTGTGTCACCCTGAATCACCCCCTGCTCATCACACAGCCCTCGTTAACACACAGCCTCATACCACCTGCCTGTCAACTACACACACAGGAACACAGGAATACAATACACACAGAATAATAAAGAGGGAGGGGGGGAGGAGGGAGAAGGAGGGAGAGGGAGAGAGAGAGGGGGAGGGGAGAAAGAGAGAGAGGGAGAAGGAGGGAGGGGGGGGAAAGGGAGAGAGAGGGAGAGAGAAAGGGAGGGAGGGAGGGTGGGAGGTTCGGGAGAGAGAGGGTGGGAGAGAGAGAGGGAGGGGAGAAAGAGAGGGAGGGAGGGTGGGAGGTTCGGGAGAGAGAGGGGGGAGAAAGAGAGGGAGGGTGGGAGGTTCGGGAGAGAGAGGGGGGAGAAAGGGAGAGAGAGAGGGTGGGAGAGAGAGAGGGAGGGGAGAAAGAGAGGGGAGGGAGGGTGGGAGGTTCGGGAGAGAGAGGGGGAGAAAGAGAGGGAGGGAGGGAGGGAGGGTGGGAGGTTCGGGAGAGAAAGAGGCAGCAGGAGAGACAGAGACAGAGAGAGAAAGAGAGAGTCTTTAATAAAGGCAGTAGGAGTGATGTGGAGTGTGAGTACCAGTGAGCGTGTGTGAGACGAGGTGTGTCTGTCGCCGTGTCACCTGACTGATGACACGCTGTCTCAGACAGGCCTACGGTGGCCCGGCGGTGACACAGGGCATCCATCACCTCCGCTAAGCCACCACACTGTCAACACACTGGATAGGAGGGAGACACAGTGTGTTATCCTTATTCACAAAGCAGCATCTGGAGTTTAGAGACATTATATTTCTGACAGGTGGGGGGGGGGGGGAGAGAGAGGGGGGGTGAAAGAGAGAGAGGAGGGGGAGAGAGAGAGAGAGGAGGGGGAGAAAGAGAGAGGGGGGAGAAAGAGAGAGAGAGGGGGGGAGAGAGAGAAAGAGAGAGAAAGAGAGAGAGAGAGAGAGCGGTAGGGAGAAAGAGAGAGATAGAGGAGGGGGAGAAAGAGAGAGAGAGAGAGAGCGGTAGCGAGAAAGAGAGAGGGGGGAGAAAGAGGTGGAGAGAGAGGAGGGGGGAGAGGGAGCGGAAGAGAAAGAGAGAGGGGGGTTGGAGAGGTGGAGAGAAAGAGAGAGAGAGGGGCAGGGGAGAGAAAAAGAGAGAGAGGGAGGGGAAGTGAGTGTCCGTCTGACACTCAACACAGCGACGACCTTGTGGTGAGGGACTCCCAGGGGAGGCTGGCGGAGGTAGAAATCGGAGGACGGGGATGGGGGGGGGGGGGGCTCATTGTGATGCATAAGGCAACGAAATGAAGAACACCTCCAGTGTTTTTCCACCTCCACCAGCCTCCCCTTAGAGAGAGAGAGAGAGAGAGTAGAGAGAGAAGAGAGAGAGGTACAGTGAAGAGGAGAGAGAGAGAGAGAGACAGGAGTAGAGGGAGTTGGAGAGAGAGGAAGAGGTACAGTGAGGGAGAGAGAGAGAGAAGAGATGTTGGTTCATCTACTCTGTCAACACTAGGATGGCCTTGACACCATTATGTCTGCGTTGTGATTGGCTGCCTGACTGACTGGTCCTAGCGTAGCGTCTGTCTACGCAGCAAGGTCACCTGACGTCTCCTGACGCCCCTCAGACAGAGAGAGAGAGAGAGAGTGAGAGAGACAGAGAGTGAGAGAGAGAGGGGGGGGAGAGAGAGAGAGAGGGGGGGAGAGAGAGAGAGAGAGAGACTGAGAGAGAGAGAGAGAGAGAGAGAGAGAGAGAGAGGTTCTAGTGTGTCCGACCCCGTAGAGGTGGTTCATAGAGGCGTCTCGCTGCGGTCACTTCCTGGTTGTGTATTCTGCGTGCACGCCCAGGACACCACACTCAAGCTGCTGTCCCTCCTCCCTGCCAACGCCACCTTAGACACTTAACATTCAGACGTGTGTGGGTGTGTGTGTGTTTGTGTGTGTGTGTGTGTGAGTGTGTGTGTGTGTGTGTGTGTGTCTGTGTGTGTGTGAGTGCATGTTTGTGCATGCGTGCGCGTGTGTTTCTGTGCGCGCGTGTGTGTGTGTGTGTGTGTCCTATCCCAAAGGTGCCCTCTTATTAAACAATGTTGCTGTCTGGGAGAACGACATGCACAAACACGCACACACACAGACACACACACACAGACACACACACACACACAGACACGCTTCAGACATGATGACTTTGTTACCTGAGACACAGTCCGTCAGAGAGAGGGGGAGGGAGGGAGGGAGGGAGGGAGGGGGAGAGGTGTGTGTGTGTGTGTGTGTGTGTGTGTGTGTGTGTGTGTGTGGCTGCAGGTTGGCTGAGAATGCAAAGTAGGGATCAGAGTGAGGATGAC
>NC_137689.1:74985039-74990039 GCF_963989245.1 Nansenia antarctica
TTATATCCTTTCTTTTTTTAATCATCCTCTCACTACCTGTTAAGGATCTTCCTCAGACAGACACCTTCGTTCAACCCTCAGCTAACTGGAATAGCTCGTCAGACGAGTCTATAGAACTCTGCAGTGGTTGGAGTCTTTAACACTAGAACAGCCGTGCCTTTTAGGTCTTTTTTACCTACTAAAAGAGCCGCAAATGACCCCCTCTTTACAATGCTCAAGCTGCTATTTACACACAACGACCACTAGTTGTCCGCTTGTAAATGAAGCCTGCTTCCTACACAGAAGAACGGAAAAATATCTTCATATTAGCTTATCCTGATGTGATTTAGAAAATGTAAGGATACTGGGTGGTAGAACGGACATATCTAAGAAAAGTCATGAAAGGAGGGTCCTGAAATTTGATCGAGTGCAAAGATATAACATTTGTCTTTACTCACAGAGGGTCAAATGACCCCCACCCATGGCTGTTGTAGTGTTAAAACACTTTGTAATCTTAAACAAACAGGGGTCTCAGCCTCTGAGCTCGCTCATACATGGCTGCTATAGTGCTATTGTATCACCCAGCATCCTCTGTTATAGTGCATACTGTATGAAAATAAATAGTAATAATAAAATAATACATTATACTTATATAGCCTAGCGCTTTTCTAGACACTCAAAGACGCTTTACAAACTGAAAAGATCGAGTAGTAATAATACAAATTAAAAATAAAAGAAAGTATAGGGGTCTAATACATTTTTTGATTACTAAATCTACATCTAAGTGTCTTTGTAGGACAATCTACTCTGTATCCTGCAATTACACCGAGCCTAGATTTCGGGCGGAGAAGCGGCGAACAAGCAACGCCAGCGTCCTCTCTCGACCAGCATTTTAAAAAAAAAAGTGGTCAGATCATTATCTATCACATCTATCATATCTATACATCATATCTATGTATACATCATACACAGCATACTCTGTGTGTGTGTCCAGGGTCGTATCTACCCCCTCACTGACTCTGTGTTGTGTGTCCAGGGTCGTATCTACCCCCTCTCTGCCTTAACAAGATAAGCCTCTGTTGCTTCGTCAGGTAATCAAATGCTTTAGTTGGCGAGCGACCTGGGTGGTGGTCAGCATTATACGACGAGTTGACTCGCTGTTAAATTAATTACAAACGGAGGTATGATATATGGCAGATATATATATATATAGATTTATGTTACGGTACATCTGGGAAAACTAGGGTTAGGGTTAGGTGCTAGGGTGACTTGGTTGGTACATGCTGGCATGTCTAACCCTAACCTTAACCCTAACCCTAACCCTAACCCTAACCCTAACCTTAACCTTAACCCTAGCACCCTAGCACCTAACCCTAACCTTAGTTTTCCCACATGTACCGTAACATATGTATGGTATATGTCACGCGCCTGTCTCTTTCCAGTTGAATGCGTGATTCACAGACGTGATTCACAGACCCGGGGCGGAGCCATGTGTGAAAGGGAGCAGCCTGGAGGAGGCAGGGGTCTGTTAGTTGTTCCACACTGAGAGAGTGTGCTGTTTGTCCCCCACAATTAAGAAAGGGGTGTATGTGCCTGCGTGTGTGTGGGTGATGCGTGTGTGTGTGTGTGTGTGTGTGTGTGTGTGATGCGTGTGTGTGTGTGTGTGTCTGTGTGTTTGTGTGTGTGTGTGTGTGTATGCACACGTGTGTGTTTGTGTGTGCGTGGGTCCAGAGAACACACTGGTGGTGATGCGTGTGTGTGTGTGTGTGTGTGTGGGTGATGTGTGTGTGTGTGGGTGATGCATGTGTGTGTGTGTGTGTGTGTGTGTGATGCGTGTGTGTGTCAGATTAGAGGCTAGCAGCTCTGTAATCTGCTTGTGGTAATCTGGCCACGTTGGAGAGGCAGCGACCACGTCTGCTCACTCCCTGCTACACACACACACACACACACACACACACGCTCGATCACACTGCTCTGTCCTGGGGCCGTTCTGCTAACTAATCAGGTTAGAAAGACGCTCTGCCATAACGACGCTGTTATGATGATGTGCTATCATTATCGTTTCCTAATTTTGTTGTTAATTGTTGTAATATTACTCTGCATATTGATATGAATATTGTTTGGTTGTTGCGTTGCTGAGGAGTTTTTTATGATGATGTATATTGTGTAGTTTTAATTAGATTAGATTAGATTCGACTTTTTTCGTATTGTCATTGCAGAGTACAAGTACCACACAACGAAATGCAGTTTAGCATCTAACCAGAAGTACAGATAGTGATATAAACACCAGATATAAACACATGACAGTGATAGTGACAGGTACAGTATGGTAGTATGGTAGTTTAGAGGGTTTGAACTCAAAACTGCTCAGTTTGAGTCTGAACTCCTGCGTGTTCTTGTGAGACTGTGAAGTGCGTATGCTAGGTGACTCCAGGTGACTCTATGATTCTAGGTAACTCCAGGTGACACTATGATTCTAGATGATTCTAGATGATTCTAGGTGATTCTAGGTGATTCCAGGTGACTCTATGATTCTAGATGATTCTAGATGATTCCAGGTGACTCTATGATTCTAGATGATTTCAGGTGACTAGGGTCTGAAGTTACCACTCTTCTCTCTCTCTCTCTCCTGTTCCCACGCTCCGCCACCGGAACCTTCTCTCTCTCTCTCTCATTCGTCATGTCTGTCAGGCTCAACGGGCAGTGCTGTGAATGCTGATTGGCTGAAGAGGAGGAGGAGGAGGAGGAGGAGGAGGGGGGGAGGTGTTGTGCTGCGTTGAATGAAGCCTGGTGCTTTCAGAGAACTGAAGGAGGGGGGAGGGGGGGAGGGGGGGTTGGGCTTAGGTGTTGTGGGGTTAGGGTTGCTATGGTGACAGTCAACTGCAGCAGGGCCCAGAGCTCTGGAACACTTGTTGTATAGGTTGTAATGCATGGAACCATGGAATGGAATGGAATGGAATGGAATGGTGTGTCAAATGCTTCCTCATTCCGTTCCGCATCACAATGAGAACGCCTGTCCTCCCATTTCTACACACGCACTTGTGTCTTGCTCAATCACACCCCCACACACACACCCCCATGGTATCCAAGGAGCACACACACACACACACACACATACTGTACATACACACACACACACACACATACTGTACATACACACACACCTACACACACACACACACACACACACACACACACATACACACACACACACACACTCTCACCCCCCCTCACACACACACACACTCTCACACACACACAAACACGCACACACACACACACACCCACCACACACACACACACACACTCTCAACCACCCACACCCACACACCAGGGTTTCCGTTAGAAAAAATTGCCGCCGGACATCGTGTCCGGGAAGATTTCGATTTACCGGACAAACGTGATATATTCCGGTCACCATATTAAAATATAATAAAAAAAGAAAAATTCAAAATCATATTTTTTTTCTTCCAAATCTAATATAGCTGTTTGTCGCGGTGATTACTGTTGTGTAGCTGCCTATATATGCCATTTAATGTCTATTTCTCATCCGATACGATTAGATGCGAGCTATATAATATATAATAATATAACATGATTCGCATGCGCGCTATGCCATTATGTCCAGCGCTGAACGGGCGCATCGATCAATGAACGGACTCCACATTACGTTAACTGAAGTTTGTTAAATTGTTTGGGATTAATGTGAGTTTTCTATTTTCTCTTTCCAGTTTTACCCTTTTTTAATCAATAAAACAACGTCGTTTCTATAACCATATATCTCCGCAACTTGCAATGTGCATTAGCCGTGTTGTAACGGTTTTCCTCGTTGACTTGGTTGTCCGGGGTGCCAGTCAGGGCGAGGCCTGACAATTTTAGTTAGTGTGGGGTTGTTTTAGTCAGTCTTTAGTCAAGTTAAACCTTTACAAGCGCTACATGCATCAAAACATGAACCCTTTTTTGTTATACACATGTGAATAGGTTATTGTAATATTATAGCATTTTGCACAACAGACGAAAATTAGTACACAAAGGACATGTGTTGCAATTCAGGTGCACTGTATTGTCACGAATAAACAAAGAACTCTCAAAAAATCAACTCAAATATGCAACCAGCGTTAACTTGGGAGTGTCCAGTTCACAAAATCCGATAGGCTTAGTGGTGTCGGGTTACCCGCGCTGCTTTAGATGAGCAGCTCCTGCTCTCTCCCCAGCTCCGGTGCAAGCGTATGACATTCCCAACGGCCTTGTATCCAACTGTATCCTTACGGGGCATTGTATCCAAAGGAATCATTACGTTTCATCCAGCTCTTCGCGGTCCGAGTAGGCTAAAACATTTACCGAGACGCAGACAGCAGACGCGACCTGCGGCACAAACACGAACGGACGGAATAATCCACTTCCTGGTTTGTTTGAATCATCCCGCTCTCAGCACTCGGTGAGAGACACCTTATCATTTCGCGTCGTCTGTAGAGAACGGGGATTGGATGATTTATGATTGGATACCGACAGCGTGTGACGTGTGACAGCGTGTGAAAAAATCGTGGAAGTGACAGTCGGCGGCAGAGACATGGCAGATGTGTGACCTTGCCCTCTTCAAGGCGACTTCGGTCCGCAGTTTTAATTCGGTTACAGGCACACTGGAGAATACGGGGATTTTTTTAAATAGAAGGAATCAGAATGTGAACTTTAGCGAATTGTATTCAAATTGTGCTTAGAGGGAATTATTTTCACCGGACATTTATGTCCGACGAGTTTTCAATTTGTCGGACTTCAACAAATTTTACCGGACAAAGACCGGTAATTGCCGGTTAACGGAAACCCTGCCACACACACTCACACACACAGACACACACACACACGCACACACGCACACACACACACACACACACACACACACTCTCTCACACCCACACACACACACACTCTCTCACACACACACACACACACACACACTCTCTCACCCACACACACACACTCACACACACTCTCACCCACACACACACCGTATCCAGGGGTTT
>NC_137689.1:74995039-75002107 GCF_963989245.1 Nansenia antarctica
GCAGACAAGGACGTCCAGGAGGGCAGGGACGGTGTGGAGGTTTGGACTGAGGAGGAGAAGGGAGAGGAGGAGCTGAAGCTTGATGAAGAGGACCAGAGCTGGCTGGTACACAGGCAGGAGATGCAGCGTCTCCCAGAGGGAGAAGGGGAGGAGGACAGTGGGTCACACGGACACACGGACACGTCCTGTCCAGGCAGAGGTGGGGGTGAGGCCAGCTGGGCGGAGGGCCGTGGGGTCAGAGGAGGAGAGGAGGAGGAGGAAGAGGAGGGTGGTGGTGGTACCGTAGGCGGCTACAGTGCTGACCTCCACACGCGGTCCGGTGAACACTCAGAAAGAGACAGCAGAGACATGACAGGGTTAGGAGAGAGTCCGTCTGGCCACCTCTCCCCCTCCACCCTCCTCCACCCCCACCATCCTCCCCCCTCACAGTCTCCCCCTCCCCCTCCCCCTCCTCTTCCCAGAGGCTCCCCCTCCTACCCCCACCTCCGCCACCTCTCCTGGGAGGAGCTGTCGTCGGCCGACTTTCCCGGGGCGATCGACGCCGAGACGTTCCCGCCCTTCCCCGAAGAAGAGAGCCTTCCGGAAGAATCCCACCACAGCAGCAGCAGCTGGCTTAGCCACGCCCCCCTCGCCGCGCCCCATTGGCCGCCCGAGTCCGAAGAGGAGGAGGAGAGGGAGGAGGAGGAGGAGAGGGAGGAGGAGGAGGAGGAGCTCGTACCCGAGGCGGCGTCCCCTTACCCAGCAGCCACCTCTCCCAAGCGGCGGCGGCAGGGGGGGGCGTACGGGCGTGAGGAGCGCGGGGTGGAGGGGGGGTGCAGGAGAGACCCCCGGCGTCTACGTCCCTCTCCCTCCCCAGGGAAGATGAGGCAGGGGTCCCCTGGTGCCCCCCCGCGGTCGAGCGCAGGCTCCCCCCGCAACGCCTGCCCCCCCCCCTCCGCCTCCTCCTCCTCCTCCTCGCTGCCAGGCCCCGGCCCCCCCCAGCGCGGCCCCCCCCAGGACAGGGGCCGGAGGAGGCCGACGCAGAATCCCCCCAGACCCCCCCAACGCCCCCCAGGACAGGACACGGAGGAGGGGGAGGAGGGCAGGTGAGAGGGCACCAGACTGTCTAGATATGGACAAAATAACTCAGTCAGTCAGTCAGTCAGTCAGTTAGTTAGTTAGTTAGTCAGTCATACAGTCAGTCAGTTAGTTAGTTAGTTAGTTAGTCAGTTAGTTAGTTAGTCATACAGTAAGTCAGTCAGTCAGTCAGCCAGTCAGTTAGTTAGTTAGTCAGTTACTTAGTCAGTTAGTTAGTTAGTCATACAGTAAGTCAGTCAGTCAGTTAGTTAATCAGTCAGTCAGTCATACAGTCAGTCAGTCAGTTAGTTAATCAGTCAGTCAGTCAGTTAGTTAGTTAGTTAATCAGTCAGTCAGTCACCCAGTCATACAGTCAGTCAGTCAGCCAGTCAGTTAGTTAGTTAGTCAGTTACTTAGTCAGTTAGTTAGTTAGTCATACAGTAAGTCAGTCAGTCAGTTAGTTAATCAGTCAGTCAGTCAGTCAGTCATACAGTCAGTCAGTCAGTTAGTTAATCAGTCAGTCAGTCAGTCATACAGTCAGTCAGTCAGTTAGTTAATCAGTCAGTCAGTCAGTTAGTTAGTTAGTTAATCAGTCAGTCAGTCACCCAGTCATACAGTCAGTCAGTCAGCCAGTCAGTTAGTTAGTTAGTCAGTTACTTAGTCAGTTAGTTAGTTAGTCATACAGTAAGTCAGTCAGTCAGTTAGTTAATCAGTCAGTCAGTCAGTCATACAGTCAGTCAGTCAGTTAGTTAATCAGTCAGTCAGTCAGTCAGTTAGTTAGTTAGTTAATCAGTCAGTCAGTCACCCAGTCAGTCAGTCAGCCAGCCAGTCAGTCAGTCACCCAGTCAGTCAGTCATACAGTCAGTCAGTCAGTCAGTCATACCAGTGTCAGCCAGCCGACAAGCCAGCCAGCCACCCACCTATCCATCCAGCCAGTCAATAAGTCAGTCATATAGTCAGTCAGACATATAGTCAGTCATACAGTCAGTCATATAGTCAGTCAGTCATACAGTCAGTCAGTCAGTCATTCATACCAGTGTCAGCCAGCCAGCCAGCCAGCCAGCCACCCACCCACCCATTCATCCAGCCAGTCAGTCAGTTTGTTCGAGTTCAGTTTTTTCCGTCGGCCGACCTTTGACCCTGTGTGCTGTGTTCCCGTCTGAACAGGCGCGGCCCCCCCCCGCTGAGCTACCCCACGCCCGACTTCTCCAAGGTCCCGCCCCGGGTCCGTTTCCCCAAGGGGAACGACTACACCCCCCCCAGGAGCAGACGGCCCCCCACCCACCCCCGGGGGTCCCCCGCCAAGGAGCCGCCCCTGGTCTTCAAGTCCCCCGCCGACATCGTCAGAGAGGTCCTCCTGCTGGGCAGCACGGACCTCCCCCCCTCCCCCTCCCCCTCCCCCTCCTCCTCCTCCTCCCCCCCTGCCCTCTACGGACCCCTGCGGCTCCCCCCCCCCCCCACCACCACCATGCCGGAGGAGTTCAGATGCCCACAGCAGGCGGGCACACTGGTGGTGCAGTTACAGGTATGGGGGGAGGGGGGGGGAGGGAGGGAGGTGGGGGGGGGGGGGGGGGAGAGACAGAGGGAGGTGGGGGGGGGGGGAGACAGAGGGAGGTGGGGGGGGGAGAGAGGGAGGTGGGGGGGGGAGACAGACAGACAGACAGACAGACAGACAGACAGACAGACAGAGGGAGGTGGGGGGGGGGGGGGAGACAGGGAGCTGGGGGGGGAGAGAGAGAGGGAGGCACCACGATAATTTAACTTAAGCTCGAAGGCAAACAAGTGTCTGACATGCCTCTCTCCCTCCCTCCTTCTCTCCCTCCCTCCCTCCTTCTCTCTCTCTCCCTCCTTCTCTCTCTCCCTCCCTCCTTCTCTCCCTCCCTCCCTCCTTCTCTCTCTCTCCCTCCTTCTCTCTCTCCCTCCCTCCTTCTCTCTCTCCCTCCCTCCTTCTCTCCCTCCCTCCCTCCTTCTCTCTCTCTCCCTCCTTCTCTCTCTCTCCCTCCCTCCCTCCCTCCTCTCTCTCCCTCCCTCCTTCTCTCTCACAGGAGGACTACAACAGGCTGCTGACCAAGTATGCAGAGGCAGAGAACACCATCGACCGTATGCGCCTCGAAGCCAAGGTGCGTGTCCGGTGTGCTAATCTGCTAATTAGCGTCTGCTAAATGGCAAAATTATTATTAAATTATTAATCTGCATTAGTAACACCATACACCAGTGGAGGCTGGTGACTTCCAGAATTGAGGAGGCCAATTTGTTTCCGCTTGCTCGCTTCAAAATAAAACTGTTCAATAAATCCTAAATGTTGTCAACCTATTGGATGTATAAATCGCACCAGAATCTCGCCGACTTCCGTCATTTTAAGCAAAAGTATTTGGCCAAATGAGCTATTATTTTCAGGGATAATAGCCATGGATCTAGACGTGTCCTGCAAAGGACAAGTTGATAGGACACTCGTAGCCACTATGGCGAGTGTTTCTTTGACTGAAGTGAGTGGCGAATTCTCAAAAATCAAAAATCTTTCAGCCCTGGACTCAATGCATGGTGAGGCCAGGCCTACGTTGCCCACCCATTTTCAGTGATTTGGCCAATCACACAATATTGCCATGAAAAAAATTGCATTACATTGACTTCTATGAGAAACCACTTTCCTGGGGAGGCCTGGCCTCCTCAATACAAACGGATAGGGATTCTGGCCTGTAGGTGCTTTACAATTGCAATATTGGGTTTTAGCCATGGAAAAATTCAGATTTATGAACAAAACGGAAATAATATTTAAAAAATATGTTTTTTGTTAAATAAATAAATAAAATAAATATAATTATTGCTTTTTTAAATCTCTCTCTCTTCTCTCAAATTATTGGGGAGGCCAGGCCTCCTCCACCTCTATGGAGGAGCCTCCACTGCCATACACAGTTCGACACAGTTGGACCTTTAACACAGCTTTATGGTGCAGTTCCCCAGTGACGGGCCTCCATGGTGGAACTGTTCAATCACTCAACAACAACAACCACAACCACAACCACAACCACCACAACAACTGCTCAGCTTGAGACTGTCTCCATCTTCTGTTCCACTACAGTGAACACTCCTCCATCTCTCTGGAGGGAGGGAGGGAGGGAGGGAGAGGTGGAGGGGTGGAGGGGAGTCTAGATGGGGAGGTTATTCTCTCTGGAGGGAGGGAGGGAGAGAGGGGTGGAGGGGAGTCTCGATGAGGAGGTTATTTTTTACCCTCCTCTGTTGTGAAGGAGAGCACACAGAGGGATGGAGAGGGGAGAGAGAGAGAGGAGAGAGAGAGAGAGAGAGAGAGAGAGAGAGAGAGAGAGAGAGAGAGAGAGAGAGAGAGAGAGAGAGAGAGAGAGAGAGAGAGAGAGAGAGAGAGAGAGAGAGAGAGAGAGAGAGAGAGAGAGAGAGAGAGAGAGAGAGAGAGAGAGAGAGAGAGAGAGAGAGAGAGAGAGAGAGGGGAAGGAAGGGGAGGTCAGAGAGAGCAGCTCTTCAACAGGCTGCCTCTCCAGGCTCCCAGCCTCCCTGTACAGGAGACGCGCGCCAGCCAATAAGATGCCAGCCAACATCCACTCAACACTAACAGCAGCCTGCTCTGTGGTCGCGCTATTCCCAGCCCCAGCTGTGTGTGTGTGTCTGTGTGTGTGTGTGTGTGTGTGTGTGTGTGTGTGTGTGTGTCTGTGTCTGTGTCTGTGTCTGTGTGTGTGTCTGTGTGTCTGTGTGTGTGTGTCTGTGTCTGTGTGGTGGAGAGGGAGGAATGCAGCTCTCGTAGTGTGTTTTATGGAGCTGGGGGCGGGAGAGGAACAGAGTTGTAGAATAGCATAGTTAGTAGTAGCATAGTTAGTAGTAGCATATTTAGTAGTAGCATATTTAGTAGTAGCATATTTAGTAGTAGCATATTTAGTAGTAGCATATTCAGTAGTAGCATATTCAGTAGTAGCATATTTAGTAGTAGCATATTTAGTAGTAGCACACTTTTCTGAAGGGATGTTTAGGACTCCCATTGCTACTGGAGGAAACGTTGAAAGCTTTTGGCAGTGTGTTTGTGTGTGTTTGGTTTGTATGTGTGTGTGTGTGGATGTGGCGGTGTGTGTGTGTGTGTGTGTGGGGGGGGTAGTAGTAGTAGTAGTAGTAGTAGTACATTGGCAGTGTGTGTGTGTGTAGTCAGCAGTCGTAATAGGAGCTTACTAACTATTAAAACAAATATATGTCTTTCACAATAGCATACATACACAAAACTGCACTTAACAAGGTAAATGAAGACCATTCAGCTTCAGAGGGCTTAGAGTTGTATCTGACCCTGTGATTGGCTTAGAGTTGTATCTGACCCTGTGATTGGACACACCCTAGACATCCCCTTCCTGTCATTTGTTGACACGGCAAGTCATCATGTGATCCTCAATGCAAACTGCCCCCTGCTCCCATGTTGTTGTTGTTGTTATGGAGACAATCCCATGATGCTCTGTTTCAGATAGATAGATGTGTGACTTCCTGCAACAGGAAGTGATGTCACGGTGCCCTGAGGGGGATGTGTGTCATGGCCAGATGGTGGGCGTGGTCGCTGCTGTTGTCAGGGTCGCTCCCTAGCGATGGCCGTTTACTGCATATCTGATAAAACAGCAACAGTCTCGTCTCCTCTCCCCTCCTCTCCCCTCCTCTCCCTCCTCTCCCCTCCTCTCCTCTCCTCTCCTCTCCTCTCCCTCCTCTCCCCTCTCCCCTCCCCTCCCCTCCTCTCCTCTCCTCTCTCCCCTCCTCTCCTCTCCCCTCCTCTCCTCTCCCCTCCCTCCTCTCCTCTCCTCTCCCTCCTCTCCTCTCCCCTCCTCTCTTCTCCTCTCCTCTCCTCTCCCCTCCCCTCCTCTCCTCTCCTCTCCTCTCCTCTCCTCTCCTCTCCCCTCCCTCCTCTCCTCTCCCCTCCTCTCCTCTCCTCTCGCCTCCTCTCCTCTCCTCTCCCCTCCTCTCCTCTCCCCTCCTCTCCTCTCCTCTCCTCTCCTCTCCTCTCCCCTTTCCTCCCATCCTCTCCCCTCCCCTCCTCTTTTCTCCCCCATCCCCTCCTCTCCTCTCCCCACCCCTCCCCTCCCCTCCTCTTTTCTCCCCCATCCCCTCCTCTCCTCCCCTCCCCTCCCCTCCCGTCCCCTCCTATTCTCTCCCCTATCCTCTCCTCTCCTCTCCCCACCCCTCCCCTCCTCTCCCCTCCCCTCCTCTTTTCTCCCCCATCCCCTCCTCTCCTCTCCTCCCCTCCCCTCCCGTCCCCTCCTATTCTCTCCCCTCTCCTCTCCTCTCCTCTCCTCTCCTCTCCCCTTTCCTCCCATCCTCTCCTCTCCTCCCCTTTCCTCCCGTCCTCTCCTCTCCTCCCTCTCCGCCCCTCCCTCCCCACCTCTCCTCTCCTCTCCCTCCTCTTGTCTTCCTCTAGCAGCACAGCGGTCTACTCTTAATACTAATTAAAATCACTTTACCCCCCTGCCCTCCTCCTCCTCTCCTCTAACCACACAGCCATCTGTCTCTCCTCCTCCTGTAGACATAATTAGCAGAGAGAGAGAGAGAGAGAGGGAGGAAGGGAGGGAGGGGGGGTTTAACCTTAATCCTCTATCAAACCCAGCAGAAGCAGCAGCGTGTATGTACAGTGATATAAACACTCATCTTCCTGCCTTTCTGAAGCATGAGGAGGATTAAAACTTGTGAAAACAAAGGGTGTGTGTGTGTGTGTGTGTGTGTGTGTGTGTGTGTGTGTGTGTGTGTGTGTGTGTCTGTGTCTGTGTCTGTGTGTGTGTGTGTGTGTGTGTGTGTGTGTGTTTTCGTAATGAGACCGTGCTACTCAAACACACTCTAGGAGGTCAAGCAGGGGTCATTCTGATTTACTGGCTGAAAGGCTTATCTTGGGGGGGGGGGGCGGCTATCACCCCTCAGCCACAGCCAAGCTGTGTGGTGTGTGTGTGTGTGTGTGTGTGTGTGTGTGTGTGTGTGTGTGTGTGCGAACTTGCGTGTATCTGCAATCCACTGCCTTATCACACGGCC
>NC_137689.1:75002307-75027307 GCF_963989245.1 Nansenia antarctica
GGATATTTACCAGGCTGTGATTGGTCACTTGGTAGAACATTGCACTAACAATGCTTATGTTGTGGGTTCAATTCTCGCTGGGACCATATATAGGCTAGTGAAAAACCTCACTGCAATGTAAGTCGCTTTGGATAAAAGCGTCAGCTAAATGGTGTATTTTGTTATTATTATATGGTATATTATTTAATCGGCTGTGATTTCAGCTGCATATCTAACACCTCATCCTTAGACAGGTCGAGTCTGGTAACAGTTCATGAAAGTGAAACGCCAGACAAACGTGTTTTTATATTATTATTATTATTATTATGATCATTATTATTATCATTATCATTATTATTATTATTATTATGATCATTATTATTACTATTATCATTATTATTTTCATCATTATTATATTATTAGTAGTAGTATTATTATCATTATTATTATCATCATTATTATATTATTATTATTATTATCATTATTATTATTATTACTATTATTATTATTATTATTATTATTATATCCCGGATCATCTTGTTTTATTACAGAAATGGAAGCTAATGGAGAATCAGGGAGGTACATGGTGTTGCTGTGTCTGCATGGTGTGTGACACTGCATGAGTCAGATATTAATTCCATATTGAATGAATTTCAATTCAATTCCAAAAGGATGTGTTTTTGGTTTGGTTTGGGTTGGGTTGGTTTGGTTTGGCATCCATGTTGACGTTTTCAAACCCTGTTAACATTCCGTTCAGCGGACCTCATTTAAGTCACTTTTATCGAATGACCTTTCTACCCTTTGAGTCGACGAGCACTTTGGTACGGAGGCTCCGCCCCTTTTCACCACCATGCACGAGGTTCAGTAGAGGCTGGCGGAGGTAGAGATCGGAGGACGGGGGGCTGGTTGTAATAATGCACAGGACGGAATGAGGAATGGTATCAAACATTCCTCCCTCTCTCTCTCTCTTCTCTTCTCTCTCGCCTCTCTCTCTCTCTCTCTCTCTCTCCTCTCTCTCTTCCCTCTCTCCTCCACCTCTCCTTCCCTCTTCCCTCTCTCCTCTCTCCTCTCTCTTCTCTCTCCTCCACCTCTCCTTCCTCTCTCTCTTCTCTCTCTCTCTCTTCCCTCTCTCCTCTCTCTCTCTTCCCTCTCTCCTCCACCTCTCCTTCCCTCTCCTCTCTCTCTCTCTCTCTCTCCTCTCTCTCTCTCTCTTCCCTCTCGTCCACCTCTCCTTCCCTCTCTCCTCTCTCTCTCTCTTCCCTCTCTCATCCACCTCTCCTTCCCTCTTTCCCCTCTCCTCTCTCTCTCCTCCCTCTCTCCTCTCTCTCTTCCCTCTCCTCTCTCTCTCTTCCCTCTCTCCTCTCTCTCTCTTCCCTCTCTCCTCTCTCTCTCTTCCCTCTCTCCTCTCTCTCTCTTCCCTCTCCTCTCTCTCTCTCTCTCTCTCTTCCCTCTCTCCTCTCTCTCTCTTCCCTCTCTCTCCTCTCTCTCTCCTCTCTCTCTCTCTCTTGCCTCTCTCCTCTCTCTCTCTTCCCTCTCTCTCTCCTCTCTCTCTCTCTTCCCTCTCTCCTCCCTCCATTCCGTGCATTACAATGAGGCCCCCCCCCCGTCCTCCGATTTCTACCTCCGCCAGCCTCCCCTGGGGTAGCGGTTGACCTGTGGTTGACCCCTGTTTGACCTCTGGGTGACCTCTGGTGTGTGTTCCGCCCCCAGCGAGGCGGTGCGGTCTCTGCAGGCGGAGGTGAGCAGACTGAAGGAACGTCTGGAGGGATGTCTGAGGCCCCCCGGCCTGCCCAGCCCTGTCAGAGCGCCCCCTACAGCCCCGGGGGACCACGCGCACCCTCTCACCTCCACGCCCCGCGTCAGGTGAGCCTTGACCAGGGATGTCTGATGGTTGTTAACACTAGACGTGACGTTAGAATTATAAGGTTCCATCTCCATTTTTGTCAAAATTTAGTTTTTTACATAATCTGATCCAGTAGGTGTTTATTAATGCCTGTGTGGTGTTATTTTTAAAATGTTTACATTTTTTAGTTAGTAATTCATAAAATACAAAGGTTCCATCTCTCAAAACATAATGGAATGTAAAAACGTTGACGCTCAATATCTCTGAACTGCCCTAAACGGAGATAGAACCTTCTAACGTCACGTAGAGCCCTTTTCACCTACTATAACAGCCACCTCGGGGGTCAAATGACCATAGTCTTTAGTATGGGAAGCTGCTATTTACACACAACAACCACTAGTTGGCCGCCGTCTTGTAAATTAGCCTGCCTCCTACACCGAAAAACTGTGAAATTAGCTTTATACTAGCTTGAGCGTGATTTAGAAAATGTAAGGATACTGGGGTGGTAGAACGTACATATCTAGGACAAGTCATGAAAGGAGGGTCCTGAAATCTGATCGAGTGCAAAGATAGAACATTTTATTTTACTCACCCCTAACCCCTAACCAGTAAAAATAACCCTAAACCCTAACACTGACCCTAGTCCTTGCCATAACTCTAAACCTGTAACCCTTGACCCCTAACCCTAACCAGTGAATATAACCATTGACCCCTAACCCTAACCAGTGGATATAACCCCTAACCCTAACCAGTGGATATAACCCCTAACCCTAACCAGTGGATATCACCCCTAACCCTAACCAGTGGATATAACCCCTAACCCTAACCAGTGGATATAACCCTAACCAGTGGATATAACCCCTAACCCTAACCAGTGGATATAACCCCTAACCCTAACCAGTGGATATAACCCCTAACCCTAACCAGTGGATATAACCCCTAACCCTAACCAGTGGATATAACCCCTAACCCTAACCAGTGGATATAACCCTCATGTCTCTTTTTCGTTGTGTGATGTTGATGATCCAGTAATAGTCCGGGGGGTGTATACCTCTCCTCTCCTCCTTCTGTCAGGTCTGCTCAGAGAAGGAGGGATGGCAGTAGGGAGCAGAGCAGGGAAGAGAGGAGGAGGGGTGGAGAGGAGGAGGAGGAGGAGGAGGAGGAGGAGGAGAGGACTACCAGGCCTCAGAGGAGAAGGTGGTCCTCCGTGCCCAGACAGAGACCCCCCCAGCAGTACCTCAGTGAGTGTTGATCCCTCTGAACACACACTGAACACACACTGAACACACACTGAACACACCACACTGAACACACACTGAACACACACACACTGAACACACACCACACTGAACACACACTACACTGAACACACACTGAACACACACCACACTGAACACACACTGAACACACACTGAACACACACTGAACACACACCACACTGAACACACACTGAACACACACCACACTGAACACACACACACACTGAACACACACTGAACACACACACACACTGAACACACACACACTGAACACACACTGAACACACACACACTGAACACACACCACACTGAACACACACTGAACACACACCACACTGAACACACACTGAACACACACTGAACACACACTGAACACACACTGAACACACACTGAACACACACTGAACACACACCACACTTTCAACTGACTAATAGTGACATTTACAAGTCCAAGTTGTGTTTATTTGTCATTACGTTGAACACAAGTACACAATGCAACCACATGCCTTGGGCAGAGCATCTTTACCAGATCCACAACAACAACAACAACAACAACAACAACAGTAGAAAGTAATAAAAATAATAATCTATTAAAAACGATTTCACAACGATTTACAACCACAAGTAATAAAAACAATAACATAAGGCAATGCAGCATCATTACAACGTGTTGGTTTTGGCCGTTCCAACTCCCACAGCCACAGATTCGGAGCAGGCCCAGTCCACACCCAGACCACGGTCCTCCAGACGTATCCCAGAATCCCCTGCTGACCGAGGCAGAGCAGAACCAGCCTGGAGCAGAGGAGGGGCTCATACCGGTAAGACAGAGTCATGGTGTAGCACTGGAACACATCACCACAGAGCACTGGCGGACTCAGTGGGGGGCAGGGGGGGCGACCGCCCCTCCTGGTGCCCCCACGGTTAAAAAACATCTCACTTAAGTGCCCTTTTGAGTGGCAAAAATGCCCTTTTGAGTGGCGAAAATGAGAGGGCGTGCCCTATTGGTGCCCCTCCAATGGTCTAAACTTGACCATGTGCCCCCACAGTTGAAAAACGTCGCACTAAAGTGCCCTTTTGATTGGCAAAATTAGAGGATGTGCCCTATTGGCTGCCCTTCCAATGGTCTAAACTTGACCATGTGCACTGATGGGGTCCCATGTTGTGCAGTAGGTGCCCTTTTTTTCTTTTCGCCCCCCCCTGCCCTTCAAACAGCCTGCGTCCGCCACTGCCACAGAGAGCTGTTCATGCTGACGTACCCTGATGTGTGGTACAGAATAGGATCTTTTGTATTTTTATTTTTTTCCCGCTCAATTCTAATTGAAGCTGTATGTCGAGGAAAGTTTTGGAATGAACGTTGTTTTATGTTAAGTGCATTTTCACAGTCTCAATATACTTAATTTGCCAACTCATCACTTTGCTTCGCTTCGCTTTTGGTGAGAACGCTGCTCGAGGCAGTCCATAGGAAAACAGCAGCGCACGCGTGTTGATCTGGATAAGGGCGGGACGAACGGGCAATTCTAAATTTTTCTGACCAATCAACTACCACGTCTGTTGCTTCGATTGCGTATGTTACTTTGTTTACATAAAGGGCTGTGAGAACGCGAATCAGAGGAATAATTTATGCAACAATGTTGCGAACTCATCCACTTGCTCCGGGTCTCGAGTCGGACTTTCATGTGAGAACATGACCTATGACATCAGAGCCCTCTCTATGACATCATGTGAGAACATGACATTAATGTCTAAAATGTAAATGTATTGCAGGTCAACAGCAGCAGTGGTCCAGAGCCTGTGTGTGTGTGAGAGGGAGAGAGAGAGCCAGTGTGTGTGTCGGAGTCTCAGGAGGCAGAAATGAGCCAGACACTAGGGGGCGCCACCCCCCCCCAGGCCCCCCTGTGTGTCCACAGTGCTCTCCAGCCCCGCCACTCCCTCACAGACACCCCCCCACACGTAAGGATCTGTCTCTCATTCTGCACCGGATCTGGGGGGGGGGGAGGGGGGTTTGGGGGGGGTCACTATAAAGTCCTGGGCACACTGGCACTGCCTTGCTGCAGGGGGGGGCAGGGTAGAAGCCACATTATCGTTAGAACATAACAGAATCATATAGTTGTTGTATTGTTTTGCTGCGTTGAGATTTTTTAAATGTAATGTCGTATAGTTTTGTTGTTCCTTAATCTTCCTTCTTCTCACCAGTAGGGGGCGACACCACGCCCGTCCAGACGGGGCTGCATTCTCACCACTGTCCACTGTGTGGCAGGTGTGAGACGCACGCCAACACAAACACTGAACCAGGTTAGATCAACAACCACCCAGAGAGCCTCGGATCACGTCAGCGTCATGTTTTATGACATTTATGATTTGATTTAAAAAATTATAGATTTTTAATTATATCCTTTTAACTCTCTTAACCCTTTCTCTGACGACGTGTTCGTGTGATTGGCTCGTGTGATTTACAGGTCGATGTAAGGATCCAGGCTGTGGCCCCGCCCCCAGAGGCAGCCAGCCAATGAGCTTCCCCCACAGAGACGCGAGGGGCGTGTTCTTGGCGGCCCCGCCCCCTCCCGTGCTGGGCGGCGTGCCGTTGGTCCGGTGCGTGCCAGTGTGCACGCCACTTCTGTGAGTGCCCGCCTCTCTCTCTCTATCTCTCTCTCTCTCTCACCCACTCACTACCCCCCCATCACCTCTTTCTGTCTCTCTCTCACTCTCTCTATCCCCCCTCTCTCTGTCTCTCTCTTTCTTTCTCTTTCTCTACCCCCCCCTCACTCTCTTTCTCTCTGTCGCTCTCTCTCTTTCTCTCTCTCTCTCACCCACTCACTACCCCCCCATCATCTCTTTCTGTCTCGCTCTCTCTTTCTCTCTACCTGGGTTTCCGTTAACCGGCAATTGCCGGTCTTTGTCCGGTAAAATTTGGTGAAGTCCGACAAATTGAAAAGTCGTCGGACATATTGTCCGGTGAAAATAATTCCCTTTGAATACAATTCGCTAAAGCTGGCTGGGTGCGTTCGTAAACACGCTCTGGAAATCCGATCAGCACTCGCGGAACGCCTCTCGTCCAATCGAACGACTCGGTCGCTCTGTGACATCGAAGCCAGCGTGCGCTCCGGCGCTCTCAGAGCGTGTTTACGAACGCACCCCTAGAAGTTTCCAGCCAGCTAGCTGAAGCTGCTACACACACCAGAGCCATGGCGACCGAACGGCAAGTTAAACAACATACTATAAAAGTGACATTGTTTTACTCATTACTCATACGTTTGTTGTCATTCGGCGGTGCTAATAGTCGCTTTCTTTTTTAATTTATTTAATTTATTTTATTTTAGCAGTTTCCCCGAAAGTTAAGTGTTTGTTTTTATATCACTATTTGCACTTCTGGTTAGATGCTAAACTGCATTTTGTTGTCTGGTACTTGTACTCTGCAATGACAATAAAGTTGAATCTCACCTAATCTAATCTAATCTAATCTAAAATAATCTAAAATAATCCCATCACTATTACTCCCTATTTTCATCAGTGTTTCAATCCTTGAATCTGTGATGGAAATCAAGCAAAGCCACTTCAAGTCTCCCCACCACTGACAGCGCTGGGTGTGCCTTTCCTTACACTCTCGGTTATTCCCTGTGGATTTAAAAAAAACGGTGTTTTGGTTTCTATAATGTGGTCTATTCTCAGTGTTGACGAGCAACTCAGGGGGCTTTGAGATGGCTAACAGCTAATTAAAGGAGTAATTCCACTCAAAAGGGTAGAAGTAAGCTGACTGTCTGTCTGTCTGTCTGTCTGTCTATCTGTCTGTCTGTCTGTCTGTCTGTCTGTCTGTCTGTCTGTCTGTCTGTCTCTCTGTCAGTGTGCTGGACTACCTATGACTTCCATGGTACCTGGGAACGCGTTGTCGGAGAGAAACGCCCTCTGTACAAAGGACCTACTGACCAAAATCCCTGTTCCCCGTAGCCTACATGCTTGCACTGTTACTGTTCAATAAAATGTTATACATCTAGACATTGTGGTATTTCTTTATATACGTATCCCAGACTGCCTATCAATTGTTTCTCAATAAACAGTTATGTTCTTCCCATTGTCATACTCCCGAGCTAAACGAAATGCCTTCCCAACCAGCGAGACTTATAGAAATGACGTTGTTTTATTGATTTAAAAAAAAAAAAAAAGGGTAAAACTGTAAAGAGAAAATAGAAAACTCACATTAATCCCAAACAATTTAACAAACTTCAGTTAACGTAATGTGGAGTCCGTTCATTGATCGATGCTGTCTGTTCAGTTCCCAGTGAGGCGCCCGTTCAGCGCTGGACCCGTTCAGCGCTGGATTTGACGCATGGCATAGCGCGCATGCGTCAAATCATGTTATATTATTATATATTATATAGCTCGCATCTAATCGTATCGGATGAGAAATAGACATTAAATGGCATATATAGGCCGCTACACAACAGTAATCACCGCGACAAACAGCTATATTAGATTTGGAGGAAAAAAATATATGATTTTGAAATATTTTTTTTTATTATATTTTAATATGATGACCGGAATATATCACGTTTGTCCGGTAAATCGAATTCTTCCCGGACACGATGTCCGACGGCAAATTTTTCTAACGGAAACCCTGCTCTCTACACCCCCTCTCTCTCTCTCTGTCTCTCTCTCTGTCTCTCTCTCTCTTTCTTTCTCTTTCTCTACCCCCCCTCTCACTCTCTGTCTCTCTCTTCCTCTCTCTCGCTCTCTCTCTTTCTCTCTCTCACCCACTCACTACTCCCCCCATCATCTCTTTCTGTCTTGCTCTCTTCCTCTCTTCCTCTCTTCCTCTCTTTCTGTCTCTGTTTCTCTCTTTCTCTCTACCCCCCCCTTTCTCTCTCTCTCTTTCTCTCTCTCTACCCCCCACCCCTCTCTCTCTCTCTCTACCCCTCTCTCTCCCTCTCTCTCTCTCTATGGACATGATGAAGTGGCCATTAGGTTAATTTGTCCTCCAGCCCTCTTCACCTCCTCTTCATCCCCTCTTCATCCCCTCTTCATCCCCTCTTCATCTCCTGCCAATCTTAATGAAATCTCCCGGAGACGCGGGACCGGCTCGCCCACTTAAGTGAATCAGCATTCATACTTTCTATTCAGTGTGAACGTTTGAGACACGACCTGCAGGACTCCTGCTGAAGTAAAACCGCTTTAGTTTAGTGTAGTCCTTCCTCTCTCCTCCTCTCTCTCCTTCCTCTCTCTCCTCCTCTCTCTCCTCCCTCTCTCTCCTCCTCTCTCTCCTCCCTCTCTCTCCTCCCTCTCTCCTTCCTCTCTCCCCTTCCTCTCTCTCCTCCCTCTCTCTCCTTCCTCTCTCTCCTCCCTCTCTCTCCTCCCTTTCTCTTTCCTCTCTCTCCTCCTCAAACAGTTGGACGGTTTTAAAAACACACCAGTACACCTCCAAAAAAAGACGCACTCGATTTAAGAATCATCGAGGAGTCGAGCATCGAGCACTGGTCTTAAAAAGCCTTTAAGTCTAAAAATCCAGCAATCCAACTTACAAGGCCTAAAAAGGTCTCAAATGTCAGTTAATCGGTCCAAAAATGAGGTGCTAGGTCTTAAAAACTAGATCCAGCAAGGAAATCAGTCCGACCAAATCTGTTTACGTGGAAATTAACCAAGCTGGAACCCAAAAAATGCCAATTCGCTTCCTGTTTTGTCTGTATGTGAAATCCCTAATTTCATCACCTCGAGGATGACAAAAAGCTATCATATGGTGTCGCGAATAGGTCTAAAATTATATTCAAAGAGGTCTAAAAAAGGTCTTAAATGTGACTTGTTGTGTTTACCCCCCCCTCCCCCCCTACAGGTACTACTCCAGCCCCCCCCACCCCCACGCCCAGCCCCTCTACCTGTCTCTGCTGAGCGGGGGGGGCGTGGCCTCTGGGGTCAGAGGTCGTGCGGAGGTCAGAGAGGTCCACGCCGGGCGCCCCTCCCTCTCTGCGGACCGGCGCCGGTCCCGCCTGACCAGCTCTCTGAACCGGGCCCTGGAGGCGGCCCGCGGCATGAAGACCACCACCGGCCGCATGGCCCGCTCCCTCGCCACCGGGCTCAACCACCAGGGGGCGCTGTCCCAGTCCTGCATGTACTGACCTGTCCACGGCCACCAGGGGGCGTTTTTAAGTTTTTTTTTAGGAGAGGAGAGGAGAAGAGAGGAGCGGGGAGTGGATGGGGAGGAGAGAGGAGAGGAGGGGTGAGGAGGAGGAGGGAGGGTGAGGAGGAGGGGGGAGGGGAGAGGAGGGGGGAGGGGAGTGGAGGGGGGAGGGGAGGGGAGGGGAGAGAAGGGGAGGAGAGAGTGCAGACGGGGTCGGGGGGTCACGTGAAGCAGATCTACTAGGCGTCGCTGACCCTCCTCTGTGTCCCCGCGGGGTTTTGTGAGACTGCGAGCAGCGCTGGAGAAAAATAACAATAAAGAAACGGCACTGAAAAATACTTTGGGTTTGTTATGAGACTATGGCGGTAACAAAACGAACAAAATGGCAGCCACGGTCTCGTCTTATGTCTGGGGGAACCCCGGCCTCTTCCCACACAGCGCCTGTTATGTTACATCCTTACCCTGGCGTCCTGGGGGTCGGAGACCCAGATGTAAGACCCAAGCGGAAGTGCGAGAGACAGAGAGACGAGGCCTTGACGTACCTTCCTGTCAGGGGAGCGTGGTGTGTCCTGACCCAACCGAATGCTGGATTTTATGGGGGGGCGGGGGGGGGTTGTGCAGGCAGTATCTGTTGTTGTCCAGCAGTGATCTGTAGACCCTCAAGATATTTCTTTACATTAACACTAGAACAGCCACCATCTGTGAATAAAGGGGAAAAAAGCTTACCTTTGCACCTTTGCAGGACCCCCCTTTCATGACTTTTCCTACTTTCCCATATGTGCATTCTACCAATCAGTATCCTTTACATTTGTCAAAAACACAACATCAGGATAAGCTACTTTAAAGCTATTTAGCAGTTTTCCTGTGTAGGAGGCAGGTTGGTTTACAAGACGCGCCAACTAGTGGTTGTTGTGTGTAAATAGCAGCTTCCCAGCTTTTTTTGTAAAGACTATGGTGATATGGCACGGCTGTCCTAGTGTTAAATCCTTCCTTGTCGTAGTAAGGTAGGGTCAGGGTTCGAGTTATGTGGGAGCCAATGGGAGCTGAGCTCCCATAGAGATGGTCTGAGACTCTCTGAGCTCCCATGAAGGCAGTAAAATCAAAAATCTGTGGGGGTCGCTAATAATACATTACCACAACTATTATTTGATCAAAATGTCAATGTAATGAATATTATTTAATTTATATTATAAATATTGTAAAATAAACACGTTTTCCAAAAGAGCTACGCGCACCATTAATCTCCTGTGAATGACAGTAGGCCTTTGACTGCCTGCACTTCACCACCAAGACACCATGGGGCGCAGTAGAATATTGTGCAACAGCAAAAGGTTGATTAATCAGCTGTGCGGTAAACCGTTGGAACACACAGTGCACAGCTGATTAATCAATTAAACCAATAGAGTGAGACAGGATATGTTCATATACCAGTTGCCTTTCAGGAAGTAGTGAGATCGTGCACCTAGCCTATTATTGAGAAGCAAACATTCATTCATTAGCTATACAGGAGTATATACATACAGTAGCTACCATGCCGCCCAAAAAAAGGCCATTTTTTGACCCTCTCCCGTTCATCCAATCTTGGATAAAGAAAAGACATCGGACGTCAGCATCATGGGTTCCAGGACCGCGACCGCAGCCTACTGAAAACAGACCAAACAGGTCTATCTTGTCTCCGTAAAGGTAAGGTGGCTTTTACTTTTTACTAACCTAGTGTACATGTATTTTTCGCTCCTTCTGTATAGCAAAAATAACACAATTATTGGCCGAGATACATGTGTGACTATCGCTTTTATAGCTGTTGTTTCATGTGGGGCTGTTGATGTGGTGAAATGAGTAGCCTGCAGCTGTAGCGTCAGGATATGTTGGTATTTGAGGAGGAGGATGAGGATGAGGATGATGTTTCGGTACCGGTACCGTTTTTAAAGTATCGATTTGTCACCGGTATCGAATAAAACCCAAACTGTACCCAACCCTAACTATATGTTTACATGCCAACTAATTAGCTAATTCATTTCTGTCATTTAGAGCTGAGGGGAGCAACAGAGAGACGGACAACAGGACAGTAACAGAGAGACAACGGGAGAGGAGAGCAATAGAGACAGAACTGAATGCACTGAACTTTTTTTTTAATTCTTTGCATTATTAACACTGTTTAAGTGTTTTATGGTAAAGCATTATGAGTGGTGTGTGTGCAGGGTGCTCGTGAGTTGTATATTTTGGGGAGGGGCTAGGCTTGTGTATGGGGGCGGGGGGTCCTCACACAAAGGAGTAGCCTAGGCCACTGACCACCTTAATCCGCTACTGCCTATAGCTAATTAAAACTTGTAAGTCCCATCGCTGTGTGGGCATGATTCGCGCGTGCATGAGAACATTTCGCACTGTTATTTTGGAGACCCCCACAGAGATCAGCTTATAACTCGAACCCTGGGTAGGGTACACTACACACACCCTTCATACGTCATAGGGGACGTGGCGACTGTAATCTCAGATTATTAATCTCAGGAGCCTAAATTCCAACCACAAAGTGCTGGAGTCCACAGGTTAATCTTTAACATTTTTATATTATTTTTTTAGTTTTCTAAACGAAATGCACTGACTGGCCATGGGACAATTTCTTAACATGATATAGATTATTAACATGATTATTACGGTCATTGTTGGTGGTTTTTGTTTGTTTTGTACTCAGTTGTGTGAGGGTTACAATTTTATCTCAGAATCTTTTTTTTAATTAAAAAAATAATAAAATACATGTAAACATCTCAAATGAAAATGCATATTAGCTAATAATGAAAATTGACCTATCGCTAAGCCACGCCCCAAAATAGAAATTGTCCAATCATATCACAGCAAAAGTCACTCCACGCAGAATACTCGGACAAACAACTCGCTAATATCTGATGGTGAAAAGCTTCTAGACTAAATATTATTGTCATCTAAAAAAAAAAAAAAAATGTCTATTACTTGCTGTGGTAAATCAGAAATCAGAAATGTGCCAACTCCCGCCATTGTAAGTCATTGAATGTCATTCAGTCACGGTCGGGTCAGTCAGTCTCTGTCAGCGAAGCGTTGTTTGTTTGTTTGTCTGAGTTTTCAAAGGGGGCGTGGCTTAGCGATAGGTCAATTTTTATCTCAATTTTTTTTTTTTACATGTAAACATCTCAAATGAAAATGCATATTAGGTAATAATGGAAATCGCTGCTACGCACCTGCAGACCAGGAGATGCAGGGCCACACGTACTGTAGTTTTTTTCACTCTATAATTTATTGATCATTCGTTGTTGTGTTTTGTTATGTTTTTGATGAGTTAGGTTAGGTTCATAATGAAGTTCAGTGTTATCAGTTCGTGATGTTGGAATTATAAGGTTCTATCTCCATTTTTGTGAAAATGTAGTGTTTTACATAATCTGATCCATTAGGTGTTTATTAATGCCTGTGTGGTGTCATTTTTAAAACGTTGACATTTTTTAGTTAGTAATTATTAAAATACAAAGGTTCCATCTCACAAAACATAATGGAACGTAAAAACGTTGACGCTCAATATCTCTGAACTACCGTAGACGGAGATAGAACCTTCTCATTCTAAACGGAGATAGAACCTTATCATTCTAAACGGAGATAGAACCTTATCATTCTAAACGGAGATAGAACCTTATCATTCTAAACGGAGATAGAACCTTATCATTCTAAACGGAGATAGAACCTTATCATTCTAAGCTCACGAGTTGACGTTTACTGTGGTCCTGGCTTGTGTTCTGTGTCGGATGTGTGTTTAAACAGTAGGCAATATGAGCTCAATAACATTCACAGTAGGTGTAATATTTCATATATATCCGATGTGAGACTTTAGTTGTAATCACATCATACGGTTTGTTTGATAGATGATATACGTACATCCCTCTTTATAGCTGTCAGGGGAACTATTTGATCAGATGAATAGATTATTTTTGTAGATTAAATGTGGTCTTCGACCAAGATTTTGTGTTGAGCACAAAAAGAAGATTTCAAATATTTTAATGTTTTTTCCGGATCTTTTTGTACTTTTGTACGATGATTGGTTAATGGTTATCAAATGATTTTGATTCTATTTCCTGCTTTGGAGCCAAATAAATGTTGATGTTGAATCAGAGTGTCCCAATCTTCCGTCACTAGCCGTTTGTCTGAACCTATTCTGAGACGACGACTAGAGGCTGATAGGCAGAACAATTGTGCATTTTATGACTAAAGCATGAAACTTTCTACAGTGTTTCTATAGACTGTAAACTTCATTTTTAGACGTGGAACCACTTCAGATTTGACCTCTGGCGTCAGGTAGACTCTAGAATGATAGAATGATCATACAAGGAAACCTAGGATATAAAGAGAAACTTAGGATATAAATGTAAACCTAGGATATAAAGAGAAACCTAGGAGATAAAGGGAAACCTAGAAGATAAAGAGAAACTTAGGATATAAAGAGAAACCTAGGAGATAAAGGGAAACCTAGGATATAAAGAGAAACCTAGGATATAAAGGGAAACCTAGGATATAAAGGGAAACTTAGGATATAAATGTAAACCTATGATATAAAGAGAAACCTAGGAGATAAAGAGAAACCTATGATATAAAGGGAAACCTAGGATATAAAGAGAAACCTAGGATATAAAGAGAAACCTAGGATATAAAGGGAAACCTAGGATATAAAGGGAAACCTAGGATATAAAGGGAAACCTAGGATATAAAGGGAAACCTAGAAGATAAAGAGAAACCTAGAAGATAGAGGGAAACCTAGGATAGAGAGGGAAACCTAGGATATAAAGGGAAACCTAGGATATAAAGGGAAACCTAGGATAGAGAGGGAAACCTAGGATAGAGAGGGAAACCTAGGATATAAAGAGAAACCTAAGATATAAAGGGAAACCTAGGATATAAAGAGAAACCTAGGATATAAAGGGAAACCTAGGATATAAAGAGAAACCTAGGATATAAAGAGAAACCTAGGATATAAAGGGAAACCTAGGATATAAAGAGAAACCTAGGATATAAAGGGAAACCTAGGATATAAAGAGAAACCTAGGATATAAAGAGAAACCTAGGATATAAAGGGAAACCTAGGATATAAAGGGAAACCTAGGAGATAAAGAGAAACCTAGAAGATAAAGAGAAACCTATGAGATAAAGAGAAACCTAGGAGATAAAGGGAAACCTAGGATATAAAGAGAAACCTAGGATATAAAGGGAAACCTAGGATATAAAGAGAAACCTAGGATATAAAGAGAAACCTAGAAGATAGAGGGAAACCTAGGATAGAGAGGGAAACCTAGGAGATAAAGAGAAACCTAGGAGATAAAGAGAAACCTAGGAGATAAAGGGAAACCTAGGAGATAAAGAGAAACCTAGGAGATAAAGGGAAACCTAGGATATAAAGAGAAACCTAGGATATAAAGGGAAACCTAGGATATAAAGAGAAACCTAGGATATAAAGAGAAACCTAGGATATAAAGAGAAACCTAGGATATAAAGGGAAACCTAGGATATAAAGAGAAACCTAGGATATAAACAGAAACCTAGGATATAAAGGGAAACCTAGGATATAAAGAGAAACCTAGGATATAAAGGGAAACCTAGGATATAAAGAGAAACCTAGGATATAAAGGGAAACCTAGGATATAAAGAGAAACCTAGGATATAAAGAGAAACCTAGGATATAAAGGGAAACCTAGGATATAAAGGGAAACCTAGGATATAAAGAGAAACCTAGGATATAAAGGGAAACCTAGGATATAAAGAGAAACCTAGGATATAAAGAGAAACCTAGGATATAAAGGGAAACCTAGGATATAAAGGGAAACCTAGGATATAAAGAGAAACCTAGGATATAAAGGGAAACCTAGGATATAAAGAGAAACCTAGGATATAAAGGGAAACCTAGGATATAAAGAGAAACCTAGGATAGAGAGGGAAACCTAGAAGATAAAGAGAAACCTAGGAGATAAAGAGAAACCTAGGAGATAAAGAGAAACCTAGGATATAAAGGGAAACCTAGGATATAAAGAGAAACCTAGGATATAAAGGGAAACCTATGATATAAACAGAAACCTAGGATATAAACAGAAACCTAGGATATAAAGGGAAACCTATGATATAAACAGAAACCTAGGATATAAACAGAAACCTAGGATATAAAGGGAAACCTAGGATATAAAGAGAAACCTAGGATATAAAGGGAAACCTAGGATATAAAGAGAAACCTAGGATATAAAGGGAAACCTAGGATATAAAGGGAAACCTAGGATAGAGAGGGAAACCTAGGATAGAGAGAGAAACCTAGGATAGAGAGAGAAACCTATGAGATAAAGAGAAACCTAGGATATAAAGAGAAACCTAGGATATAAAGAGAAACCTAGGATATAAAGAGAAACCTAGGATATAAAGGGAAACCTAGGATATAAAGGGAAACCTAGGATATAAACAGAAACCTAGGATATAAAGGGAAACCTAGGATATAAAGGGAAACCTAGGATATAAAGGGAAACCTAGGATATAAAGAGAAACCTAGGATATAAAGGGAAACCTAGGATATAAAGAGAAACCTAGGATATAAAGAGAAACCTAGGATATAAAGAGAAACCTAGGATATAAAGGGAAACCTAGGATATAAAGGGAAACCTAGGATATAAAGAGAAACCTAGGATATAAAGGGAAACCTAGGATATAAAGGGAAACCTAGGATATAAAGGGAAACCTAGGACCTTTCGTTTCATTTTTTTCACTTTATAATTTTTTTATTATCATTTATTATCATTCTATTATCATTCTATCATTCTATAGTATAATATGATATATTATTATCATTCTAAGGAAAAAATAAATAACGTTTTTATTTTTATTTTTTAAGAACAGTATTCTATAGTATAATATGATATATTATTATCATTCTAAGAAGATTTTTTTTTAGAAGTCTTATCGAAATAGATTTTCCTGTAGCGACGTTGATGGAATCCCGCCCAGAGCTGTACACTCCACTATGGGGCGGCTGTGGCGCAGGAGGTAGAGGCTGTGTCTCAGGAGGTAGAGGCTGTGTCTCAGGAGGTAGAGGCTGTGTCTCAGGAGGTAGAGGCTGTGTCTCAGGAGGTAGAGGTTGTGTCTCAGGAGGTAGAGGCTGTATCTCAGGAGGTAGAGGCTGTGTCTCAGGAGGTAGAGGCTGTGTCTCAGGAGGGCAAGACACTGAACCCCAAAATTGCTCCCAGTGAGCGGGGCGGCACCTTGCACGCCATTGGTGTGTGAATGTTTGTGTGAATGAGAGGCTTTGGATAAAGGCGATATATAAGTCAGTCCATTTACTATGAGTGTGTCTATATAAGTCAGTCTGTTTACTATGAGTGTCTATATAAGTCAGTCTGTTTACTATGAGTGTGTCTATATAAGTCAGTCTGTTTACTATGAGTGTGATATATAAGTCAGTCTATATAAGTCAGTCTGTTTACTATGAGTGTGTCTATATAAGTCAGTCTGTTTACTACGAGTGGCGGAGGAGATGAAGACCAGACGGAGACACAGAACCAGCAGCGTACGAACGTCTCTTGTAATGGAAGCCAATTTATTAGACAGCCTTGGTACATCTGTACACATGTAGTATACTCTTGTTTGTGCTTCAACACTCGCAAACATAGAATCCCAATAAGTTAAACAGGTTCAGGACAGACTAACGGTTCATTTAATAATATTTTTTTTTTCTCTTTGATAAATAACTTTGATATAAATTAATTGAATAAAGTGGACCTATACAACAGCAAATGATAATAATAGAAAAAACATAAAAACAAAAAATAAGCGTTCACAGGAAACGCGTAGTGCAATATACAACTTGTTTGGCTGAAGAGGGATGAAAAACAAAAAAAAAGAGATCATTTGAAATATTGGGGGGGTTAGATTTCTTTGCAAAGCCATTCACCATTGGAAGATTTAAACAGTGCACCAGAAGAGAAACTAACAGACAAACAAAATATAGCTATCAGTTATTGTTCCCAGTTGACCACTACAGCTACAGCTAAAACATCACAAACACAAGTGGCTTCACATTGGCTTTTTTCTTTTTTTCTTTTTTCTTCAAAGGAAATCACTACTTCACAGTCAGAAATATCACCAATCAACAGTGAGACGCTAAAACATCAACATATGGCATTATTACACAACAAGCTACTCAGTGCATGGCCCGGTTAAACATCGTCACTAACCAATGAGAAAGACTTCTAAGAATCGGACAGGATACAATACTGAAATACAATCGGCCCTTTAGGAATTATTCTTTAAACAGGTTTTTTGCAAGCAATGGCCATTTTTGACACTTAAAAAGGTGAATTCTCTCCAGAGAACGGGAACAGAAGGAAAGGAGGAGGTGGTGGTGAGTAAGTAAGTCAAACACTTCCAGTCAGGTGGGGCTGGAGGAGGGATGGACGGACTTCTCCTTGTTATGGTAACTATGTACAGTCACTTCTCGTTCTAGGGTCGGTCTCGCTGGTCGTTACCGGCCAGGTCAAAGTGTGATTTCTCACTATCGGTCAGCGAGAGGTCCTCTCCTGTCACTACTGAATGATAGCTGGTCGGTCGGTTGGTCACGTGTCATTGTCGCCCGTATCGCCACACTAACGGCATAGTTACACGGTCACACAGTCCACATCATGTTCAAGCGTGCAAATGATAGAAACACCTTGAACAGCCAAGCCAGCCAGCCAGCCAGGGCCCTCCTCCTCCCCCGAACGAGGACCCGCGATGGACTAATATTGCATGTGACGTGATATGATTTAAATTTGCATCTTCGAGCAGTCCCACTGACATCCCTCCTCCACCCAACCAAGCCAATAAACTTCACACGAATAACGGTAACCAAGGGAACGAACAGAGAAAACCTTTTACACATTCTAGCAAGGTTTTTCATAGCATACAATAATATTACATTTTGTAGTACTTTCAGTTTCAAATGGCCTTAAGTTGATATTTAAACCTCTTTGAATAAGTTGTTGTTATTTGCATCCATTGTAAAACATGAGAATACTTGATGATTTTTTTTCATTTCTTTGTTTCAACATATATATATTTTTTTTTCATCATTGTTTGTTTTGTTAGTTTTTTTTTTGGTCTTGTTTTTTTGTTTCTCGAGCAAGATGCATACACAATTAAGGTAGGATTTGAGGGAAGGGGTCTTGTCAGAGCGGGGATGGGTGGACAGGGGGGAAGGGGGGGTGGACGGGGAGTTGAGAGGACAGGAGAGAGGTGAGCTGGTGGTGGTGGGGGGGGGGGGTGATTTTAGCTGGCCACCTCCTCGTCTGGCTTGTTCATGGTCTTGAGCGTCTCCAGCAGGTTGGTGGGGGTGAAGACGTGAGTGGAGCCTGGAGCCGCAGCGAGGAGAACACAGACACAACGCTGCATTAGAACCGCCCTCCCAACAACGAGGCTCATGGGAAAATGTGTTTTCAGCTCTTGCTATGAAAGCTTAGATGTAGACACACTGAAATGTTGAAAATCAGGTGAACGTAATAAGAGCAACCAAGGAGTTGAAAATCAGTCCACAGCCAGCTTCTTTTTTTTTCTTTTTTCTTTTTTTAAATGGTGGTTGGTTAAGTTAAAGTTATTTACAAGTGGTTAAAGAAATCATAACAGATTTGGGATTACATACTTGTCATACTACCTGCCAAATGTTACATTATGAAAGCAACTCTATAGAGTTATATATATATATATACATTATTTCAGACATTAGAGGCTTTGTGGATCAACACTAGTCAGTGGTGACCAATGACCGACCACACACCTCGACCGAAGCACAGGCCAATCAGATGTAAGCATGTGCATGTGACCTCACAGGCTTCTATCACAGTGCATGCACACACCAGTCTCCTAGCAACAATGAGGAAAATAAATAAAACCCCAAAAGACGAATGTAACAACGCAAAAAACGTCTACAAGCAGCTTTCTGTTCAGCCGTTCTCTGATCTTAAACACATCAGGGAAACGTTTGCTGATGAGGAAAAAAAGCGAAATTGAAAGCTTAATAAACATAACAGCACTACCAAAAAATATGAATAAGCTGATTATTTATTATTTTTTCATAGCTGAAGACACATTTCAGACACAGTATCAACTTGGGAGGTTCTGGGTCGGAGTAAAGCAAACATTCGTCCAACTAGTTTGTCACCTAATCTAAAGTGCTGATGGCTTACCTCCATCTTGGACAAACCGTGGCCCCTCGACAAACCAGAGCAAACAGATGGACCAACGTTTCGGTTTACTCCCCACACCTTCTCAACAGCATTATCAGTAGTGGTGTTACTCTCCATTGGTTTGTTTCTGAGGCAAAGCTGCATGTTTTTGCATTTTCCCTCCATTTTGGCTCACCAAAGACGCAACAACGGTTTCAACTGTTGCTCAATAGCCCACACGTTCAATTTGAAAGCTTTCGGTTGAATTGAATTGAATTGAACAAGCCAACTGTCAGTTAAAGGTAACCCACAGCTCACAGCTCACAGCTGAGACAATACTAAGCCGTCAGGAGGGCTGGTTGGTTGGTTGGTTGATCGCAAGTCAATAGGCGACAGGCAGAAGAGGCAGGAGAGAAGGAGGTGAGTCCATCTCAAGTTGGGTCACCATGGTGATGCAGGCATCGTGGGGGTGTGTAGGGAGGGTGGGTGGGGGTTTGGTGTGGGGTGAGTGGCACTAGTCACAGATCAACTTTGGACTGGCCTTGCCTTGTTCTCTCCTGGCTCCCGGCGTTCCCAAACACACAGCTTTGTGGGCCTGAGGCCAGAAACACAACACAGCGAGCGGCGGCGTTTCTCCCCAACGCCCAACTAAGATGGATACCAAAAATATACCAGAACAGAAACAAACGTTTGGTTTTTTGTTGTTGTTGTAGTGTGTAAATAAAACGATGGTTATTTGGTTCAGGAGGTGTTGGATGTGGCAGTATGTGGGTATAGCTGACATACTGCACATGGTGATCGATTACTAACGAAACGAAACAAAACATAAAAAAAACAAAAAGTTGGCTAAAAAAAGATATCGCTTTAGCAGATAAGCAATAATGAGATGGATGTCGTTGGCTGTTGTGTTGAGGGGTTGAGCTCTACGTAACGGAGCAGCGTTCATTTTGGCAGTTGGCTTTTTTTTTGTCGTTTAGTCGTCTTGGTCTTTGGACGAAGATGCACGTTGCGTTTTGGTCACATTTTTGGTCATTTCTGTCCTTCTTGGTTCAGATCTTGATTTGGTTGACGAAGACTTGTTAAGTGTTGGCTTTGGTCAACAAAAACTCCAAAACATTATTTTTTGTTGAGTTTTCGTCAATGACTAATGGGGGCTGGACTAAAAGGTTTTCGAGTTTTTGTGGACTGAAACTGCACTGGAATGCTTTCAGTTTTTCGTCAACTGGAACTGGAACTAAGAAGGAGGTGACTGGGTGTGCATCTTCGTCGAAAGACTAAAAAGACCAACAACAAAAAAAGCCAGCTAAAATTAAACACTCTAACAAAGTGACAATGTGGCAAAAATCACCTTACTGGCAAACAAGATCTAAAAAAATAAAATAAAAAATAAAATCCCTAATTTAGTCAATGATGTGATTGTTACAGGAACATTTACAGTGTCCCAAAGATAGCCCTGTGAAGATCCTACGCTATATGTTCCTAGCTCTACGTTTCTAAGAAAAGATAGATAGTATATAGAAGATTCTAGAGAAATGGAACTTGGAAGAGAGTGAAGAGGAAAGGGAGATAGTGAAAGCGGGGGGGTTGTTTTTTTTAATGAGGTGTTGCATCTTTTCTAGGTGCTAAAGCATATCGTAGGAGAACATCGCTACATTCCCAGTGTGGTTGTCTGAATTAGGGGGTGCAATAGGGGTTCCAAACGAACAAACCGGGCCGATTCGGTGGGAGGTGCGGTTGCGAGGCGCGGCGTTCTCTGCAGACGACTCCTGGGTCATGTAAGCATGTGACGTCTTGTGGCGGATTGAGAGAGCGTGAGGTGGAGGAGGAGGAGGAGGAGGTGGAGGACATTGGAGGTTTGGGAGCAACAAAAATAATAATGAATAAACTAGAAACCTTCCTTGAAATCCAACAATCAACTCCAGGACCTCTCTCTCTCTCCTGAAAGAAATGTGATTGTCCTTTTTTTAAGAATAATTATCTTTTTTTTCTTTGGTTAATTAGAAAAAATAATTAATAAGACAGGAATAAAGTGATGAAGATGGATCTCGGGGGTTGATTAGGAAAATCGGCACCAAAACAAGGTGGATTCTGGGAGAACGTGTGGTGGAGGGGGGGGGGGGTAAGAGACGAGCTCAGAAGGCCCTGAGAGGGGCAGAGGGGCAATTTAATCCACCCAGCTGAGATGATGGGGGGAGGGAGGAGGAGGAGGAGAGGAGAGGGGGTAGGGAGGGCAGCAGAGATTATGTCAGGTCCTGTCTGCCATCTTTATTGGCTGTGGCAGTCACACATGCACGCATTTTGATTGGCCGGTGGCCTGCAGAGGGAGGGGGGTGGGGGGTGTCTGGGCCATGCTGGTGAACGAGACAGGATGCAGAGACCCCCATCCCTGAGGGTGTGGTGGGGTGGGGTGAGGTGGGTGGGTGAGTGAGGTGGGATGGGGTGGTGGTTTGTTGGGTGGGGTAGGGCGGAGGGGTGGAGTCATAGAAACAGCCGCGAGAGGAGGAGAGGGGGGGGGGGGGGAGGAGGAGGAGGAGGGGAAAAGAGAGCCCTTGTGCTGTGGGGGGGGGTCAGACAGAAAGGGCTTCTTTGTACGGCTGCCTTTACTTTTGTCAAGAGTGTGTGATTCTCTCTCTTCCCTCCTCTCCCTCTCTCCCTCTCTCTCTCTCTCTCTCTCTGCCTCACTCATCTGACGTCTGCTCTTGGTCCTCAAAGGAGACCCTAGTGGACTCTCGGAAGTCGGGGTGCTGAAGATCCGTTAAGAATTTGGTGGGGGTGAGCGTGTGGGTGGAACCTGTGGAGGAACAGAGGCAGGCGGGGGCTTCACCACACCATTTTTACGTTTATCATCACACCACCACCACCACCACCTCTCTTTCTCTCTCTCTCTCTCACTCGCTCTCTCACTCGCTCTCTCACTCGCTCTCTCACTCGCTCTCTCACTCTCTCACTCTCGCTCTCTCGCTCTCTCTTCCTCCACTTCTCTGCCGTCTCGGAAAAAAAGAAGGGGTTATACAACTCAAGCCGCACACACACACGCACACACACACACGCATACACGCACAGACAGAGAAAACACACACAGGGACACACACACACACAGGAGGGACACAACACACAGAAAAAAGACATGGCGTAGCTGCAAGTCAAAAGACAGAAGTGATTTAGACAGAACAACAAGACTGGATCCGAAAGCAAAAGCATAGCACAGCAAAAGACATATGACGAGACAGACTCTCTCTCTCTTTCTTTCTCTCTCACTGCGTCATCATCAAACACGCTGTCTGGAAACACACCCAAAAGGGATTTAACTGTACATACATACTGGTATCCTGTACATACTGTAAATCTCACTGCATATACACATAGAACAGGTTGGATATCAAGCAATACACCATCACCTTGTGAGTTATTATAGGGAGTATTGACTCCCTCTGAGTCAATAGATATTACAACATGTGTGACACGTTCTCACGCTTTGGTCCACGTGTCGGGATCTGATGTAATGATCGGGACTTTTCTTTCCAAAAAACTTGAATACATTTCTGCGTTGTTGAAGATCAATGACACACATCGCTAGTCAACTAACACAGCTTGTTCTGTGAGCCTGCTAACAATGTAAAGTAGTGTTCTAGTTAACTAGGTAACAATGTAAAGTAGTGTTGTAGTTAACTAGGTAACAATGTAAAGTAGTGTTGTAGTTAACTAGGTAACAATGTAAAGTAGTGTTCTAGTTAACTAGGTAACAATGTAAAGTAGTGTTGTAGTTAACTAGGTAACAATGTAAAGTAGTGTTCTAGTTAACTAGGTAACAATGTAAAGTAGTGTTGTAGTTAACTAGGTAACAATGTAAAGTAGTGTTCTAGTTAACTAGGTAGCAGTGGGGGATTAGTCACCCAATCCATTGCGTTGTTGCAGTGTTTTGGCTTGACTAGCGAGTTTGTGTTGTGATTCTCAACAACGTTGAAACGTAGTTCCGTAGGGTTTCAAAAAGAAAAGTCAGAACATTTTTGATTGGTTGCCGATATGCGGACCAAAAGACTAGAACGTGTCACATATTGTACCTAGCGTTTACTGAATATGTGTTATAGCAAGAACAAAATCAACAATTGTGTGTGTGAAAATCCCAAAATTAAGAGATGATTGTTCTGAAAGTATTGGTGGCATGTTTGACCACTTTATAGAGTGTAGTCTTCTCTGATTGGTCCTTGGTCTTTATTCACCTTCAACATGGAAGGGAACAATATTAGGGCTTTCACACTGGCAAAGAACCGTTCCGGTTCGCGTTCGCGAACCAAGTCTGGAACCGGCCGGCGCGTTCAGATCGAAACTCAATTGGTTCAGAGACTGAAAAGTTGGTTCGCAGCGGGAACCAGAAAATAGTGGTTCTCAAAGCGGGAACCAAAACGTAGAACAGTTACGTCGTCAGTGGGTGTGTCTATGACATCATCAGTGGGTGTGTCATATTCTAGACTGCAGAGACCAGCAAGAAGGAAGTAGACAAAATGTAATCTAATCTAAATCTAATCATTAGTGATCAAAACAATGATCAGAAGTTTCATCATTCTCTCTATCTTCCGCACATGCTCAGCAAACACACGTGCGCACATGCACGCACCCAAATTTCGTAAGCCATTTCTATTCCAGCAATGGAGCAGCTGGTTAGTAAGAGAATGCATATAGAAAGTGTCTTTTGTTTTGTTTAATAGAAAATAGTGTTTTTCAGATACTGTAGTGGAAGATATTATCCTAATTTCCAGTGAAGTAGCTGCCATCTAGTTGTGACATTTTTGTTCATCCCGCCCCTTCAACACCCATCGTTGATGACGCGGATGGTTCTGGTTACACTGGTATGAACGCGGGCTGGTTTGCCAGACAGCACCAAGGTTCGGAGGTTCCCGAACGGGAACCGGCACGGTTCTTTGCCCTAGATGTGACAGCTGCTGGTGAAAGGGGTAACAAGCTGGCAGACGATTTAAATGTTCCGTTTTTAATAACATTTTTAATGCTGAATGATTTCAGCGTTGTTGAAAATCAATGACACACTCGCTAGTCAACTAACGCAGCTTGTTTTGTGAGCATGCTAACAATGTAAAGTAGTGTTCTAGTTAGCAGTAAAGATTATTCACCCAATCCATTGCATTGCAACATTTTGGCTTGACTAGCCGCGAGTGTGTGTTGTGATTTTCAACAACGGTGAAATGTATTTCAGTTTTTTCGAAATAAAAGTCTGAACATTTCGATTGGTTGCCGACTTGTTACCACCTTTCACCAGCCGTTGTCAAATATTGTCTCTGAAGACATGGTTGTGTGTCCATGGTTGTGTCCTGCTATGCTGACTAATTACGTCGAGGGGGGAGGGGTCAGTGTTCAAAGGTCAAAAAATCGATCATAATCGATATTGATTTCAATTGACATATCCATCTATGTCAGTGTCTTTGCAGGTCGGACTGTACTAGTAGCACAAACACCATGACTAGATTAGATTCCACCTTTTTTGCTCTAGGCACAGGGTCGTAGGTCATAGGTCATAGGCCATAGTCAGCGCCCCTGGAGCAATTACGGGGGGTTAAGTGCCTTGCTCAAGGGCACAACGGCAGTGGTAGTAGGCCACCTCAGATATGACGCCAGCAACCCTCCA
>NC_137689.1:75032307-75039807 GCF_963989245.1 Nansenia antarctica
GAAGACAGACAGGAAGACAGACAGAGACAGTTAGGAGAAGGTACATTGGAGCGATAAAACAGCAGAGAGAGAGAGAGACAGAGAGAGAGACAGAGAGAGAGACAGAGAGAGAGAGAGAGAGAGAGACAGAGAGAGAGACAGAGACAGAGAGAGAGAGAGACAGAGAGAGACAGAGAGAGAGACAGAGAGAGAGAGAGAGAGAGAGAGACAGAGAGACAGAGAGAGACAGAGAGAGAGACAGAGAGAGAGAGAGAGACAGAGAGAGAGAGAGACAGAGAGAGAGACAGAGAGAGAGACAGAGACAGAGAGAGAGACAGAGAGAGAGAGAGAGAGAGAGAGAGAGAGAGAGAGAGAGAGAGAGAGAGAGTGAGAGAGAGAGAGAGAGAGAGAGAGAGAGAAAGACAGAGTGTTTAACTGGAGCTCCTGACAGACTGTGACCAGTGTTACAGAGGCGACCAGACTGTGAAGAACACAATCTGCAAAGTCACCGAACAGTGGGACAGAGACTGAGGGACAAAAAGAGAGGGAGGGAGGGGGTAGAAGGAGAGGGGAGGGGAGGAGGTTTGCAGGTAGGCTAGGTGTCTATAACCTTGAGTGTAGGTAGGGGGGGGGACACAACAGCAGGACGGTACTAGATGTCTATAACCATGAGTGTAGGGGGGACATAACAGCAGGACGGTACTAGATGTCTATAACCATGAGTGTAGGGGGGACATAACAGCAGGACGGTACTAGATGTCTATAACCATGAGTGTAGGTAGGGGGGACATAACAGCAGGACGGTACTAGATGTCTATAACCAGGGGTGCACATAACTTGTGCGCCAGTGCGCATGCGTCGCCAAAATGCATGCTGCGCGGCAGATCAGCGGCATGAAGGCGCTTTTGCGCACCAACAGCTGGGTCCAAGAAGCAAGCCCCACCAAGTAAGTAACTATTTGCCGTCCCCAAATAAGTAATCCATCACGAGGACCACGGCGACTCCCCTCACGAAAACATTCGGAAAGTATTGTAACTCGTACTTTCATTCCGCGTATCGCGTATCGCATGGTTATCACGGTTATCACGCCGACACGTGAAAACTCAGTCCCGAACGACTCGTCGCTAAAAGGAAAAACAACACCAAGGGACTTCACGTTTCTTTTCTCTGAAGCTTTCAAACGTTCAGACGTTTGTTTTACAGCTTCATTATCGCACCTAGACCCCGGACCCAGGGAATATGGTTGGGAATTCTATTAGAAAAAAAGAAAAAAAGACTTTGTTGCACAATCAAAATAACGAGCTATTTAAAGTGATGGCCTGCCCTACAACATCCTCTACCATGGTTGAAATTGAGGACAGTGATAACAGCAGTCAAGAGAGCAGTGATGATGATGATTAAGCTTGTAGCATAAATAAATACTTAGGCTGTAACTTTTTGTTGAAAAGTTGATTTCAGTGTTTACAGAACAGAGCAGTGCTTAAAGAGATGTCAGTTGATTTCATTGTGTTTAAAGAACAGACATTCAGTTAGTGCTCAAAGAGATGTCAGTTGATTTCATTGTGTTTAAAGGAGTCTGACAGACTTTCATGCTTAAAGAGCAGTCATTTGATTTTGCATTTGTTTATTTTGTTTTGCACACAATCATTTGTTCGTTCATCTTTATTTATGAATAAATGTCGTTTTGCTAATATAAGTTATCCATGTATCCCTTTTTCATCCATCCTGTGGGACGGGGTCGTGACTCGCGAGCTCGGGGAGCACCAAGCAGCATCCCTAGGTGCTCCTCTGAGCACTGGCCCCAAAAAGTTATGTGCACCCCTGTCTATAACCTTGAGTGTAGGGGGGACACATTAGGAGGACGGTACTAGATGTCTATAACCTTGAGTGTAGGGGGGACATAATAGCAGGACGGTACTAGATGTCTATAACCTTGAGTGTAGGGGGGACACATTAGGAGGACGGACGGACCGCCGGGGAGGACAGGAAGTGCTGACTCACGTCTGTGATGATGGGCACGCCCAGGTGGGCCATGTTGGTGATGATCTCGCTGTCTTCGGGGGGGATCTGGGCGTGCTGGATCAACTTGTTCAGGTTCTCCTCCGTGATGCCTGGCCACACACACACACACGCAGGCACACACACACGCACACACACACACACACGCACACACACACACATAGACAGACACACAGGCACATACGCACACAGGCACACACACACACACACGCAGGCGCACACACACACAGAGAGACAGACACATGCACACACACACACACACACAGAGACAGACACACAGGCACACGCACACATACACACAGGCACATACGTACACACACACACACACACACACACACACACACACACACACAGACAGACACATACGCACACGCACACGCACACGCACACGCACACACACACACACACACACACACAGAGAGACAGACACATGCACACACACATACACACGCAGGCACACACACATACACATACACACACACACACACACACAAATAGGTCATACACGTGATGCAACAAACACACCAACTCCTTCCCACCACAGTCTAACCCGCTGAGGGTCAGACATAGTTAAATATGCATGAGGGTGTTGGATGTGGGTTAAGGTTAACATGGGACAGCTGGTGCTTAGCAGCACCTGGAGCCCCTGTCCTGGACACATTCACATCAGCCTTCACAACCCACCTGTTCACCAAGGCCTCGGGCCCCTCGTTCAGCTGTTTGTCAGGACCATGTTCGCACGGACAAACAGACTGAAGCTCAGCTTCTATCCTAGGGCCATTCAGGCCCTGAACACAGCAAAGACCAAGGTTCTAGGCCCTGGACGATCTAGACAATTTGATGGCAGCTACTAGATTGTAATCATAAGTGCAATATTGAAATACAACTGTGAACATTCCAAACATGCTAACTGCGACACTTTAAATGAATGTGCAACAAATACTATGTGCAATATGACAACCCTCGGGTACATAATGAATGAATGAATGAATGAATGGTCTTTATTGTCATTGCTACAGTACAGGTACCAAACAACGAAATTTAGGAGGGGTGGCTCCCCTGGTGTTAGGAAAGAAAAAAAGAAAAAAACTTTAAGGTTCAGATATAGGAGAAAGTTAGGATAGTTATAGCATAGCATAGAGTACAGCACAGTGTTTTATTGTATAGTATAGTAGTATAGTATAGTAGATAGTGTACATAGCCTTTATTTATGTAAACCAGCTCTTTCCCCTTCTTGTTTTTAGTCTTTTTTCCAAGCACCAGGGGAGCCCCCCCCCTACTAAATTTCGTTGTATGGTACCTGTACTGTATTAATGACAATAAAGACCATTCATTCATTCATTCATTCATTCATTCATTCATTCATTGTCACTGTGTTTCTGTAAATTTGTAAAGCATCTTTGGAAAGCGCTATATACAAGATATTGTTATTATTATTATTATTATTAGTAGTAGTAGTAGTAGTAGTAGTAGTAGTAGTAGTAGTAGTAGTAGTAGTAGTAGTAGTAGTAGTAGTAGTAGTAGTATTATTATTATTATTATTATTATTATTATTACCACATCATTTAATCTCTACTGTCTAAATTATTATACTATCCCATTAAGGCAGAAATGCCCTAAAAACAGACTGGTGCGATGGCCAAGTGGGATAGAGAGGCATGGTGGCCAAGTGTTACGGTATCGCTCATGGGTTCAAAGCCCATCCGTGCCTTTATAAAACTGTGATTAATGAGTTTACCATTGAGAACGACCAATCACACCCCATCATATGGTAGTCCTGACAATCTCTGCTTGGATCTTAACCTTAACTTAAGGGCGCCTTGCATTGGGTAACTCACGCTAGTTGAATCTTCTTCATTTCTTCTTTTGTTGGTGCTTGAGGATGAGTAAGCGTGTATGTTTGTAGCTAAATGCTAGGCTAATGCCTTGATACACAAAAGGTATAGAACATTGCCCAACAAAAAAAGGATATGTCGCAACAACCCAAACAAAAGAAACGTATTCTAAAGGGACTTCAAATTCCTTTCTTAACTAAATGAAGCAATTGAAAAACTATTTCAGCTTTGTGTCCGACAGGTAAACATGTACCTGGCGAGTGCTGATGACATCATCCAGGGGTGCCCTTACCTAGCCTGAATGTGTCATAGCTGACCACTAGGGGGAAAGCACAACCTGAAATGTCTTAAAGACTTCATTATCTACACATTTATACTTCGGCTTCTACACAAAGTGTACTTAGTGGGAGTGCCAGATCATGCCAAGCCATGGTGGCCAAGTGGTAAGGTGTCGGTCTAGTAAACCGAAGATCATGGTATCCAACCCCATCCGTGGCTTTATAAAACTCTGCTTAATCAGTTTACCATTGAGAATACTCAAAATAAATCTCAGCCTATTGTGTCGTAGAGGCATGGTGGCCAGGTGGTAAGGCGTTGGTCTTAAAGATCATGGGTTCGAACCCCATCCATGCCTTTATAAAACTGTGATTAATCAGTTTACTGTTGAGAACACTCAACTAGAAATCACCAATCATCTTTGGTCTCGTAAACCAAACATCATGGGATCAAACCCCATCCGTGGCTTTAAAAAACTCTAATTAATCGCTTTACTGTTGAGAAACCAAAGATCATGGGTTCGTACCCCATCCTTGCCTTTATAAAACTGTGATTAATGAGTTTACCATTGAGAATACTCAACTGTACTTTTAGAAATACTGCATTTTCACTATAATACGTTTCAGAGGGCACAAGACAATACAGGGGATGTAGCTCAGTGGTAGAGCACATGCTTCGCATGTGTGAGGTCCTGGGTTCAATCCCCAGCATCTCCAAAGGGTTTGCTTTTTAGTGTTTTTCCACCCAATTCATCAATAGTTTTTATCGCAATCTATGGTCTTAGGAGGGGAAAGATGTTGACGAGCCATGGTGGCCAAGTGGTAAGGCGTTGTTCTTGTAAACCGAAGATCATGGGTCCGAACCCCATCCGTGGCTTCATAAAACTGTGATTAATGAGTTTACCATTAAGAATACTGAACTCTACTTTTAGAAATACTGCATTTTCACTATAATATGTTTCAGAGGGCATAAAACAACACAGGGGATGTTGCTCAGTGGTAGAGCGCATGCTTCGCATGTATGAGGTCCTGGGTTCAATCCCCAGCATCTCAAAAGGGTTTGCTTTTTAGTGTTTTCGCACCCAATGCGTCAATAGAATGAATCACAATCTATGCTTGATGGAGGTGGCAATGGTCGGTAAGCCATGGTGGCCAAGTGGTAAGGCGTCGGTCTCGTAAACCGAAGATCATGGGTTCGAACCCCATCCGTGGCTTTATAAAACTCCGCCTAATCAGTTTACCATTGAGAATACTCAACAAAAATCACAGCCTATCAAGTCGTAGTAAACTCCAAGTTCTGCCAATCTCTGCTTGGAGGAGTGGCTTGTAACCATAGAGGCATGGTGGCCAAGTGGAAAGGCGTTTGTCTTGTAAACCAAAGATCATGGGTTCGAACCCCATCCGTGCCTTTATAAAGCTGTGATTAATCAGCTTACTGTTGAGAACACTCAACTAGAAATCACCAATCATCTTTGTTCTCGTAAACCGTGGCTTTATAAAACTCTGCTTAATCAGTTTACCATTGAGAATACTCAACAAAAATCACAGCCTATTATGTCTTGGAGGCATGGTGGCCAAGTGGTAAGGCGTTGGTTTTGTAAACCAAAGATCATGGGTTCGAACCCCATCCGTGCCTTTATAAAACTGTGATTAATGAGTTTACCATTGAGAATACTCAACTGTACTTTTAGAAATACTGCATTTACACTATAATACCTTTGAGAGGAAGTAGAAACATACTGGTGATGTAGCTCAGTGGCAGAGCGCATGCTTCGCATGTATGAAGTCCTGAGTTCAATCCCCAGCATCTCCGAAGGGTTTCTCTTTTAGTGTTTTCGCACCCAATGCGTCAGTAGAATTAATCACAATCTATGCTTGATGGAGGTGGCAAAGGTTGGTAAGCCACGGTGGCCAAGTGGGAAGGCGTCGGTCTTGTAAACCGAAGATCATGGGTTCAAACCCCATCCGTGGCTTTATAAAACTCTGCTTAATCAGTTTACCGTTGAGAATACTCAACAAAAATCACAGCCTATTATGTCTTGGAGGCATGGTGGCCAAGTGGTAAGGCGTCGGTTTTGTAAACCAAAGATCATGGGTTCGAACCCCATCCGTGCCTTTATAAAACTGTGATTAATCAGTTTACTGTTGAGAACACTCAACTAGAAATCACCAATCATCTTTGGTCTCGTAAACCGAACATCATGGGATCAAACCCCATCCGTGGCATTAAAAACAATCCCAGCATCTCAAAAATGTTTGCTTTTTAGTGTTTTTCCACCCAATTCATCAATAGTTTTTATCGCAATCTATGGTCTCAGGAGGGGACAGATGCTGTCGAGCCATGGTGGCCAAGTGGTAAGGCGTCGGTCTCGTAAACCGAAGATCATGGGATCAAACCCCATCCGTGGCTTTATGAAACTCTGCTCAATCAGTTTACCATTGAGAATACTCAACAAAAATCACAGTCTAGCACATGGTAGTAAACTCCAAGTTCTGCCAATCTCTGCTTGGAGGAGTGGCTTGTAACCATAGAGGCATGGTGGCCAAGTGGTAAGGCGTTGGTCTTGTAAACCAAAGATCATGGGTTCGAACCCCATCCGTGCCTTTATAAAGCTGTGATTAATCAGCTTACTGTTGAGAACACCCAACTAGAAATCACCAATCATCTTTGGTCTTGTAAAGCGAAGATCATGGGATCAAACCCCATCCGAATACTCAACTGTACTTTTAGAAATACTGCATTTTCACTATACTATGTTTCAGAGGGAATAGAAACATACAGGGGATGTAGCTCAGTGGTAGAGCGCATGCTTCGCATGTATGAGGTCCTGGGTTCAATCCCCAGCATCTCCAAAGGGTTTGCTTTTTAGTGTTTTAGCACCCAATGCGTCAATAGAATTAATCACAATCTATGCTTGATGGAGGTGGCACAGGTTGGTAAGCCATGGTGGCCAAGTGGTAAGGCGTCGGTCTCGTAAACCGAAGACCATGGGTTCGAACCCCCTCCGTGGCTTTATAAAACTGTGACTAATCATTTTACCGTTGAGCATAATCAACTCGGAAAACATTTGGCAGGAAACTCCAAGTTCGGACAATTCGGTTGTTAAGTCGTGACGTGTTTCCGGGTCCAACGTTGGCTGAGGCCCTCTCCTCAAAATGCTGCAGTGCTGTGTCCCTTGTTGTATGAATAGATCCCAGTCTAGAAAACCATTGAACTGTCATTCTACCGCTTTAGTACACTGGTACTCTGGTGCGGAGATTATTTTTATTTTATTTTATTTATTACATGAATGCTTTGAGTTTCATTCATGTACGAAAGGCGCTATATAAATAAAGTTTTACTTATGGCGCTTTTCCATTATCGGCCCGGCTCGCTTCGGGTCGCCTTGCTT
>NC_137689.1:75043591-75046091 GCF_963989245.1 Nansenia antarctica
GAGAGAGGGAGAGAGAGAGAGAGAGGGGGAGGGAGAGAGGGAGGGAGGGAGAGAGGGAGGGAGAGAGGGAGAGGGAGAGAGAGAGAGAGAGAGAGAGGGGGAGAGGGAGAGAGAAAGAGGAGAGGGAGAGAGAAAGAGAGAGTGAGAAACACAGCAGGTGTTGTACACAGCCTTTCTACACGCGGAGGCGTTAAAAGCTCAGCGGAGGTGAAACGCGTCTCTCACCTTCCATTCTCCCTTCTTCTTCACCTTCTTGATGACATCATTCATAATCTCTGTGAAAGAGAGAGGGAGCGAGGAGGGAGAGAGGGAGGGAGGGAGAGAGAGAGAGAGAGAGAGGGAGGGAGAGAGGGAGGGAGAGAGGGAGGGAGGGAGGGATGAGAGGGAGAGAGAGGGAGGGAGGAAGGGAGAGAGAGAGAGATAGGTCAGAAACATTGAGCTACGGTTTGTGTCCGTCTGTTCATTGATATTTTCCAAACCCTTTTGATATGTGTGTGTGTGTGTGTGTGTTTGATGTGTGTGTGTGTGTGTTTGTGTGTGGTTGTGTGTGTGTGTGGTGTTTGTATGTGTGTGTGTGTGTGTGTTTGAGGTGCGTGTGTGTGTGTGTGTGTGTGTTTCGTGTGTGTTTGGTGTGTGTGTGTGTGTGTGTGTGTGTGTGTGTGTGTGTGTAGTACATGTTGACACAGTTGTCTGTGTGGTGTCATTGACAGCAGGTTACGTGGGCGGCGTCCCTGATGAGTGACACCAGTGTCACCGTGGCAACCAACACACACACACACACACACACACACACACACACACACACACACACACACTCATCATCCCGCCTGCCTCTGGGAACGAGAGTGTGACAAAAGCTCAAGCCATTCCCCTTCGGAGAACACACACACACCCACACACACACACACACACACACACACACACACACACACACACACACACACTCACACACAGCCCCAAATTGCTCCCAATGAGCAGGTCGGGGCCTTTTATGGCAGATTGCCGCCATTGGTGTGTGAATGGGGTGTGTGTATGTGTGTGTGAATGGGTGTGTGAATGAGTGAATGAGAGGCCGTTGTCAAGCGCTCTGGAATAAGGAGCTGTATAAGTCAGTCTGTTTACTACGAGTGTGTCTATATAAGTCAGTCCATTTACCATTTACACACGGCTACAGCACAGCAATGTCACACACACACACACACACACACAGTCACACACGCACACACCTGGGGTTTCCGTTAACCGACAATTACCGGTCTTTGTCCGGTAAAATTTGGTGAAGTCCGACAAATTGAAAAGTCGTCGGACATATTGTCTGGTGAAAATAATTCCCTTTGAATACAATTCGCTAAAGCTGGGCTGGGTGCGTTCGTAAACACGCTCTGGAAATCCGATCAGCACTCGCGGAACGCCTCTCGTCCAATCGAACGACCTCGGTCGCTCTGTGACATCGAAGCCAGCGTGCGCTCTCCGGCGCTCTCAGAGCGTGTTTACGAACGCACCCCTAGAAGTTTCCAGCCAGCTAGCTGAAGCTGCTACACACACCAGAGCCATGGCGACCGAACGGCAAGTTAAACAACATACTATAAAAGTGACATTGTTTTACTCATTACTCATACGTTTGTTGTCATTCGGCGGTGCTAATAGTCGCTTTCTTTTTAAATTTATTTAATTTATTTTATTTTAGCAGTTTCCCCGAAAGTTAAGTGTTTGTTTTTATATCACTATTTGCACTTCTGGTTAGATGCTAAACTGCATTTTGTTGTCTGGTACTTGTACTCTGCAATGACAATAAAGTTGAATCTCACCTAATCTAATCTAATCTAATCTAATCTAAAATAATCTAAGATAATCCCATCACTATTACTCCCTATTTTCATCAGTGTTTCAATCCTTGAATCTGTGATGGAAATCAAGCAAAGCCACTTCAAGTCTCCCCACCACTGACAGCGCTGGGTGTGCCTTTCCTTACACTCTCGGTTATTCCCTGTGGATTTAAAAAACGGTGTTTTGGTTTCTATAATGTGGTCTATTCTCAGTGTTGACGAGCAGCTCAGGGGGCTTTGAGATGGCTAACAGCTAATTAAAGGAGTAATTCCACTCAAAAGGGTAGAAGTAAGCTGACTGTCTGTCTGTCTGTCTGTCTGTCTGTCTGTCTGTCTCTCTGTCAGTGTGCTGGACTACCTATGACTTCCATGGTACCTGGGAACGCGTTGTCGGAGAGAAACGCCCTCTGTACAAAGGACCTACTGACCAAAATCCCTGTTCCCCGTAGCCTACATGCTTGCACTGTTACTGTTCAATAAAATGTTATACATCTAGACATTGTGGTATTTCTTTATATACGTATCCCAGACTGCCTATCAATTGTTTCTCAATAAACAGTTATGTTCTTCCCATTGTCATACTCCCGAGCTAAACGAAATGCCTTCCCAACCAGCGAGACTTATAGAAATGACGTTGTTTTATTGATAAAAAAAAAAGGGTAAAACTGTAAAGA
>NC_137689.1:75053591-75056091 GCF_963989245.1 Nansenia antarctica
GTTGAGTTGGACAGACCAGCCACAGTCAGTAGAGAGGCACAGGCCAGACGTCTGCGTGTTTGTACACCTCGACAAGACGTGTTTGATACCGTTCCTCATTCCAGTCCGTGCATTACAATGAGCCTGTCCTCCGATTCCTGCCTCCCCCAGCCTCCCTCAGCCTCCCCCAGCCTCCCCCAGCCTCCCCCAGCCTCCCCCTGCCCCCCCCTGCCTCCCCCAGCCTCCCCCTGCCTTCCCCTGCCTCCCCCAGCCTCCCTCAGCCTCCCCCTGCCTCCCCCAGCCTCCCTCCTCCTGGGTGAGAGCCAGCTTCAGAGGGAAATGAAGAGGGAGAGTGAAGCAGGATGACATGCAGATGTTTCCCAACCCTTTCACCTCACAGAGAGGCGGGGCTGTGCTCTGTGTTGACAGTCTGATGAACTACGGTACTGTCCCGTTAGCTACCTAGCTTTAGATTAGACAGGCCAACAAAGCCAACCAACAGGATATCAGGCTCTATCCTTCCCAATTCAACATTACATCCACCATCATTAAAATGTAGTTAAAACATTTAGGCTAATGTCTCAAACAACGGCACATAATATCCTTCCCAGACACCCCAGGGGGTGGGTTCTTCCCCCGCCTGTATTGTAGGTCATGATAGGTGGAGGAGGGAGGAGGGAGGAGGAGGGTTGTGATAGGTGGAGGAGGGAGGAGGAGGGTTGTGATAGGTGGAGGAGGGAGGAGGGAGGAGGAGGGTTGTGATAGGTGGAGGAGGGAGGAGGAGGCTTGTGATAGGTGGAGGAGGTGGAGTGCTGAGCTGAGAGAACGTCAGCACTTTACCACACAAGGCCAATTAGACCCAGTGAGAGGCTAGCTGGTGTTGTTATTGTTGTGTCATGGTTCTCTATCAGTTGTATGTGTGTGTGTGCGTGCGCGTGTGTGTGTGTGTGTGTGTGTGCTGTGTGCTGCGTGTGCGTGTGTGTGTGTGCGTGCGTGTGTGTGTGTGTATTGTGTGTAGAGGTGTGTGTGTATGCGTGCGTGCGTGTGTGTGTGTGTGTGCTGCGTGTGCGTGCATGTGTGCGTGTGTGTGTGTATCAGTATCCTACAACCTTGACTGTGACAAACACTCCAATTTACTCAACGCTGTGGAGAGTGTACAGTTAGCCTTTAGGTCACAGTTCTCCCTGGGGGGGGAGGGGGGAGGGGGGGGGGCATCACCTACGATTACGTGACCCATTTTCTCTGGATCTCCCCCCGGAGAAAACACAGCTCTTAAAGAGACAGGCGGCCATTCCAGCCAGTCACACGGAGGCTCCTCCATCACACAACCATGTCATCATCCTGGACCAGGAAGTATCACACAGCAGGGTGCACACACGGTCTAGATTACATTAGATTAGATTAGATTAGATTAGATTAGATTAGATTAGATTAGATTAGATTAGATTAGATTACATTAGATTACATTACATTACATTACATTCGATTAGATTAGATTACATTACATTAGATTACATTAGATTCAGCTAGTGCCAAGAGTGACTTTATTACCTAAAAATGCATAAATGATGATGATGATGATGATTATATATATTCTATATATTATATATATATATATAATATAATATTATATATTATATTATATTGATTTTGTAGCCAATCAAAATATTGTTGCTAGGTAAATTTGACACATTAAAAAAACAAAAACACTTGGCACTCGAGGTGGTGTGTTCCGGAACTGTTTGGCAGTTGGTGTGTTAAGGATGATGACAACAGCTTGCTAGGTGTGGCGCTGGCGCTATGGACGGCTAGCGCTCTTGAAAACGAGACTTGGATCGGATATTATTGTACATTGTATTTTGTGTGATATTGTAATTGCATTCTGGTATGGTTCTAATTCATATACATGCTGTCTACAGTATTGACTCAAGCACCACAACAGTACATCTCCCGCTGTAAGAGAGGGTTTCAAGAAAATGGTGTCTTCAAACAGTTTAAAAAGGAATCAATTCTGAGATGGGGGTAGATATCGAATGCGGATACTCCTGGTGTGTTCCTCTGTAACAGGAGGAGCCGAGCGTCTCTCTCTCACATCCAACCAGGAACAGGACAGACACACCTAGCCAATCAGAGCCCAGCCGTGAGTCTGCAGTCCTGTCACCAGCCTAGCCTAGTCTCTGGCAGCCTCAACGCAAAACACCAAAACCCCTGAATCAGCCCAGAGACATCCTCAGAGGGGGGGGGAGAGAGAGAGAGAGAGAGAGAGAGAGGGAGAAAGAGAGAGAGAGAGAAAGGGGGAGAGAGAGAGAGAGAGAGAGAGAGAGAGAGAGAGAGAGAGGGGAGAGAGAGAGAGAGAGAGAGACATCCTCAAGAGGAATGACCAAGAATAACAAGAAAGCGGTTCCAACTTCCAACTTCCTCCCTCCATCCCAGCGAGGGGTTAGAGGTGGTACGGCCAGGGGTCAGCTGCAGGTCATGCCCGCTGGTTTCGGAGCAGGAAATGGATGCCCTTCCTGTGGCC
>NC_137689.1:75061091-75071982 GCF_963989245.1 Nansenia antarctica
GAAATCCTATCTGACATGTCCTGGACATATTTTCATTCACCTCATGGAACAGACCCTTTCATAAACTGTCGGAGACAGAAATGTCTCTATGATCCTAAAACAAACAGCCTAGAATAACAACAAGACTGAATCATTCAAGGAAATCAAGGAAAATCTTTGGAGTGAAGTGCCGTAATGACAAACCAAAACAACAACATTGTGTGATGTGATTCAGAACCGCTGTCTGAGGCCTACAGGGATGAGGGAGGGGACAATACAGGGATGAGGGAGGGGACAATACAGGGATGAGAGAGGGACGATACAGGGATGAGGGAGGGGACAATACAGGGATGAGAGAGGGACGATACAGGGATGAGGGAGGGACAATACAGGGATGAGGGAGGGGACAATACAGGGATGAGAGAGGGACGATACAGGGATGAGGGAGGGGACAATACAGGGATGAGAGAGGGATGAGAGAGGGACAATACAGGGATGAGAGAGGGACAATACAGGGATGAGGGAGGGACAATACAGGGATGAGAGAGGGACAATACAGGGATGAGAGAGGGACAATACAGGGATGAGAGAGGGACAATACAGGGATGAGAGAGGGACAATACAGGGATGAGGGAGGGACAATACAGGGATGAGAGAGGGACAATACAGGGATGAGGGAGGGACAATACAGGGATGAGAGACAGGACAATACAGGGATGAGAGAGGGACGATACAGGGATGAGGGAGGGACAATACAGGGATGAGAGAGGGACAATACAGGGATGAGGGAGGGGACAATACAGGGATGAGAGAGGGACAATACAGGGATGAGGGAGGGGACAATACAGGGATGAGGGAGGGACAATACAGGGATGAGGGAGGGACAATACAGGGATGAGAGAGGGGACAATACAGGGATGAGGGACAGGATGATACAGGGATGAGAGAGGGGACAATACAGGGATGAGGGACAGGACAATACAGGGATGAGAGAGGGGACAATACAGGGATGAGGGACAGGATGATACAGGGATACTGTCTCCCCTCCTTCTATCTCTCCCTTCTATCTCTCCTCCATCCCTCCCTCCTGTCTCTCCTCCTTCCCTCCCTCCCTTCTGCCTCTCCTCCTTCCCTCCCTCCCTTCTGCCTCTCCTCCTTCATCCCTCCCTTCTGCCTCTCCTCCTTCATCCCTCCCTTCTGTCTCTCCTCCTTCATCCCTCCCTTCTGCCTCTCCTCCTTCCATCCCTCCCTTCTGCCTCTCCTCCCTCCATCCCTCCCTCCTGTCTCTCCTCCCTCCATCCCTCCCTTCTGTCTCTCCTCCTTCCATCCCTCCCTTCTGCCTCTCCTCCTTTCATCCCTCCCTCGATACTGTCTCTCCTCCTTCCTTCCATCCCTCCCTTCTATCTCTCCTTCTTCCATCCCAGAGGAACAGGACAAAACAGGGATGAGGAAGGGGACGATGCAGGGATGAGGAACGCTGTGAGTCGTTGGGCGGGATGCAGTCTCCTGACCCAGTTTGGCGGTCTGTCTCTCTCCTTGGCGCGTGTCACGATGGATTTACTGTCCCAGTCACAGCCGCACTCCTCCTACCCTCCCCCCCTCTCTTCTGTCTCTCCTCCTTCCCTCCCTCCCTCTCTTCTGTCTCTCCTCCTACCCTCCTTCCCTCTCTTCTGTCTCTCCTCCTTCCATCCCTCCCTTCTATCTCTCCTCCCTCCCTCCATCCCTCCCTCCTGTCTCTCCTCCTTCCAACCCTCCCTCCTGTCTCTCCTCCTTCCATCCCTCCCTTGATACTGTCTCTCCTCCTTCCATCCCTCCCTTCCATCTCTCCTCCTTCCATCCCTCCCTCCTGTCTCTCCTCCTTCCAACCCTCCCTCCTGTCTCTCCTTCTTCCATCCCTCCCTCCTGCGTCTCCTCCTTCCATCCCTCCCTTCCATCTCTCCTCCTTCCATCCCTCTCTCCCTTCTATCTCTCCTCCTTCCCTCCATCCCTCCCTTCTGCCTCTCCTCCTTCATCCCTCCCTTCCATCTCTCCTCCTTCCATCCCTCCCTCCTGTCTCTCCTTCTTCCATCCCTCCCTCCTGCGTCTCCTCCTTCCATCCCTCCCTTCTGTCTCTCCTCCATCCTTCCATCCCTCCCTTCTGCCTCTCCTCCTTCATCCCTTGCTTGTCTCTCCTCCCTCCCTCCATTCTGCACCAACAGAACAGGCGTTTGGACAGAAGAACCTCCTCTATACTGTTACTCAGACACGGTATATTATTATATAATAACCCCCTCCACCAATCATTTCAGCCACTTCCATCAGGCCGCCGTTACAGAACTCCACTGGCCCGGAAAAACACATAAAAAACATCATTCATTCCCACTGCAACCACCGCCCTGAACATTTTAAAATAGGAAGCACACTGTTTTTCTTTTAAACCACAACATTTTAGCTTTTTAAATCATAATACTGTTTTTTTTACTATTCTTTTTTAAAATAGGCACTACATTTTATATACACTGTTATATCTGTCTGTTTTTATTGTATGTATGTGACCTATGTGTGTTTTTAATGTGGATAACGTATTCATGAACTGCACAAAGCCTGTCAAAGGAGAATTTCTGTCACTCTGTGACAGACAATAAAGCAATCTTGAATCTTGAATTACGTTGAAATTCAGCAAGCCCTCTCAGTAAAAGCCTGGGTACCACCGTGTTTTCTAAATGAGCACTACGGATTCTCTCCCTCTCTCTCTCTCTCTCTTCCTCCTCTCTCTCTTCTCTCTCTCTCTCTCTCCCTCTCTCTCTCTTCCTCCTCTCTCTCTTCTCTGGCTCGAACTCCCTCCTCTCTCTCTCTCTCATAGATAAAGATTCTCTGTCGTGGCGTCGTGTGAGATGTTGAATGATGACCAGGCCTTACCACACAGGCATTAATAAACACCTAATGGATCAGATTATGTCAAAAACTCAATATTGACAAAAATGGAGATAGAATCTTATAATTCTAACGTCACCGATGGTCATCGTCTACTAGCCCGTTTATATACTATGCGCGTGCTGCTTTCTGGGATTGATGCTCGAGACATACGGTGGAGAATGCGGATGGAACGTCTCTCCTCCTCCGCCCATCCCCCCCTCCTGCCTACTGCGCTGCTGCAGAGACCCCGTGCTGCCGTCAGCCAATCAGGGGCCAGAGCCTCAGCATCACCCCAGTCAAACAGCGCGCAGGTGCCCCGTGCGCCTCTGCCACGGGAGAGGTGGTGGTGGAGGGGAGGCGCGCGCACTGTTTACTTTACGCGGACGGTTCTGGAGATGGAACAAACACATCCCGTTGGCATAAAGAGGATTATGCAACTGTCATTTCTTCTGTCATTGACTCTCTGCATTTAGCTACGTTGTCCATATGGTATTAGTAGGCCCCTAGTTCACGTACACATCGGTGATACGAATAAATCTCCCACAACCACTGTTGTGATTCTGCAATATGAAATCCATAGGCTATAGTATTCAGTAGTTGATGACTCAGCTAGTCTCGCTACAACCACCGAATGAAATGAAGACACGGGGGTGACTATGGACATGGATACACCTCGCCTACGGGGTGACTATGGACATGGATACACCTCGCCTACGTGCGTAAATTAAACCCGATCGATACCTCTGAGAATCACCCTGCTGGGGGGGGGGTCATCATTATTTTATTCATTTATATTTGTAATATAAATCCAGAGCCATCGATTATGATGTTACATCTCGACCAGTGGACATTGGGGATAGACAAATAAATGCTTTACTGGTTTCACAACCTTCAAAAACCACACAGACCTGCGCCTAAGATCGTTATAGCTTCTTTTTTTTTGTCTTATTGCGGGACACATTATGTGATAAGCTGCTAATATGTGGCATTCGTTGAGCGGATAACATTTGAGGGCTTATTTATTTTTTGCCGTGAACTGCGTCGATCACAGCTATCTCGTTTAAACCGCTGCACCCAGGATGGCCATAGATCTCAACCTCCTGGGGATTGGACAACACCGTTATTCTGTCATTAGTAGAATACATTAGTACAATACAGTGACAGACGACGGTCGTGTGCCTGCAAACGACCGATCGATGCCAGAAACCACCATCCACCAAACTAGAAACCACCATCCACCAAACTACAAACCATCCACCAAACTAGAACTATTGAACTATCCATCAAACCACCAAACGGTGACCGTTTCACAGCCGCACATCCCAGAGGCAACACAGGCCAGACGCGCAGACTCCAGGCAGACGCACTGGCCGCTGATAGGCGGATGAACGGGCCGTAAAACGAGCCTCTTCCGAGAGGGAAGGTGCGTTACCATGCAAACTGAACAGGATGCGGATTTCTGCTGTAATGTGACCCACTGTTCTAGAGAGAGAGAGAGAGAGAGAGAGAGAGAGAGAGAGAGAGAGAGAGAGAGAGAGAGAGAGAGAGAGAGAGAGAGAGAGAGAGAGAGAGGGAGAGGACACCCCACTGTTCTAGAGAGAGAGAGAGAGAGAGAGAGAGAGAGAGAGAGAGAGAGAGAGAGAGAGAGAGAGAGAGGACACCCCATCGACATTAGGCCGGCCATCGCCATCATATTCCTTCCACTAAAACAGACCCCGGCTATTAGCCTAGGCTACTATGTTCAAACCCTCATGTCCGTGTGAGAAGCGGTCACTCCAGACTGAATGATGATGTTTTTGTTTTGTTTTGTTTTTACGCAATATATTATATTATTCCACTGGTGATCCATCATAGGGGTGAGGCGCTGCTGAGACGGGGGGATCCCATGATAGGGGGGGGGCTATACGCACCATGATAGGGGGGGCTATACGCAGCGCGCTCGGACGTGGGAAGAATAATTAATCTGCGATCGATCTGATGGTCAGGGACATGAAATGGTATTACTGGTGTGCGGGAGGTATAGCGACAAGATCCAGTTGTGGCTATGAGACCTTGGCGAAATGGAAAAAAGGCACTGGCCTGGAAAATCGCCCTAGTGCGATCGCACATAGGCTACATAATATATCTTTTTAATTTCTGCTCGAGGGGATATGGGCGTATCTGTGTTTCCTTCTCGTCTATTGATGTCTCTCCTCCCGTCGACAATATTATAATGCGCATCCGCATCAAAGGAAGGGGCCCAGATCGGTGCCGAAGCTGCCTGATCACAGCCGTGGTACAACGGTACTTTCAGCGCTCAAGAACCGGACACATCCTGGAGGGGGAAAAACGCGCACCCACACGGGTACAATCACAGCCCCCCATCCGAGACACACACACACACACACACACACACACACACACACACACACGGGTACAATCACAGCCCCCCATCGGATACAATCACAGCCCCCCATCGGAGAAACACACACACACACACACACAAACACACGGGTACAATCACAGCCCCCCATCGGAGGAGAAACACACACACGGACTGGACCTCCCATCCATCCCATCATGACCCTACCGCTGGACGATCAACCCAGGTGGTCAACTAGGAGATCAAATGTAATAAGGTTTTCTTACTTTCGCCGACCACCGCCTTCAGTCCGATAGGTGCCATGGTGCTTCTTCTATGTGGTGTGTCCGTGTGTGTTAGAAGCTTCTGTGTCTCTCTCTCTCTCTCTCTCTCTCTCTTTCTCTCTCTCTCTCCCTCGCTTCTGTGCACACCACCTCACAGCTGACTGCGGAGCTTCGAGTGGAGACGTCACTGCGTCTCCCTGCGTCCCCTCCGCCCTCCTCCCTCCCCCTCCTCCCTCCTCCTCCCCTCCTCCTCCCTCCTCCCCCCTCCTCCCTCCTCCTCCCTCCTCCTCCTCCTCCCCCCTCCCCTCCTCCCTCCCCCTCCTCCCTCCCCCTCCTCCCTCCTCCCTGCCTCCCCCTCCTCCCTCCCCTCCTCCCTCCTCCTCCTCCCTCCTCCTCCTCCCTCCTCCCTCCTCCTCCTCCTCCTCCTCCTCCCTCCTCCTCCTCCTCCTCCCCCCTCCTCCTCCCCCTCCTCCCTCCCCCTCCTCCCTCCTCCTCCCCCTCCTCCCTCCTCCCTCCTCCCTCCTCTCCCTCCTCCTCCACTCCTCCTCCCCCTCCTCCCTCCTCCCCCCTCCCTCCTCCCCCTCCCCCTCCTCCCTCCCCCTCCTCCCTCCTCCCCTCCTCCCTCTCCCTCCTCCCTCCTCTCCCTCCTCCTCCACTCCTCCCTCCTCCTCCTCCCCCTCCTCCCCCTCCTCCCTCCTCCTCCTCCCCCTCCCTCCTCCCTCCTCCCCCCTCCTCCCCCCTCCTCCCCCTCCTCCCCCCTCCCCCTCCTCCCTCCTCCCCCTCCTCCCCCCCCTCCCCCTCCCTCTCCTCCCCCTCCTCCCCCTCCTCCTCCTCCTCCTCCCCCTCCCTCCTCCCTCCTCCCCCCTCCTCCCCCTCCTCCCCCTCCTCCCCCTCCTCCTCCTCCCTCCTCCCCCTCCTCCCCCTCCTCCTCCTCCCTCCTCCTCCCCCTCCCCCCTCCCCCTCCCCCTCCTCCCCCTCCCTCCTCCTCCCCCCTCCTCCCTCCCCCTCCTCCCTCCTCCTCCCCCCTCCTCCCCCCTCCTCCCCCCTCCTCCCTCCTCCTCCTCCCTCCTCCTCCCCCTCCTCCCTCCCCCTCCCTCTCCTCCCTCCTCCTCCCCCTCCTCCTCCTCCCCCCTCCTCCCTCCCCCCTCCTCCTCCTCCCACCTCCTTCCTCCTCCTCCCTCCTCCCCTCCTCCCTCCTCCCTCCCCCTCCCTCTCCTCCCTCCCCCTCCTCCCTCCCCCTCCCTCCTCCTCCCTCCTCCTCCCCCTCCTCCCTCCTCCTCCCCCCTCCCCCTCCTCCTCCCCCTCCCCCCTCCTCCTCCTCCCCCTCCTCCTCCTCCTCCTCCCCCCTCCCTCCTCCCTCCCCCTCCTCCCTCCTCCTCCTCCCCCCTCCTCCCCCCTCCTCCCTCCTCCTCCCTTCTCCTCCTCCCCCTCTCCTCCCCCCTCCCTCCTCCCTCCCCCTCCTCCCTCCTCCTCCTCCTCCTCCCCCCTCCTCCCTCCTCCTCCCCCCTCCCCCTCCTCCTCCCCCTCCCCCCTTCTCCTCCTCCCCCTCCTCCTCCTCCTCCTCCCCCTCCTCCCCCTCCTCCCTCCTCCCTCCTCCTCCTCCTCCCCTCCTCCCCCTCCTCCCTCCTCCTCCTCCCCCCTCCTTTATGTATTCAGGCTTATTACAGTTTGCTTTAAGATTTTCTACGTTCACTGTTACGTTTCCACACGCGTTTTTTTTTTTTCATTGAACACATTTTAATAGATATTTTATTTTCACAAGACATATTTACACAAGACAAACAAACTAACTAACTAACAAACAGCAAGCTGCCAGGCATACATTGATTTGGTTCAACGGCGACGTTTTGAATGACGTTTCGTTAGTCCTTCCTCCTGCCTTTTCATAGGTTGGTGAGAGGGTTATAACTTATAACACACTGTCACACAAACTGTCTTTGTCTGTCTTACATGTAACGATGAATTGAGAATCAAGGACCCCAATTGAAATAAGCCAGTGGCTTTCTTGGGTTTTTATCCTGTTAGTTGACCTTGTATGTAATATGTACTTTCATGTACCTACTTCTGCAAATCTTCTAATAAAGTTTTCAATCAATCAATCAATCTCTGCGACAGTCACAAACGCCACCTCTGTTGGCTGGCATTGACAGGGTTAATACTATTAATTCGCTTTGCTTCTTATGAGATCAATAGGTGGCACTTATATAAGCACGATCATTTTCTATTGCACAATTTACTTTGACGTATTAATAATTATAATTAATTGGCTGATTGAATTAGCCAAACTCTGCACCAGACGCAACACAACCCTTTATTATCAATGACAGACCCGGACTGACATAGTCCGCAGTGGCCCGGCGGTGTGGCTGCTGACGGGCCACACGGTGGCAGTAGAGGTCTGGCTCTGGTTCAGGGAGTCTGATGGCAGTAGAGGTCTGGCTCCTCGTTCAGAGAGTCTGATGGCAGTAGAGGTCTGGCTCCTCGTTCAGAGAGTCTGATGGCAGTAGAGGTCTGGCTCCTCGTTCAGGGAGTCTGATGGCAGTAGAGGTCTGGCTCTGGTTCAGAGAGTCTGATGGCAGTAGAGGTCTGGCTCCTCGTTCAGGGAGTCTGATGGCAGTAGAGGTCTGGCTCCTCGTTCAGGGAGTCTGATGGCAGTAGAGGTCTGGCTCTGGTTCAGGGAGTCTGATGGCAGTAGAGGTCTGGCTCCTGGTTCAGGGAGTCTGATGACAGTAGAGGTCTGGCTCCTCGTTCAGAGAGTCTGATGGCAGTAGAGGTCTGGCTCCTCGTTCAGAGAGTCTGATGGCAGTAGAGGTCTGGCTCCTGGTTCAGGGAGTCTGATGACAGTAGAGGTCTGGCTCCTCGTTCAGAGAGTCTGGTGGCAGTAGAGGTCTGGCTCTTCGTTCAGGGAGGCTGATGGCAGTAGAGGTCTGGCTCCTCGTTCAGAGAGTCTGATGGCAGTAGAGGTCTGGCTCCTCGTTCAGGGAGTCTGATGAATGATGATGATACAGGATCATCTTTTACACCCAACAACTTGCAATAGGAACGTTTCTCTTATTGGCCATATGAGGTGATCCATATGAGGTGAGGTGATCCCTCCCCCTCCCTCTCCTCCCTCCTCCTCCCCCTCCCCCTCCTCCCCCTCCCCCTCCTCCTCCTCCCCCCTCCTCCTCCCCCCTCCTCCCTCCCCCCTCCTCCTCCTCCCACCTCCTTCCTCCTCCTCCCTCCTCCCCCTCCTCCCTCTCCTCCCTCCCCCTCCCTCTCCTCCCTCCCCCTCCCCCTCCTCCTCCTCCCCCCTCCTCCCTCCCCCTCCCCCTCCTCCCCCCCCTCCCTCCTCCTCCCTCCTCCTCCTCCCTCCTCCCTCCTCCCTCCTCCCCCCCCCTCCCTCCTCCCCCTCCTCCCTGCGTCCCCTCCCCCTCCCTCCTCCCCCACCTTCTCCCTCCTCCTCCCTCCCCCTCCCCCTCCTCCCTCCTCCTCCTGCGTCCCCTCCCCCTCCTCCTCTCCCCTCCCCCTCCTCCTCCCCCTCCTCCCTCCTCCTCCCCCTCCTCCCCCCTCCTCCCCCCTCCTCCCTCCTCCTCCTCCCCCCTCCTTTATGTATTCAGGCTTATTACAGTTTGCTTTAAGATTTTCTACGTTCACTGTTTACGTTTCCACACGCGTTTTTTTTCTTCATTGAACACATTTTAATAGATATTTTATTTTCACAAGACATATTTACACAAGACAAACAAACTAACTAACTAACAAACAGCAAGCTGCCAGGCATACATTGATTTGGTTCAACGGCGACGTTTTGAATGACGTTTCGTTAGTCCTTCCTCCTGCTTTCTCCTAGGTCGGTGAGAGGGTTATAACTTATAACACACTGTCACACAAACTGTCTCTGCGACAGTCACAAACGCCACCTCTGTTGGCTGGCATTGACAGGGTTAATGGGCCTATACTATTAATTCGCTTTGCTTCTTACGAGATCAATAGGTGGCACTTATATAAGCACGATCATTTCTATTGCACAATTCACTTTGATGCATTAATAATTATAATTAATTGGCTGATTGAATTAGCCAAACTCTGCACCAGACGCAACACAACCCTTTATTATCAATGACAGACCCGGACTGACATAGTCCGCAGTGGCCCGGCGGTGTGGCTGCTGACGGGCCACACGGTGGCAGTAGAGGTCTGGCTCTGGTTCAGGGAGTCTGATGGCAGTAGAGGTCTGGCTCCTCGTTCAGGGAGTCTGATGGCAGTAGAGGTCTGGCTCCTGGTTCAGGGAGTCTGATGGCAGTAGAGGTCTGGCTCCTGGTTCAGAGAGTCTGATGGCAGTAGAGGTCTGGCTCCTCGTTCAGGGAGTCTGATGGCAGTAGAGGTCTGGCTCCTGGTTCAGGGAGTCTGATGGCAGTAGAGGTCTGGCTCCTGGTTCAGGGAGTCTGATAGCAGTAGAGGTCTGGCTCCTGGTTCAGGGAGTCTGATGGCAGTAGAGGTCTGGCTCCTGGTTCAGAGAGTCTGATGGCAGTAGAGGTCTGGCTCCTGGTTCAGGGAGTCTGATGGCAGTAGAGGTCTGGCTCCTGGTTCAGGGAGTCTGATGGCAGTAGAGGTCTGGCTCCTGGTTCAGGGAGTCTGATGGCAGTAGAGGTCTGGCTCCTCGTTCAGGGAGTCTGATGGCAGTAGAGGTCTGGCTCCTGGTTCAGGGAGTCTGATGGCAGTAGAGGTCTGACTCTGGTTCAGGGAGTCTGATGAATGATGATGATACAGGATCATCTTTTACACCCAACAACTTAGGCTACAATAGGAACGTTTCTCTTATCGGCCATATGAGGTGATCCACCGATCTTTAAACGTGCAATATGTAAATCAATCCACAACAAAAACTGTTCCCGTGTTCTCCACGTTGTTGGTAAACAGCTGAAGGAAGGGGCTAGAGAAATGTAATGCAAGGCAATAATAATAATAATAATAATAATAATAATAATAATAATAATAATAATAATAACTTGGATTTGTATAGCGCCTTTCATAAAACCCAAGGACGCTTGGGACCCAAGGCAAGGCAAGGCACGTTTATTTGTAGGCCTATAGCACATTTCATACAACAGGGGCAATTCAAAGTGCTTTACATTATAGCATTAGAAGAATGCTAGCATGAAAGAAATACAGAAAAAGAAGGATAGTAAAATATAAGCACACTCACTTCCATAGAGTTATGGATGCAAAGATTGACCACCCATGAGTTCAAAAGTTTAGTTTTAACCATGTTTTGAAGCTGTAGCATACAATGTTTGTTTGCAATTGCAATTGTTCTGCTGGGGTAAGACAGTTGAACTAAGCTTGTGAGGCTTTTATAAGTTATATTCTTCAAGAAACAATGGCTATATATAGAGAGAGTACGCAAGAT
>NC_137689.1:75087182-75117182 GCF_963989245.1 Nansenia antarctica
CCCCGCACCAGAGTACCAGTGTACTAAAGCACCAGAGTACCAGTGTACTAAAGCACCAGAGTACCAGTGTACTAAAGCACCAGAGTACCAGTGTACTAAAGCACCAGAGTACCAGTGTACTAAAGCACCAGAGTACCAGTGTACTAAAGCACCAGAGTACCAGTGTACTAAAGCACCAGAGTACCAGTGTACTAAAGCACCATAGTACCAGCGTACTAAAGCACCATAGTACCAGTGTACTACAGCGGTAGAATGACAGTTCAATCGTTTTTTAGACTCGGATCTATTCATACAACAAGGGACACAGCACTTTACCGTTTTTCCCATATTTGTCAGCGTCTTTGAGCCTCAGAAAAGCGCTATACAAATATAATGAATTATTATTATTACTGAGGCATTTCGAAGAGAGCGCCTCAGCCAACTTTGGACCCGGAAACACGTCACGACTTAACAACCGAATACCCCAAATACAGAACACAGATGATTCCATTCCATTCAATCTACTACACTACCACCGCTGTAGCTAGCTAGCTAGCCTCACTAGCCAGGTTAGTCCCTCTATAGATGAACCCTATCCCCCCCCCCCCACCTCTCCCCAGGATGTGGTTCACACAAATTGTGCTCTTCTCTGGGCTGGACATTTTGGTAACAGAGGTGGTTGTGCCCCATCTGGTGGCGAGAGAGGGTATCACACCTACACAAAATGGAACCGTTCATGTTTTATGTGAGCACCTGAAAGACGAATCGTTTTTTTCCTCAACGAACAGCCTCTCTCTCTCTTCCTCTCCTGACAGGAAATGGACAACGCCGTGTACACGTTTGAGCAGCTGTTGCACCAGAGTCTGGGAGACAAGGAGGGAGAGGACCTGTTCAAGACCATCCAGCGCTGTCAGGACAGAGTTCTGAAGGTGAGGACAGGGCCCCCCCAAAAAAAAAACTATTTTAGGGGCACCACCACCCCCCACCACATTAAGCCACCAGTACTGCCTCATCACCACCCACACATTCAACAGTAAAAATATGGACAACAATGGTTTCAAGACAAAAATAGACAGTAGGCTGAGACATATTTTCATAGAGACATGAAATTCATAGAGACAAAATTATTGAAATGTAAAAAAAATAATTTATTTATTTTTGGGGGGGGGGGCATTTGGCGCCCTAGGCGACCGCCTAGTTCGCCTATGCCTAGGACCGGCCCTGGGTGAGGAGATGGACATTTAAGCAATATCACACGAGAGGGAGTGCTGTTATACTGAATATCAGCACGGCTGTGATTGGGTCGTAGGTACGAGGCCGCAGGTCGAGTAGGAAGACGATCACAGCCGTGCTGATATTCAGTATAACAGCACGACCTCGACTGTGATATTGCTTTTATACAACAGTTCTACAGCGCCATTTATTAGTTAACAGTAATAAGCGACAACAGATTATGATTTGTTTGTTCATTTAATCATTTATTTTGGCTCCGTCAACAAAAAATTGTTCCGCAACTGGACTGTTGTTGCCTAGTAACCTGAACACAAACATCTGCAGGCTAGCTACTTTGGATTAACGGTCATTTCGGAGTGATTACATATAGTTAAAAGTCCCAGTGCTGTTATACTGTATATCCCAGTATAACAGTCCCAGTCCCAGTGCTGTTATACTGTATATCAGCACTCATGCCTCTTGTCCAATCAAATTACTTGGTCGGAACTGACTGTTGTATAACAGGGAGTAGACCTACCGTTCTGACTGACTGTAATGAATGACATATTGGATGATTAATAAATCGTTAATCGGGGCGCCTGGGTGATGTAGCTCACTAAGGTGCATGCTATGTAATCGCAGGGTCCCCAGTTCGATTCCAGCCTTCAACCTATCCTGCATGTCATCCCTCCTCTCTCTCTCACCCATCCTTCCTGTCAATCTCTACTGTCTCTATCCTCCTCTCTCTCTCTCTCTCTCTCTCACCCATCCTTCCTGTCAATCTCTACTGTCTCTATCCTCCTCTCTCTCTCTCACCCATCCTTCCTGCTAACCTCTACTGTCTCTATCCTCCTCTCTCTCTCTCTCTCTCTCACCCATCCTTCCTGTCAATCTCTACTGTCTCTATCATCCTCTCTCTCTCTCACCCATCCTTCCTGTCAACCTCTACTGTCTCTATCCTCCTCTCTCTCTCTCTCTCTCTCTCTCTCTCTCTCTCTCTCACCCATCCTTCCTGTCAGTCTCTACTGTCTCTATCCTCCTCTCTCTCTCACCCATCCTTCCTGTCAGTCTCTACTGTCTCTATCCTCCTCTCTCTCTCACCCATCCTTCCTGTCAGTCTCTACTGTCTCTATCATCTCTCTCTCTCACCCATCCTTCCTGTCAGTCTCTACTGTCTCTATGTCAATAAAGCAGAAATGCCCTGAAACGTATTTAAAAAAATAAAAATAATAGTTGACGAGTCATCAAGCAGAAGACTGACAGAGTTTGTCCTGTGTGGCTCTCCGTCCCTGACAGAAGTATGACTATGACAGCAGCACGGTGAGGAAGAAGTTCTTCAGAGAGGCGCTGCTGCAAGTCATCATCCCCTACATGCTGAAACAGCTGTCTCCTTCCTGCTCTCCGGTGAGTCTCTCTCTCTCCCTCTCTCTCTCTCTCTCTCTCTCTCTCTCTCTCTCTCTCTCTCTCTCTCTCTCTCTCTCTCTATCTCTCTCTCTCTACCTCTCTCTCTCCCTCTCTCTCTCTCTCTCTCCCTCTCTCTCTCTCCCTCTCTCCCTCTCTCTCTCTCTCTCTTTCTCTCCCTCTCTCTCTCCCTCTCTCTCTCTCTCTCTCTCTCTCCTCCATCTCTCCTTCATCACAGTCTCCACTGTTTCAGTCCCACACGTGTCCTATGTGTCAGAGAGAGTAACCCTCCTCTCCTCTCCCCTCCCCTGCCCTCCTCTCCTCTCCTCTCCCCTCCCCTCCCCTCCTCTCCCCTCCCCTCCTCTCCCCTCCTCTCCCCTCCCCTCCCCTCCTCTCCCCTCCTCTCCTCTCCTCGGTACAGGAGCTTCCTCGCTTCCAGGAGCTGATCTTTGAGGACTTCTCTCGTTTCATCCTGGTGGAGAACGTGTTTGAGGAAGTGGTGCTCCAGTCGGTCACCAAGGACATCATGATGGGTGAGTTCACAGGCACAGAAAGTTACTTTGTCCCTGACCCTACGACCTCTCCTCTGACCCTGACCCTACTTTGACCCTGACCCTACTTTGACCCCCTACTTTGACCCTGACCCTACTTTGACCCCCTACTTTGTCCCTGACCCTACGACCTCTCCTCTGACCCTGACCCTACGACCTCTCCTCTGACCCTGACCCTACGACCTCTCCTCTGACCCTGACCCTACGACCTCTCCTCTGACCCTGACCCTACGACCTCTCCTCTGACCCTGACCCTACTCTGACCCTGACCCTTGACCTCTCCCCTCCATCTCTCTCCTCCTCCCCCTGCAGCGGTGAAGGAGGCGGCGGTCCAGCGCAGACACAACCTGTACAGGGACAGCATCATCCTGACCTCCAGCGACCCCAACCTGCACCTGCTGGGGGAGAACCCCTCCGTGGACTGGGCCGCGCAGTTCGGCGCCGTCGCCCCCGACGACGACACGCCCGATCCGGGGTCCCTGGGCGGCCCGGGGGGGTCGGGGAAGAGGCGCAGGCAGGTGGTGTCCATGATCCAGCTGGACGGCGCCCCCCCGCTGCCCTACGAGTCCTTCCTGGAGGTGCCGGGGGTGGACCTGATCCCCGAGGAGGCGGAGGGGGAGGTAGCAGCAGCGGCGGCGTTGGGGGTCGAAGGTCAGGAGGAGGCGGAGGAGGAGGCGAAGGAGGAGGAGGCGAAGGAGGTGGAGGCAGCAGAGCTGAAGGTCGAAGGTCAGGAGCTAAAGGAGGCAGCGGAGGTGGTGGCGGAGCTGAAGGTCGAAGATCAGGAGCTAAAGGAGGCAGCGGAGGTGGTGGCGGAGCTGAAGGTCGAAGGTCAGGAGCTAAAGGAGGCAGCGGAGGTGGTGGCGGTGGTGGCAGAGGCAGAGGCAGCAGTGGAGGTGGAGGTGGAGGGAGCGGGGCTGCTGAAGGTCAAAGGTCTAGAAAAGGAGCTAGAGGAGGAGGAGGAGCCAGAGTCTGAGGAGGAGGAGCCGCCAGAGGAGGAGCAGCTGGGGTCCCCCGACAGCGTGGTGGACATCCGTGACCTCATCAACCCCGTGGTGGAGGTGGAGCCGGAGGAGGAGGAGGAGGAGGGGGAGGAGGGGGAGGAGGGGCCGTCAGCAGCGGCGGTCCTCCTCCTGACCAATCAGGTGAGGGTGAGGGGGAAGATCCTGCTGGAGGACGGCGTGGAGGAGGAGGTGACGCTCGTCACCACCGTGGTGGAGCACAGGAACAGGAAGTGTACCACGGACAGGAAGAGCCTCCCGCCGCCGCCGCAGGAAGTGGTGGTGGAGGACGAGTGGCGCTCCCAGGAAGCCGAAGAGGGCCTCCAGGATATCGCCGAGGAGGAGGAGGAGGAGGAGGAAGAGGAGGAAGAGGAAGAGGAGGAGGAAGAGAGGGGCGAGGCGACCGCCGACAACCCCACACAGGAAGTGGAGATAGCGGTACAGGAAGCAGACGGCGAGGGGGTAACGGCGGAGCGCTCCGTGGACTCTGACGCCGAGCAGGCCCCGCCGTCGTCGGATCAGTCGGATCAGTCCAGCCCTCCGCGCAACCACGACGACAGCGGCTTCCAGTCGCCGACCAATGAGGCGGCGGACGAGATGGACGCTCAGCCAATCACGGACGGTGTGAAAGGGGACACGGACACACAGGGGGTGGCAGACCCGGGGGAAGTGGTTGTGGTTTTAGAACAGGATGGGGGGGGGGACACCACCGCCCTTCACCACCACAACAACAACAACAACAACAACAACAACAGCAGCAGCTCAGACACAGGCGACGACGCCTTTGTCGCTGATAAAACCGCAGAGTTCACCACAGACATCGTGTGTGAGATTTGAACGGGGAGACAAGAAGGGAAGACGAAAAGATAAGAAGAAAAAAACATTGTGGTTTGGTTTTCTCTCGACGGAGGGTTGAAGTTGCGAAGCTTTTTTGGATCCCTCGACATCATTGTTTCCTGGTTGATGTGGTGTACGTACGCCGTAAAGTACTGTACATGTCTCCAGCTTAAGCTACGATACGGGCCTATCGACAATACCCCCGTCTCCCCCTAAGCCCTCTCACTCATCTGGGAACATTTAGACGACTCACCCGCGTGTTTATTCAATACTTATCTCTTAATGTCTTGATTTTCTATCATACTATAGGATTTTTTAAAAATGTTAACGTTTCTTTCTGTTTCCTCAAACCTTGTGTGTATGACACTGAACCAGAGCGATCTGAGGAGCTGTATACTACCATAGATCTGGTCTGGGCACCAAGGGAAAGGCTGAGGAGGTTGAGCTGTACCTGTCAGAGAGAGAGAGAGAGAGAGAGAGAGACAGAGAGAGAGACAGAGAGAGAGAGAGAGAGAGAGAGAGAGAGAGAGAGAGAGAGAGAGAGAGAGAGAGAGAGAGAGAGAGAGAGAGAGAGAGAGAGAGAGGGAGGGAGGGAGGGAGGGAGGTGGTGATAGTCAGGTGACCTCAGGTGCATAAACACATTACACTACCGACGCCCTCCTAGAGAGAGGTGAGGGCGATTTATACATGTTCACATAGGTAATTATGGGCACAGGCATTGGTCATGGCATGCCCTCTTATCGGGCACTAGGGGGCGCTGTTAACAGGCTGTGGATGCACACAGCTCTGTGGGATGTGTGAGCGCGGCCATGCTGTAAAGGGCTGTTGTTGTCGCTGTCGTTTGGCCTGTGCAGAATACCTGCACTGTCCCAGTTTGTTTGGTTCTATTTAGCTTTTCCTGTTTGTTTGTCTTGCCTTTACAACCACACTTGTGTAAAAAAAAAATCGTCTTACTTTTAATCAGCTAGATTATATTTTATCCTAAAAATGTGTCAACTTCGATTTGTTTTTTATTTTCACAAGTGGCCTTATTGTTTCAAAACTAGATTATTCCAGTGCATACAGTGTGTGTGTGTGTGTGTGTGTGTGTGTGTGTGTGTGTGTGTGTGTGTGTGTGTGTGTGTGTGTGTGTGTGTGTGTGTGTGTGTGTGTGTGTGTGTGTGTGTGTGTGTCTGTCTGTTTGTGTGTCTCTCTGTGTCTGTCTGTCTGTCTGTGTCTCTGTCTGTCTCTGTCTGTCTGTCTGTGTGTCTGTGTGTCTGTCTGTCTGTCTGTCTCTCTGTGTCTGTCTGTCTGTCTGTGTCTCTGTCTGTCTCTGTCTGTCTGTGTGTCTGTGTGTCTGTCTGTCTGTCTGTCTCTCTGTGTCTGTCTGTCTGTCTGTGTCTCTGTCTGTGTCTGTCTGTGTCTCTGTCTGTGTGTCTGTCTGTCTGTTTGTGTGTCTGTCTGTCTGTGTGTCTGTCTGTCTGTTTGTGTGTCTGTCTGTGTGTCTGTCTGTCTGTCTGTGTGTCCGCCTAAACCTTATTGTAACATCTACTGCCATGGTAAATGGGTCCTTATTATTATTATTATTATTATCGTTTAATGGCTTTGCTCTGTAGACCTGATGGTGGCGAGCCTGCCAGTGTTGCCAGATGGGATTGTTTTCCAGCCTAAAAACCACAGTCTAAAAACCGCCCAGTGTGCTCATAAGTAGCCCAATTAATTGGGCGGGAATACGCCCAATCTGGCAACACTGGAGACGCCTGAGGAGAAGAGTTCAGTCAGACAGTCCAGCCACACGGAGGAGGAGGCCTCGTCTACCAGCTGGTGCTAGCTGTGTGCTCTGTCTGACTTGCTTAGTGGCTTATAACAGTGAACAGATCAGGAGAGCTTTATACGCTGTGTCACTGGTTTAGGGCACACTGCAACCGCACAGACAATCATTCACCAGACAGGGCTGCTCATCGCTCGGTCTGTGAGGGGGCGTGTCGTCTGGTCTGACAGGGCATAATGCAGCTCATCGCTCGGTCTGTGAGGGGGCGTGTCGTCTGGTCTGAATGATTGACAGCAGGGGGTTAAACACCTTGTGTGTCATGAAGAGGCGGCTCGCTCACACAGTCCTCGGTTCTCAGATAAAAGTAGGAATGGAGGAGGAGGAGGAGGAGGAGGAGGAGGAGGAGGAGGAGGAGGAGGAGGAGGGGTCTATCTCTGTCTGTGTGGGTTTTCCAGACCATGTTTTCCTGTGTACAATACCAGTCAAACGTTTGGACACAAGGGAGTTGTTTAGACACACATTGAGTTGAATTGAATGGGGAAAGTGTGTCCAAGATTGTGACTGGTGCTGTGCATATTTTAGGCACGTTAGCCAGGCTGTGTGTGTGGCGTGTAGCCAGGCTGAGTGTGTGTGTGGTGTGTAGCCAGGCTGAGTGTGTGTGTGGTGTGTAGCCAGGCTGAGTGTGTGTGTGGTGTGTAGCCAGGCTGAGTGTGTGTGTGGTGTGTAGCCAGGCTGAGTGTGTGGTGTGTAGCCAGGCTGAGTGTGTGTGTGGTGTGTAGCCATCAGGAAAAGCAGGTCCCTGTCCTCCTGTCCGTTTGTAGACTATTTCTCCTGTTTCCTTCTTCTAGTTATTTATTATAAATACTGTGTGTGTGGTTCCCGCCATCCTCATCTATATACTTTATTGTACGTGTAAAACCTTGTGCAAGAGCTTTTGAATAACTGTATTTTTTTTCGTTAAAATGTATGAGAGTATACTTATAGATAAATAAATAAGTTGATTCCTTCCCTTTCTCATTTGTTGTGTTTCGAGTCCCAAGCTTTCTTTTTCCACTCGAGAGACCCGCCATTTTGAGAGAGAGAGAGAGAGAGAGACAGAGAGAGATGGAGAGAGAGAGAGAGAGATGGAGAGAGAGAGAGAGAGACAGTGAGAGACAGAGAGAGACAGAGAGAGAGACAGAGAGAGAGAGAGAGAGAGAGAGAGAGAGAGAGAGAGAGAGAGAGAGAGAGAGAGACAGTGAGATACAGATAGAGAGAGAGAGAAAGCTTTCTTTTTCCACTCTTTTTTACCATTTTGTATGAAGAAGAAGATGATGAAATAAAATAAAACAAAGGAACAACAAACAATCGACACAATTTAGTGGCATTTATTAAAAGTTACAATAAACATGACTAAAAAACGTCAAGTAGAAAGCACATCTTCATAACAGGTTACAACCGAGGAGGAGGACCCTACGAAAAGTAGTTAATTTAACAAGATCAACGTCTAGTCAGCTTTGTTTGTCTGTTTTCACAGTTCATGTTTATCATGTTTTAGTCAATTTGAACATTAAAAACATCTCTGTTCGTACTGACTACATGCTAGTGGCATTATTCAGTTCAGTATTCATCTATAGGAGAAAAGGCACTACGGTTAGGATTCTCTATGGCTTCGTTCACACGGCAGTGAAATGTGACCCAAATCTGATTTTTTTTTTCGACATGCGACTCAGGTCTGATTTATGCATGACCGTGGGAACAGCGCAAGTCACATGAAATCTGACTTTTTTAAATCCGACCTGGGTCGCGTTCAGAGGTGGTATTATATCGGATACATGTCTGATATTTAGCAACGCGCACCCATCTGAACTGTCAAGTCGCTTTTAATGCGACTTTTACGTCACTCTAGCAGGGTTGCCAGATGGGATTGACAATTTACAGCCTAACCAGTCTAGTACCGCTAAATCCAGTAGCCCATTCGGCGGTAACCGGCCCCATCTGGCAACCCTGCACTCTACAGAAAGCCATAGCTAAGCATCTGGCTCTCTTTTTCCTCATCCTTCTCCTTTTGACCACTTGCTCACATCTTTGCCGGCTTCCGCTGCACAAAAATTAGAAAATGAAACCGGTTGTAACGTTATCATGTTTTCCATGGTTACTTCCGTAAACAGTGCGCTGCGCGTGACATCCTGACGTCATTGTTATCAACGTAGGTCAAATATAGGTCACATTTTAAAAGTCATGTGAACTGCCAAACAAAACAATCTGATCTGTGTAAAAAAATCGGAATTGAGCATCAAGACCTGCCATGTGAACGAAGCCTTCGTGACTCAAATCATCAACTAAAGTCACATGACCCTCGTCAGCATTCCTCTGAACTTCCTTTACGACCGTACGACCATCTCTTTCCCAACCAGACTGACAGATCCAAGTTTACAGCACTCACAATCACACGCTCCTGTTCTGTAAGAGAGGCAGTTTCACTATAACATGCCGTTGCTTGTGACTTAGGTTGCAGTCTGGACATGCTGTCAGTTCTAGCATTATGACTGCCAACGACCCCTGGCCTGAGCGTAGAACACCTCTTCTTATGATGACTGTTGGACAGACGACAGATGATTCACTAGTTGTGTTAAATGGCAAACATGTCAAATGTAATGTAAATTCCCTGTGCAAAAGTCTGACCTTTGGTAGTTTGAGAATACACCTCAGTCAGGCAAATACTAGGTGACGCGTTTGATCAAAGTGGAGAGAAGCCCTTCACAGACTCACGGACGTGCATAGCCGTCTTTCAAACGAACACCCTTGTCTTGGACGTAAAAAGTCATAAAACATGTCCATAAAACTGTTATTAAAGCGTAATAAAACCATTAAATCTCGACACGTGATAAAAGATGACGTGGTACTTGGCTATCGCTCTAACACAGAGGCACACTCTAGGGAAAGTGTTCTTCTTCATTTTTAGGGTTAGGGTTATTTTAATATGTTCACACACACTCCTCTACGGTTTTAGGATCATGTAGAAAGGCGGGAAACAATTCCTGGAAACTACCAGGGATCCACTTCAGAAGTAACCTACCCACAATGCATCACTAAGGTGTTAACTGCTCACAGGGAGGTCACGGGGAGGTCACGGGGTGGTCTACTGCACATCTGAGCGCACTGGAAAATCACCACAGGAGGACGTTTTCAAAAACCGTTCTTTGACCGACAGACACACAAAATAGGTTCTTTCTTTCTTTCTTCCTTCTTTCTTTCTTCTTCTTTCATTCTCTCCGTCCCCCCCTCCCTCTGTCTCTCAGACCTTCCCCAGGAGAGGAAAAGCCAGGAAGTATCCGAGGACGGAGCCCACGATGACGCCCAGGAAGATCCAGGTGTTGTAGGACATGACGCACAGCATCAGCATGTATCCCAGTGACACCTGCAGGACGTGGAGGAGCGTCTGCAGGCCGTGGTGGAGCCAGCTGAGGAGGATTACAGAGGGATTAGATTAGATAGATTAGATTAGGTTGAACTTTATTGTCATTGCATCCGAGTGCAAGTACCAGACAAGGAAACATAGGTTGGTATCTATATACAGTATATATATGCTGTAGTGGCATAGTAGTGCAAAACACATGATATGTAGACAGTGAATGGTATTACTGTATGAGACACATACACACACACACACATTCCGTATTTGTTTTTGTTCATGTATATGTGAAAAAAGCATAAATGCACCTTCTGTAATGCCAAAACAAATTCCTATATGTGTCAAGCATAATGGCAATAAACGTTATCTGAATCTGAATCTGAAACACACACACACACACACACACACACACACAGACAGACAGACAGACTGTGTGTGTGTGTGTGTGTGTGTGTGTGTGTGTGTGTGTGTATGTGTGTGTGTGTGTGTGTGTGTGCACGCGTGAGAGTGTGTGTGTGTGTGTGTGTGTATCTCATGAGGCTGGGGGGAGCGGGGGGGCTGGTCTGTGGGGGCCAGGGAGGTGTGTGTGAGTGTGTGTGTGTGTGTGTGTCTATGTGTGCGAGTGTGTGTGTGTGTGTGTGTGTGTGTGTGTATATCTCACCTGTTCATGAGGCCGTGGTGGGCGGGGGGGGCCAGGGAGGTCTCCGAGGGGCTGCTGGCCAACGCCACCCTGCTGCCCTGACAGTCTGAGGGGGAGGGGGAGGGGGAGGGGGAGGGGGAGGGGGAGTAGAGGGAGGGGGGGTAGGGGGAGGGGGGGAAGGCGGAGGAGGGGGGGGGCTGGCAGCGCTCCCCCAGCCACACCCGCCACACCTTCAGCAGCTCGTAGAACACGGTCAGCAGCAGGACCACGAACACAGACAGGACCATGCCTGAGGACCACACAATGACCACACAGGGTCATGGTTAGGACACATCAGTGACCACACAGGGTCACGGTTAGGACCACACACGACCACACAGGGTCAGGGTTAGGACCACACAGTGACCACACAGGGTTAGGGTGACACAGCGACCACACACCACCACACAGGGTCAGGGTTAGAACCACACAGTGACCACACAGGGTCACGGTTAGGACCACACAGGGTCAGGGTTAGGACCACACAGTGACCACACAGTGACCACACAGTGACCACACCGTTCGTCATCAGAAGCACAGGGTTAGGGTGACACAGCGACCACACGCACGCTCGCCATGACTGGGCACTTATCCCCCCCCCCCATTACCGGCGACCACAACTGTCAACTGACAACTGTCTGTCTGCCTGCCTGTCTCTCTGTCTGTCTGTCTGGCTGTGTGTCTGTGTGTCTATGTGTCTGTCTGTCTGTCTGTCTCTCTGCCTGCCTGCCTGCCTGTCTGTCTGTCTGTCTGTCTGCCTGCCTGCCTGTCTCTCTGTCTGTCTGGCTGGCTGTGTGTCTGTGTGTCTGTGTGTCTGCCTGTCTGTCTGTCTGTCTGTGTCTGCCTGTCTGTCTGCCTGCCTGCCTGCCTGTCTGTCTGTCTGTCTGTCTGTCTGTCTGTCTGTCTCTCTGCCTGTCTGTCTGCCTGCCTGCCTGCCTGTCTGCCTGTCTGTCTCTCTGCCTGTCTGCCTGTCTGTCTGTCTGTCTATCGGTCTGTCTGTCTGTCTGTCTGTCTGTCTGCCTGTCTGTCTGCCTGCCTGACTGCCTGCCAGTGATGTCATCTCAGCACCGTGACTTGACAACAACAGTGGTCAGAGCTAATCTCCTCAGCTAGGAGAGTGCATGACGTGAGTGCACGTGTCTCCTCAGCTAGGAGAGTGCATGACGTGAGTGCACGTGTCTCCTCAGCCAGGAGAGTGCATGACGTGAGTGCACGTGTCTCCTCAGCTAGGAGAGTGCATGACGTGAGTGCACGTGTCTCCTCAGCTAGGAGAGTGCAAGACGTGAGTGCACGTGTCTCCTCAGCTAGGAGAGTGCATGACGTGAGTGCACGTTTCTCCTCAGCTAGGAGAGTGCATGACGTGAGTGCACGTGTCTCCTCAGCTAGGAGAGTGCATGACGTGAGTGCACGTGTCTCCTCAGCTAGGAGAGTGCATGACGTGAGTGCACGTGTCACATGTTTGCGTACGTCTCTCTCTGCCACAGCCTCCTTCCATAGACCACACAGGTCAGCCTCTCCTCCTTCCATAGACCACACAGGTCAGCCTCTCCTCCTTCCATAGACCACACAGGTCAGCCTCTCCTCCTTCCATAGACCACACAGGTCAGCCTCTCCTCCTTCCATAGACCACACAGGTCAGCCTCTCCTAACCAAGCAGGTGGGTGGGTGGGCGGGTGCTCCTTCCATAGACCACACAGGTCAGCCTCTCCTAACCAACGGTCCTCTCTGAGGCTCTCTGAACACTCTGTGGTACAGTACTGGTTCTCACTGGGTCTGAAACACCGTCATTACTGGGGTTACTGGAACACTCCGGCCCTGTGTGGGTTCACCTCAGAGGGGGGGGGGGGGCAGCTTGCTTGTTGACCTCTGTGGCTAATTTGGTAGAGCGAACAACGCTTAGGTTGGGGGTTTGATTCCTGCTGGGACCATATATACTGAAAAAGGTACACTACGCACTCACTGCAATGTAAGTCACTTAGGATAAAAGAGTCAGCTGAATGGTGTTTATACTGTATAGTACCTGTCAATTGAAGGGGGAAGTGTGTCCACACTTTTGACTGGTACTGTTACTGGTACTGTTACTGGTACTGGGGTTACTGGTACTGGGGTTACTGGTTAGGGTTAGGGTCAGGGTCAGGGTCAGGGGTCAGCTTGCCTACCTGCAGGTCCATGCACGTCCCAGAAGTCAAACAGCAGCGTCACGCTGCTCGACGCCTCGAAGGTCATCTGGAGAAACACAGACACACAGACACACACAGACACACACAAACACACAAACACACACACACACAAACACAGCCCAGCGTGAGTTTAGACACTTACACATACATTACAGTTCTACGGTATATAAAGTCACCTCATAGTATACATTTATACATTACAGTTATACAGCCTCTCTCACTCTGTCCACCTCTCTCTCACTCTGTCTACCTCTCTCTCTCACCCTGTCTACCTCTCTCTCACCCTGTCCACCTCTCTCTCACCCTGTCCACCTCTCTCTCACCCTGTCCACCTCTCTCTCACCCTGTCCACCTCTCTCTCACCCTGTCCACCTCTCTCTCACCCTGTCCACCTCTCTCTCACCCTGTCTACCTCTCTCTCACTCTGTCCACCTCTCTCTCACTCTGTCCACCTCTCTCTCACTCTGTCCACCTCTCTCTCACCCTGTCTACCTCTCTCTCACTCTGTCCACCTCTCTCTCACCCTGTCCACCTCTCTCTCACTCTGTCCAACTCTCTCTCACTCTGTCCAACTCTCTCTCACCCTGTCCACCTCTCTCTCACTCTGTCCACCTCTCTCTCACCCTGTCCACCTCTCTCTCACCCTGTCTACCTCTCTCTCACCCTGTCCACCTCTCTCTCACCCTGTCCACCTCTCTCTCACCCTGTCTACCTCTCTCTCACCCTGTCTACCTCTCTCTCACTCTGTCTACCTCTCTCTCACTCTGTCCACCTCTCTCTCACTCTGTCCACCTCTCTCTCACCCTGTCTACCTCTCTCTCACCCTGTCTACCTCTCTCTCACCCTGTCTACCTCTCTCTCACCCTGTCCACCTCTCTCTCACCCTGTCTACCTCTCTCTCACCCTGTCCACCTCTCTCTCACTCAGTCCACCTCTCTCTCTCACTCTGTCCACCTCTCTCTCACCCTGTCCACCTCTCTCTCACCCTATCTACCTCTCTCTCACCCTGTCTACCTCTCTCTCACCCTGTCTACCTCTCTCTCACCCTGTCTACCTCTCTCTCACCCTGTCTACCTCTCTCTCACTCTGTCCACCTCTCTCTCACCCTGTCTACCTCTCTCTCACCCTGTCCACCTCTCTCTCACCCTGTCCACCTCTCTCTCACTCAGTCCACCTCTCTCTCACTCTGTCCACCTCTCTCTCACCCTGTCCACCTCTCTCTCACCCTGTCCACCTCTCTCTCACCCTGTCTACCTCTCTCTCACCCTGTCCACCTCTCTCTCCTTCTGTCCACCTCTCTCTCACCCTGTCCACCTCTCTCTCACCCTGTCCACCTCTCTCTCACTCTGTCCACCTCTCTCTCACCCTGTCCACCTCTCTCTCACCCTGTCCACCTCTCTCTCACTCTGTCTACCTCTCTCCACTCTGTCTACCTCTCTCTCACCCTGTCCACCTCTCTCTCACCCTGTCCACCTCTCTCTCACTCTGTCCACCTCTCTCTCACCCTGTCCACCTCTCTCTCACTCTGTCCACCTCTCTCTCACCCTGTCCACCTCTCTCTCACCCTGTCTACCTCTCTCTCACCCTGTCCACCTCTCTCTCACCCTGTCCACCTCTCTCTCACCCTGTCTACCTCTCTCTCACCCTGTCCACCTCTCTCTCACCCTGTCCACCTCTCTCTCACCCTGTCTACCTCTCTCTCACTCTGTCCACCTCTCTCTCACCCTGTCCACCTCTCTCTCACCCTGTCCACCTCTCTCTCACTCTGTCCACCTCTCTCTCACCCTGTCCACCTCTCTCTCACCCTGTCCACCTCTCTCTCACCCTGTCTACCTCTCTCTCACTCTGTCCACCTCTCTCTCACCCTGTCCACCTCTCTCTCACCCTGTCCACCTCTCTCTCACCCTGTCCACCTCTCTCTCACCCTGTCTACCTCTCTCTCACTCTGTCCACCTCTCTCTCACCCTGTCTACCTCTCTCTCACCCTGTCTACCTCTCTCTCACCCTGTCTACCTCTCTCTCACCCTGTCCACCTCTCTCTCACCCTGTCCACCTCTCTCTCACCCTGTCTACCTCTCTCTCACCCTGTCCACCTCTCTCTCACCCTGTCCACCTCTCTCTCACTCTGTCCACCTCTCTCTCACCCTGTCCACCTCTCTCTCACCTCTCTCTCACCCTGTCCACCTCTCTCTCACTCTGTCCACCTCTCTCTCACCCTGTCCACCTCTCTCTCTCACCCTGTCCACCTCTCTCTCACCCTGTCCACCTCTCTCTCACCCTGTCCACCTCTCTCTCTCACCCTGTCCACCTCTCTCTCACCTCTCTCTCACCCTGTCCACCTCTCTCTCACTCTGTCCACCTCTCTCTCTCACCCTGTCCACCTCTCTCTCTCACCCTGTCTACCTCTCTCTCACCCTGTCCACCTCTCTCTCACTCTGTCCACCTCTCTCTCACCCTGTCCACCTCTCTCTCACTCTGTCCACCTCTCTCTCACCCTGTCTACCTCTCTCTCACTCTCTCTACCTCTCTCTCACCCTGTCTACCTCTCTCTCACCCTGTCTACCTCTCTCTCACCCTGTCCACCTCTCTCTCACCCTGTCTACCTCTCTCTCACTCTCTCTACCTCTCTCTCACCCTGTCTACCTCTCTCTCTCACCCTGTCCACCTCTCTCTCACTCTCTCTACTTCTCTCTCACCCTGTCCACCTCTCTCTCACCCTGTCCACCTCTCTCTCACCCTGTCCACCTCTCTCTCTCACTCTGTCCACCTCTCTCTCACTCTGTCCACCTCTCTCTCACCCTGTCCACCTCTCTCTCTCACCCTGTCCACCTCTCTCTCACCCTGTCCACCTCTCTCTCACCCTGTCCACCTCTCTCTCTCACTCTGTCCACCTCTCTCTCACTCTGTCCACCTCTCTCTCACCCTGTCCACCTCTCTCTCTCACTCTGTCCACCTCTCTCTCACCCTGTCCACCTCTCTCTCACCCTGTCCACCTCTCTCTCACCCTGTCCACCTCTCTCTCACCCTGTCCACCTCTCTCTCACCCTGTCCACCTCTCTCTCACCCTGTCCACCTCTCTCTCACCCTGTCTACCTCTCTCTCACCCTGTCTACCTCTCTCTCACCCTGTCCACCTCTCTCTCACCCTGTCCACCTCTCTCTCACCCTGTCTACCTCTCTCTCACTCTGTCCACCTCTCTCTCTCACCCTGTCCACCTCTCTCTCACTCTGTCCACCTCTCTCTCACCCTGTCCACCTCTCTCTCACTCTGTCCACCTCTCTCTCACCCTGTCTACCTCTCTCTCACCCTGTCCACCTCTCTCTCACCCTGTCTACCTCTCTCTCTCACCCTGTCTACCTCTCTCTCACCCTGTCCACCTCTCTCTCACCCTGTCCACCTCTCTCTCACCCTGTCTACCTCTCTCTCTCACCCTGTCTACCTCTCTCTCACTCTGTCCACCTCTCTCTCACTCTGTCCACCTCTCTCTCACCCTGTCCACCTCTCTCTCACCCTGTCTACCTCTCTCTCACCCTGTCCACCTCTCTCTCACTCTGTCTACCTCTCTCTCCTTCTGTCTACCTCTCTCTCTCACCCTGTCCACCTCTCTCTCTCACTCTGTCCACCTCTCTCTCTCACCCTGTCTACCCCTCTCTCACTCTGTCCACCTCTCTCTCTCACCCTGTCCACCTCTCTCTCTCTCACTCTGTCCACCTCTCTCTCACCCTGTCCACCTCTCTCTCACCCTGTCCACCTCTCTCTCTCACCCTGTCCACCTCTCTCTCTCTCTCACTCTGTCCACCTCTCTCTCACCCTGTCTACCTCTCTCTCACCCTGTCCACCTCTCTCTCACCCTGTCCACCTCTCTCTCACCCTGTCTACCTCTCTCTCACCCTGTCCACCTCTCTCTCACCCTGTCTACCTCTCTCTCACCCTGTCTACCTCTCTCTCACCCTGTCCACCTCTCTCTCACCCTGTCCACCTCTCTCTCACCCTGTCCACCTCTCTCTCACCCTGTCCACCTCTCTCTCACCCTGTCTACCTCTCTCTCACCCTGTCCACCTCTCTCTCACCCTGTCTACCTCTCTCTCACCCTGTCCACCTCTCTCTCACCCTGTCCACCTCTCTCTCACCCTGTCCACCTCTCTCTCACTCTGTCCACCTCTCTCTCACCCTGTCCACCTCTCTCTCACCCTGTCCACCTCTCTCTCACTCTGTCCACCTCTCTCTCACTCTGTCCACCTCTCTCTCACCCTGTCCACCTCTCTCTCACCCTGTCCACCTCTCTCTCACTCTGTCTACCTCTCTCTCTCACCCTGTCCACCTCTCTCTCACCCTGTCTACCTCTCTCTCACCCTGTCCACCTCTCTCTCACCCTGTCCAACTCTCTCTCTCACCCTGTCTACCTCTCTCTCACCTCTCTCTCACCCTGTCCACCTCTCTCTCACCCTGTCCACCTCTCTCTCACCCTGTCTACCTCTCTCTCACCCTGTCTACCTCTCTCTCTCACTCTGTCTACCTCTCTCTCTCACTCTGTCCACCTCTCTCTCACCCTGTCCACCTCTCTCTCACCCTGTCTACCTCTCTCTCACCCTGTCCACCTCTCTCTCACCCTGTCTACCTCTCTCTCCTTCTGTCTACCTCTCTCTCACTCTGTCCACCTCTCTCTCACTCTGTCCACCTCTCTCTCACCCTGTCTACCTCTCTCTCACCCTGTCTACCTCTCTCTCACTCTGTCTACCTCTCTCTCACTCTGTCTACCTCTCTCTCTCACCCTGTCTACCTCTCTCTCACTCTGTCCACCTCTCTCTCTCACCCTGTCCACCTCTCTCTCACTCTGTCTACCTCTCTCTCACCCTGTCCACCTCTCTCTCACCCTGTCCACCTCTCTCTCACCCTGTCCACCTCTCTCTCACCCTGTCCACCTCTCTCTCACCCTGTCTACCTCTCTCTCACCCTGTCCACCTCTCTCTCACCCTGTCTACCTCTCTCTCACCCTGTCCACCTCTCTCTCATCCTGTCTACCTCTCTCTCACTCTGTCCACCTCTCTCTCACCCTGTCCACCTCTCTCTCACCCTGTCTACCTCTCTCTCACCCTGTCCACCTCTCTCTCTCACCCTGTCCACCTCTCTCTCACCCTGTCCACCTCTCTCTCACCCTGTCTACCTCTCTCTCTCACTCTGTCCACCTCTCTCTCACCCTGTCCACCTCTCTCTCACCCTGTCCAACTCTCTCTCACTCTGTCCAACTCTCTCTCACTCTGTCTACCTCTCTCTCACCCTGTCTACCTCTCTCTCACCCTGTCTACCTCTCTCTCACTCTGTCCACCTCTCTCTCTCACTCTGTCCACCTCTCTCTCACCCTGTCCACCTCTCTCTCACCCTGTCTACCTCTCTCTCACCCTGTCTACCTCTCTCTCACTCTGTCCACCTCTCTCTCACCCTGTCCACCTCTCTCTCACCCTGTCCACCTCTCTCTCACCCTGTCCACCTCTCTCTCACCCTGTCTACCTCTCTCTCACTCTGTCCACCTCTCTCTCTCACCCTGTCCACCTCTCTCTCTCACCCTGTCTACCTCTCTCTCACCCTGTCCACCTCTCTCTCTCACCCTGTCCACCTCTCTCTCACTCTGTCCACCTCTCTCTCACCCTGTCCACCTCTCTCTCACCCTGTCCACCTCTCTCTCTCACCCTGTCCACCTCTCTCTCACCCTGTCCACCTCTCTCTCACCCTGTCTACCTCTCTCTCACTCTGTCCACCTCTCTCTCACTCTGTCTACCTCTCTCTCACCCTGTCCACCTCTCTCTCACCCTGTCCACCTCTCTCTCACCCTGTCCACCTCTCTCTCACTCTGTCCACCTCTCTCTCACTCTGTCCACCTCTCTCTCACTCTGTCCACCTCTCTCTCACCCTGTCCACCTCTCTCTCACTCTGTCCACCTCTCTCTCACTGTCTACCTCTCTCTCACCCTGTCCACCTCTCTCTCACCCTGTCTACCTCTCTCTCACTCTGTCCACCTCTCTCTCACTCTGTCCACCTCTCTCTCACCCTGTCCACCTCTCTCTCACTCTGTCCACCTCTCTCTCACCCTGTCTACCTCTCTCTCACCCTGTCTACCTCTCTCTCACCCTGTCCACCTCTCTCTCACCCTGTCCACCTCTCTCTCACTCTGTCCACCTCTCTCTCACTCTGTCCACCTCTCTCTCACCCTGTCCACCTCTCTCTCACTCTGTCCACCTCTCTCTCACCCTGTCCACCTCTCTCTCACTCTGTCTACCTCTCTCTCACCCTGTCCACCTCTCTCTCTCACCCTGTCCACCTCTCTCTCACCCTGTCCACCTCTCTCTCACCCTGTCCACCTCTCTCTCACCCTGTCCACCTCTCTCTCACCCTGTCCACCTCTCTCTCACCCTGTCCACCTCTCTCTCACCCTGTCCACCTCTCTCTCTCACCCTGTCTACCCCTCTCTCACCCTGTCTACACAACATTTGATGTGATACATCTCTATGTTACTTACGATCCCGTGACCTCCACAACACTCTGACCTCTTCAGTGACTGTTCTACTGCTCCATCAGTCCCAACACTCAGGGCTGTAGCCAGGGTTCAATTCAATTAAATTAAATTCAACTTTATTCGCCATGTGCAGTGCACTAGGAACATGATTTGGTATTCAACCATACTAAACAAGCTACAACAGTACACACAACAACAAGACGACAACACGACAATACTCAAGACAAAATATACGGTACCGATATGAGTGGATATTATGAATATATACTGTACAACTAAGTGCAAGAACATGTAAAGTGCAAAGTGCAATGATCAGGAGTTATTGAGGAGGGCTGTGGCTTTGGGGAAGAAACTGTTCAAGTGTTGTGATGTTTTTGTCCTGGTGGCCCTGTAGCGCTGTCCAGAAGGGAGTCATTCACACAAGCTGTGAGCTGGATGTGAGGGGTCAGACACTCTCTTCAGACACTAGTGAGGTACAGAGTAGGAATGCAAATTATTTTGTGCGCTCGCAAAGCGCGCCCTGCTGGGAGGTTTGTCTGCCGAAGGGCTCTTGAGGCCTAAGTACATACAGTACCACTGGCGGACTCAGGGGGGGGGGGCATGGGGGGCGACCGCCCCTCCTGGTGCCCCCACGGTTGAAAAACGTCTCTCTTAAGTGCCCTTTTGAGTGGTGAAAATGAGAGGATGTGCCCTATTGATGCCCCTCCAATGGTCTAAATTTGATCATGTGCCCCCACAGTTGAAAAACGTCGCACTAAAGTGCCCTTTTGAGTGGCAAAATTAGAGGGCGTGCCCTATTGGCTGTCCTTCCAATGGTCTAAACTTGACCATGTGCACTGATGGGGTCCCATGTTGTGCAGTAGGTGCCCTTTTTTTCTTTTCGCCCCCCCCTGCCCTTCAAACAGCCTGAGTCCGCCACTGTACAGTACATTTGTGCACAGTAGTGAGCAGGGGAAAGGTCTGTCTGGCTTACACACGGTGAACTTCGTCTATGACGGCTAGCCTATTTATTAACCCTCACCCTCAGCTAGCCTGAATTTCTGGTAGAGCAAAATTCATACCGAAATGACACCGACAAACACAACCCAAGCTCCACGGTACACACAAACTCATTATCTATAATTAAACACATACAGAGGGAAACCTCGGTGGTGCTCATGGCTCCATCATGCTACTGTGTGTCTGGCTCCTTAATAGACGGCCTGTTGTGTTTCATGGACATCACCCTTATGACATATTACTGCATGTCCAATATTACGTGCCGACAGATTTTTGGTCCCGATTCAACGGAATTTCAGAGGCCACTGCCAAATCAAAGGTGTGTGTGTGTGTGTGTGTGTGTGTGTGTGTGTGTGTGTGTGTGTGTGTGTGTGTGAGTGTGTGTGTGTGTGTGTGTGTGAGTGTGTGTATGTGTGTGTGTGTGTGTGTGTGTGTGTGTGAGTGTGTGTGTGTGTGTGTGTGTGACGCCACTGCCAAATCAAAGGTGTGTGTGTGTGTGTGTGTGTGTGTGTGTGTGTGTGAGAGTGTGTGTGTGTGTGTGTGTGTGAGTGTGTGTGTGTGTGTGTGTGTGTGTGTGTGTGTGTGTGAGTGTGTGTGTGAGTGTGTGTGTGTGTGTGTGTGACGCCACTGCCAAATCAAAGGTGTGTGTGTGTGTGTGTGTGTGAGTGTGTGTGTGAGTGTGTGTATGTGTGTGTGTGTGTGTGAGTGTGTGTGTGAGTGTATGTGTGTGTGTGTGTGTGTGACGCCACTGCCGAATCAAAGGTGTGTGTGTTGTGGAGGGATAACACACGTGTCATCTCCTGCCCAGCGGTGTGTGACTGACAGAAGAAGAATGTGCAGTGTTCTCTCTGCCCAGTTCCTGTCAGGACCCTGCCCCTGCCCCCCCCCCACACACACACACACACACACACACACACACACACACACACACACACACACACACACACACACCTGCCCCTGCCCCCCCCCACACACACACACACACACACACACACACACACACACCTGCCCCTGCCCCCCCCCACACACACACACACACACACACACACACACACACCTGTCCATGCGCCTCCCTCCCCCCACCTGTCCATGCTCCTCCAATCCTCCAACGCCATGTCTCAACATGTCAGCTGCACAGCGCAGCACCTTACTGCACAAGACTGTCTGTCTGTCTGTCTGTCTGTCTGTCTGTCTCTCTGTGTGTGTGTGCATGTGTGTCTGTCTGTCTGTCTGCCTGCCTCTCTGTCTGTCTGCCTATCTGCCTGCCTGTCTCTCTGTTTGCCTGTCTCTCTGTCTGTCTGTGTGTCTGTCTGTTTGTCTGTGTGTGTGTGTGTGTGTGTGTGTGTGTGTGTATGTCTGTCTGTCTGTCTGTCTGTCTGCCTGTCTCTCTGTCTGCCTGCCTGTCTCTGTCTGTCTGTCTGTCTCTCTGCCTGCCTGCCTGCCTGTCTGCCTGTCTCTCTGTCTGCCTGTCTGTCTGTCTGTCTCTCTGTCTGTCGGGCTGTCTGCCTATCTCTCTGTCTGCCTGCCTGTCTGTCTGTCTGCCTGTCTCTCTGTCCGTCTGTCTGCCTGTCTGTCTGTCTGTCTGTCTGTCTGTCTGCCTGTCTCTCTGTCTGCCTGCCTGTCTGTCTCTCTGTCCGTCTGTCTGTCTGCCTGCCTGCCTGTCTCTCTGTCTGTCTGCCTGTCTCTCTGTCCGTCTGTCTGCCTGTCTGTCTGTCTGCCTGCCTGTCTGTCTGTCTGTCTGTCTGTCTGTCTGTCTGTCTGTCTCTCTGTCTGCCTGCCTGCCTGTCTGTCTCTCTGTCTGCCTGCCTGTCTGTCTGTCTGCCTGTCTCTCTGTCCGTCTGTCTGCCTGTCTGTCTGCCTGCCTGCCTGTCTGTCTGTCTGTCTGTCTGTCTCTCTGTCTGTCTCTCTGTCTGTCTGTCTGCCTGTCTGTCTCTCTGTCTGCCTGCCTGTCTGTCTGTCTGTCTCTCTGTCCGTCTGTCTGCCTGTCTGTCTGCCTGCCTGTCTGTCTGTCTGTCTGTCTGTCTGTCTCTCTGTCTGCCTGCCTGTCTCTCTGTCTGTCTGTCTGTCTGTCTGTCTCTCTGTCTGTCTGTCTGCCTGTCTGTCTCTCTGTCTGCCTGCCTGTCTCTCTGTCTGTCTTTCTCTCTGTCTGCCTGCCTGCCTGCCTGTCTGCCTGTCTCTCTGTCTGTCTCTCCGTCTGTCTCTCTGTCTGTCGGGCTGTCTGCCTATCTGCCTGTCTGTCTGCCTGTCTGTCTCTCTGTCTGCCTGCCTGTCTCTCTGTCTCTCTGTCTGTCTGCCTGCCTGTCTCTCTGTCTCTCTGTCTGTCTGTCTGTCTGCCTGTCTCTCTGTCTGCCTGTCTCTCTGTCTGCCTGCCTGCCTGTCTGTCTGTCTGCCTGTCTCTCTGTCTGTCTGTCTGCCTGTCTCTCTGTCTGTCTGTCTATCTGTCTGGGGGACAACACAATCGTTGTGTGTCACGCTTCCTTTTCTATGTCATGTGAGAAGTCAAGTCATAAGTGGGGTAATAAGGCCAGCTCTGCCTCCACCCTAACAGGAAGCCAGCGCGTAAGGAAGCAGATCAAGTAAAGAGACACAACCACAAGGTCAAGTTGCACTTCACTGTAGACACACACACACACACACAACGTATCTTGTTTCTTTTTCTTTTCTATGGCTAGCCCCAAAAGCCTGTCTTTCTGTGTCCTGTTGATATTGTTGGTACACCTGTTGTCTGTTACGTGTTCTTATTTTCACTTGTTTGCCTATTTTAACCTGCCATGACTTTCGCTCTTTTATTATGTTTTATTGTGTTTCTTCTTTATTATGTTTCTCTATATGTAAAGCACTTCGTGACCCTTGGTCTGGGAAAGGCTGTGCTGTACAAATACATTTTACTTACTTACTTTTCTACCTCTACAATCTACAATCATTTTACTTACTTACTTTTCTACCTCTACAATCGTTTGTTTCCAGTGTTAAAAGGGGTGTAGGCTATCTTTTACAATCACAACCAGAGAGGAGGCCCACCCAAGTGTGTGTAAACGAGTGGCAGACAAGCGTGTCCAGCCACAATGCTATTGTCTCTCTCAGAGGCGGCTTTTCTTGAGTCAGCAACACCGCAGCAGAACTACCCTGGCTGTGCCTCGTGAGTTAAGCAGCCTCTCAGCTCGCTTGTCTAAGGGCCTTTTGTTTACCAAGCTGCATGCTTGTGTCTCAAGGACAGAACATTTCGGTATGGACTATACTGTAACTGCATACATAGAAATGAAATGGACTGACTTATATAACGCCTGATTCCAAAGCGCTTTACAACGGCCTCTCATTCACTCATTCACCCATTCACACACACACATTAACACACCAATGGCGGCAAGCTACCATGCAAGGCGCCAGCCCCGCTCATTGGGAGCAATTTGGGGTTGGGTGTCTTGCCCAAGGACACCTCGACATGGGGCCAGCCGGGGTTTGAACCATTAGACGGCGGCTCTACCTCCTGTGCCACAGCCGCCCCAGTATATACTGCATAATATATAGGCCTACTGCTTTTCAGGCTAGGTGACTTCTCCAACTGATGTGTAGGGAAATTTAACAATCTTTGCATGTTACATTTACATGTTAGACATTTTTGTAATCTATATGAAAATAGAGGACACCTTATCTAGTTGTCTGGAGCAGTGACATTGGTAATAGACATTGTGATGTAAGCCTTTTTGTAGGCTATGGTTGCAACCAGCTCGTGAGCTTAGAATGATAAGGTTCTATCTCCGTTTAGGGCAGTTCAGAGATATTGAGCGTCAAAGTGTTTACATTCCGTTATGTTTTGTGAGATGGAACCTTTGTATTTTATGAATTACTAACTAGAAAATGTCAACATTTTAAAAAATAACACCACACAGGCATTAATAAACACCTAATGGATCAGATTATGTAAAAAATTTGACCAAAATGGAGATAGAACCTTATAATTCTAACGTCACGAGCTGCTTCTGTGCCGTACCCGTACATAATTAAGAAATGGCATAATGTGACTAGATAGATGAATAGAGACAGCGCTCACATCACAGAAAGTAGTCTAGTGTTAATTCATTGCGTGTGTGTGTGTGTGTGTGTGTGTGTGTCTCTCTCTCTCTCTCTCTCTCTCTCTCTCTCTCTCTCTCTCTCTCTCTCTCTCTCTCTCTCTCTCTCTCTCTCTCTCTCTCTCTCCCTCTCTCTCTCCCTCTCTCTACAAATAGCTTTGGAATGTATGTCACGCTATTTAAAAAAATAAAATAAAAAATACATGCATTACATACTGAAATAAAATAAAAATAATAATATTACTAAAAAATCACTAAAAAATAAATAAATATATTCATGTCGTCTGCAGGCAGCAACATGATACATGCGAAACACACAACTTACAGACATGATCAACCTGGGAGCAGCAGACAGAGGAGAAGGAGCATGTAAAGTGATCTTATCCTCTCAGCTGTGGTTCCCCATCGCAGACAGGACAGAGAACAGGTCTGGTTGGGTTGTTCTGAAGCCGAGTCGCACTCCGCGGGAGAAGATTGTACATGAACTACAAGTACAACAAGCCGACCACATCAGATAAACATCTACTTCGGCCCAATACAATGAGGCCGCCGGCGCATGACGCCGTGCAGAGACACCGGGGCTGATGGGAGATGCAGTTCCTTACTCAGGCTATCGGACAATGTAAAGTAAACAAAAGCTGTATGACGAGTTTGTATGACGCAGTTTGACGAGGCTGAAAGCGCACAGGGTTGCCAGATGAGATTGACAATTTACCGCCTAAACTTTCTATAACCTCAAAATCCTGTAGCCTGTTCGGCGGTAACCCGCCCCATCTGGCAACCCTGGACGCCTGGACAGTGTGAACGCTCTCGCGTACTCAAATCTGCGTCATATCTAGTATGAGTAGTATGCTAGTACGTCATATCTAGTATGAGTAGTATGCTAGTACGCCATTCCGAACACATTGTTACAACAACTTGTGTAATGTACAAGAATCATAACATTGTTACATTGTTTGTTTGTTAGTTTATTTGGATCCCCATTATCCATTAACCAATGGCTACTATTAGTGAGGTCCACACAAAATCAATACATTACAGTATAATACAATACAATACAATACAATTTAATCATAATACATTATAATTGTGTAAAAAATAATAATAATAATGTTGCTTGTTCCATTGTTACCTTGGCTTGTCAGGACGTAATGTTGAGCAGTCTTCTAGACAAAACCTTTTCATGTGTGTGACATGTTGGTTTCTGCGTTACTGTTATTAGTGGAACAGCGGATTGTCCATGTTGTTATTCTGCTGTGTCAGGAAACATGTCTATGCTACATTGCTGCCACTTCTTCAACATACACTTTATTTGAGAGTTATCGTGTATTATTATGGGTGTAAAGGGTGTATCACAGCGGATATAACTGTCTTTGTTCTACAGACTCTCCATTCAAATGCTGTCTTCCGAGATCAGCCTTAATTCAGCAGACCTTTAACACGGGCCGTCTGACTCCATGATGAGTAAGGAACTCCATCTCCCATCAGCCCCGGTGTGAAGTAGATGTTTATTTGATGTGGTGGGCTTGTGGTACTTGTAGTACATGTACAATCATCTCCCTTAGGCTTGTGGTACTTGTAGTTCATGTACAATCTTCTCCCGCGGCGACTATCGAGTGCACAGATTTGAGTGTGCAGATGCTGCTTTCTTGCACTCTATTTGATACTCTTCAGCTGCAGCACCCCAGCTAAGTCTGATCACGGATAAATGAATGAATGAATGAATGGTCTTTATTGTCATTAATACAGTACAGGTACCAAACAACGACATTTAGTAGGGGGGGGGGCTCCCCTGGTGCTAGGAAAGAAATACTAAAAACAAGAAGGGAGAAGAGCACATAAATAAAGGCTATGTATGAGCGGTGGTATTTTCACTATACTGAATTAACATGGTGAAATGCATTCTTAGACATGTCTACGTCGGCATGATTACAAAGATGCCACTTGAAATGCATGAAATCCAAGTTTATTTGTGTCTTACACACATGTTCTCCAAGTAGGCTATCTGACTGACCCAATCACGAATGAGCCCAGTATTGTCGCTTCAGACGGACAAGTTGGTTGTAGTGCTTGCTGCAGCAAGCCCATGATATGTTATTGCTCATATATATTTATTTTAATCATGTTATTTTACCAACTGTTAAGACAACAATATAGTAAGCTAGTTACTTTAGCTAGCTAATTACGTTGGCCCCCCAAATCATTTTACAACTTGTTGTAATTTTATGTTACAATGTTTCTGTCGAGTGTGTGAAGGTAAGGTAAGGGTGCTTTCGTAAATTCGCTCTGAGAGCGCCGGAGCGCTCATATCGTTCATTTCGCCATAAAAATACATCTGCGCTCCCTGTCTAACGTTATATATATATATATATATATATATATATATATATATATATATATATATATATATATATATATATATATATATAACATAACATGTTATAAGGCTGATCTGTGCACGATAGTGCTGCATTTTGACATAATTCATGTCGCATTTCCCCCGTTGATGGTATATGACGATAGTCAGTCCCAATGGTCCAAAAGTCAAGTGCTTCGTAACACAGACGGGGTGAATTTGATGAATGAAAGTGTGAAAGTTCTGTCACAAAATGCTGTTACGTGTCCTCGCACATTTTTAAGTGGGTATACAGAAATCCTTGGCCTTTCCTAGTGGGTATACGGCGTAGTCCTGCGTATCACGTAGACTACACCACTGAGCGATACCTGAGTGGCCCCTACCTCCCCAGAGGGGAGGGCCCGCTGAAATACTGGGCCGCACATAAAACCATATATGTCAACTTGTACAAGCTGGCCACCAAATACCTCCATATGCCAGCAACCTCTGTCCCCTGCGAAAGGCTTTTCTCAAAAGCAGGGGAGAGGAGCCGTCTCAGTCCCAGCACTGTGGAGCGAATTGTTTTCCTAAATAAAAACGTGTAGGCTAATCTGTCCCACAGAACCATGTCCCACAGAACCATGTCCCACAGAACCATGTCCCTCACAACCATGTCCCTCACAACCATGTCCCTCACAACCACCATGTCCCTCACAACCATGTCCCACACAACCATGTCCCTCACAACCATGTCCCTCACAACCATGTCCCTCACAACCACCATGTCCCTCACAACCATGTCCCACACAACCACCATGTCCCACACAACCATGTCCCTCACAACCATGTCCCTCACAACCATGTCCCTCACAACCACCATGTCCCACACAACCACCATGTCCCACAGAACCATGTCCCTCACAACCATGTCCCTCACAACCTCCATGTCCCTCACAACCATGTCCCTCACAACCATGTCCCTCACAACCATGTCCCTCACAACCACCATGTCCCTCACAACCACCATGTCCCTAACAACCATGTCCCTCACAACCATGTCCCACACAAACATGTCCCTCACAACCATGTCCCTCACAACCATGTCCCTCACAACCATGTCCCTCACAACCATGTCCCACACAACCATGTCCCTCACAACCATGTCCCTCACAACCATGTCCCACACAACCATGTCCCACACAACCATGTCCCTCACAACAATGTCCCTCACAACCATGTCCCTAACAACCACCATGTCCCTCACAACCACCATGTCCCTCACAACCATGTCCCTCACAACCATGTCCCACAGAACCATGTCCCTCACAACCATGTCCCTCACAACCACCATGTCCCTCACAACCAACGTCCCACACAACCATGTCCCACAACCATGTCCCTCACAACCATGTCCCTCACAACCATGTCCCTCACAACCATGTCCCTTACAACCACCATGTCCCTCACAACCATGTCCCTCACAACCACCATGTCCCTAACAACCATGTCCCTTACAACCATGTCCCTCACAACCATGTCCCACACAACCATGTCCCTCACAACCATGTCCCTCACAACCATGTCCCTCACAACCATGTCCCACACAACCATGTCCCACAGAACCCTGTCCCACAGAACCATGTCCCACACAACCATGTCCCTCACAACCATGTCCCACACAACCATGTCCCACACAACCATGTCCCTCACAACCATGTCCCACACAACCCTGTCCCACACAACCATGTCCCTCACAACCATGTCCCTCACAACCATGTCCCACACAACCATGTCCCACACAACCATGTCCCTCACAACCATGTCCCTCACAACCATGTCCCACACAACCACCATGTCCCTCACAACCATGTCCCACACAACCATGTCCCACACAACCATGTCCCTCACAACCATGTCCCTCACAACCATGTCCCTAACAACCACCATGTCCCTCACAACCATGTCCCTCACAACCACCATGTCCCTAACAACCATGTCCCACACAACCATGTCCCACACAACCATGTCCCACAGAACCATGTCCCACACAACCATGTCCCTCACAACCATGTCCCTAACAACCATGTCCCTCACAACCATGTCCCTCACAACCATGTCCCACACAACCATGTCCCTCACAACCATGTCCCTAACAACCATGTCCCTCACAACCATGTCCCTCACAACCATGTCCCACACAACCATGTCCCTCACAACCATGTCCCTCACAACCATGTCCCACACAACCATGTCCCTCACAACCATGTCCCTCACAACCATGTCCCTCACAACCATGTCCCACACAACCATGTCCCTCACAACCATGTCCCTCACAACCATGTCCCACACAACCATGTCCCTCACAACCATGTCCCTCACAACCATGTCCCACACAACCATGTCCCTCACAACCATGTCCCTCACAACCATGTCCCTCACAACCATGTCCCACACAACCATGTCCCTCACAACCATGTCCCTCACAACCATGTCCCACACAACCATGTCCCTCACAACCATGTCCCTCACAACCATGTCCCACACAACCATGTCCCTCACAACCATGTCCCTCACAACCATGTCCCTCACAACCATGTCCCTCACAACCATGTCCCTCACAACCATGTCCCTCACAACCATGTCCCTCACAACCATGTCCCTCCCACACTTTGCCTGTTCATGTACACAAGCAATACATATTTTATTGTTCACATAAGCACATGTCTGTCCAGTTCCCACAATATAGCCTTGTTTTGCACTCTTTCCCTGTTCCACGAGCACATCCCAACACTGTGGCCCCTGTTATGCCATGTTGACCATCTATATCTGCCCCAATTATCAAACAGCCCCACACTGTTGCCCACACATGCCTAAATGTCGTTCAGATTTGTCAGAAATGGACACAACATTTGCATTTATTTATTTATTCATTCATATATATTTATTATAGTCTACTAACTAGACACATCAACATTTAAGATCGTATATGGCCACATACACATTGACACAGTTTATCACAGCACCTTTATTGAACAAGACATCGCAGATGACGGTGGGCTTATTGTATTTTGCCTCAAATTCCTGACTTGTGAATCAGTCGATAC
>NC_137689.1:75119682-75149682 GCF_963989245.1 Nansenia antarctica
GCTACACACACACACACATACACACACACACACACACATACAACTACACACAGTCTCCATGGCTGCTTACACTGTCGCAGGTAAGGGACAGCCTCCAATGATGCTCTGGATAGTGTAATCCTTCACCAGTCTGAAGGGCAGCTTGCGATTGGTCGTGTCGACGCAGCAGTCAACCGCCATGTCTGTGTTTGCTGTGGGGGGCGGGGGAGGGGGGGGGGCAATAAACACAAACACATATGAAAACACAGGTTAGAGGAGGCGATCTGTCTTTCTGTCTGTTTGGGGTTCCGTATCTCTCGTAAACTGCACGGAAGAAAATCTAAACTCGCGTCGGAAGGTTAGTGCTGTAATCAATCACAGCAGCGAATAACAGCTATAATAAAAGACACTTTCAAGTTCATGCTGATGTGTTTCGCTGCAGTGCAGTGTCTGTGCCAGGCAGCTTCTGTGGGAGAATAACTTACCCAGGGTCTGGTCCCACAGGACTGAGGCCAGCAGCAGGAGAGCAGCCAATCGTACAGCCATCCTGTCTCACTTCTGTCTCTGAGTCTGTCTGTGTCTCTGTATCTGAGTCTGTCTCTGCATCTGTCTCTGAGTCTGTCTCTGCCTCTCTCTCTGTCTCTGTGTCTGTCTCTGAGTCTGTCTCTCTCTGTCTCTGTCTCTGAGTCTGTCTCTGTCTCTCTCTCTCTCTGTCTCTCTCTGTCTCTGAGTCTGTCTCTGTCTCTCTCTCTCTCTGTCTCTGAGTCTGTCTCTCTCTCTCTCTCTCTCTCTGTCTGTGAGTCAGGTGAGGTTCTGGGGAACAATTGATTACTCTGGTCCTGCGACACTGCCTTATATGCATTGCACTCCCACACACACTCCCACACACACACCCACACATGCAACGCCTTTCACTTTCACTCTTCTAAAGAAGTTGCGCAAACGTTTCCTGTAAACCACACGCCTCATGTCCCACGTTTAGAGGAACTGTCCAAGAAGTCTAGATGGAAGAGTTCCCATCCCTGCTCTCTGTAAATAGTTCTTGTGCGGGCATGTGTGTGTGTGTGTGTGTGTGTGTGTCTATGTGTCTGTCCCGTCTGTGTGTGTGTGTGTGTGTGTGTGAGAGTGTCTATGTGTCTGTCCCTGTCTGGGTGTGTAAGTGTGTGTGTGTGTGTGTGTCTGTGTCTGTCCCCGTGTGTGTGTGTGTGTCTGTATCTATGTGTCTGTCCCCGTCTGTGTGTGGGTGGTGTGTGTGTCTGTCCCTGTCTGTCTGTCCCTGTGTGTGTGTGTGTCTGTCCCTGTGTGTGTGTGTGTGTGTGTGTGTCTGTCCCCGTCTGTGTGTGGGTCCTTCCTCCATGGTGCCCCTAGTCTGTTGTTGCTTAATTTCCCAGATAATAAATGGTCTGGAACCCTTTTAAACGCAATGAACCAGTAGCATACACTCCTGTGTGCGTGTGTGTGTGCGTGTGTGCGGGTGTGTGTGTGGTACAGTACCACCAGTATCACCCAGGCCTGTGCAGTCTGCGGTGTGATCTCAGGTGAGCTTATGAAGACAGATGAAGAGGGAAGTGTTTACTTTGATCCTGCATGGAGGAGCTAAATCTGTCTCCCCTTCCAGCCCCGTCTCCTTTTACACACCGCTTATATACCGTCTATCTGTCCTATAATGTCCTATAATGTCCTATATATATGTCCTATAATGTCCTATATATCTGTTCTATAATGTCCTATATATCTGTTCTATAATGTCCTATATATCTGTTCTATAATGTCCTGTCTATGTGTTCTATAATGTCCTGTCTATGTGTTCTATAATGTCCTATATATCTGTCCTATAATGTCCTATATATATGTTCTATAATGTCCTATATATGTTCTATAATGTCCTGTCTATCTGTCCTATATATATGTTCTATAATGTCCTATATATATGTTCTATACTGTCCTGTCTATGTGTTCTATAATGTCCTATATATATGTCCTATAATGTCCTATATATGTTATATAATGTCCTATATATATGTTCTATAATGTCCTATATATCTGTTCTATAATGTCCTATATATCTATCCTATAATGTCCTATATATATGTTCTATAATGTCCTATATATCTGTTCTATAATGTCCTATATATGTTCTATAATGTCCTATATATATGTTCTATAATGTCCTATATATCTGTCCTATAATGTCCTGTCTATCTGTTCTATAATGTCCTATATATCTGTTCTATGCTTTATCAAAAGGGGCAAAAAGAATTATGTGGAATTGCATTTCTCCTCGTAGGGGTTAGAATACCACAACCCTCCGACTTTTATATCAACACACATATCACCGTAACTTCTTTTTTTATTGTTATACGTATTTACATTTACATGTTTGGCATTTAGCAGACGCCTTATTCCAAAGCGACTTACAATCGATACATTTGACTTGTAAGCAAGTGAATCATCAATCCACCAGTCGTAGCAGGAAGAGTAATCTAGCTCAGGCCCGGGGCCATTGGCAGTCTCCGTGATAGAAGAAAAAAAAAGAAGAAAAAAAAGAAAAAATACTGTTTTTTGGGGGGGGGGGTATAGATGTTACGGTACATGTGGGAAAACTAGGGTTAGGTGCTAGGGTGACTTGGTACATGCTGGCATGTCTAACCCTAACCCTAACCTTAACCCTAACCCTAACCCTACCCCTAATCCTATAACCCTAACCCTAACCGTAGCACCCTAGCACCTAACCCTAACCCTAGTTTTCCAACATGTATTCCCACATGTACCGTAACATAGACACTGGAGAAACAGAGGGGAGAGAGAAGTCTTGTGGGACACAGAAAGGGGAAAAGCGGGTGTCTCAGGAGACGCAGTGCTGGGGGGTAGTAGATGTCTCAGGAGACGCAGTGCTGGGGGGTAGTAGATGTCTCAGGAGATGCAGTGCTGGGGGGTAGTAGATGTCTCAGGAGACACAGTGCTGGGGGGTAGTAGATGTCTCAGGAGACACAGTGCTGGGGGGTAGTAGATGTCTCAGGAGACGCAGTGCTGGGGGTAGTAGATGTCTCAGGAGACACAGTGCTGGGGGGTAGTAGATGTCTCAGGAGGAGCAGTGCTGGGGGTTAGTAGATGTCTCAGGAGACACAGTGCTGGGGGGTAGTAGATGTCTCAGGAGGAGCAGTGCTGGGGGGTAGTAGATGTCTCAGGAGACGCAGTGCTGGGGGGTAGTAGATGTCTCAGGAGACACAGTGCTGGGGGGTAGTAGATGTCTCAGGAGACACAGTGCTGGGGGTTAGTAGATGTCTCAGGAGACGCAGTGCTGGGGGTTAGTAGATGTCTCAGGAGACACAGTGCTGGGGGTTAGTAGATGTCTCAGGAGACGCAGTGCTGGGGGGTAGTCGATGTCTCAGGAGGATCAGTTAGGGTGTAACCTGAAGAGACCCTAAAAACGTACCTTGGCTCGTCCCTGCAGTACCGTCCCTGGCTGGCACACCTGCACCTACCTCCTCTCCTCTGAGTTGTCGTCTTAAGCCAAAGGCCCAACCGATCGCAGAGCTTCTAACGGACTGTTTCTTGTTCCGTCTTGCATCGTGTCATTGTTATCGTGGCTTCTGCAGAAAGACACGCCAGGCACACCGGGATGGTGACACATTTCACAACCGCTTCGTTCAACCAGTGCCAGATCTCAGCTCTGATCTTGGGTAAACATACCGTATACCAGGAAGAGAGAGGCTGAACCTGATATCGTCCTGGCATGAGGGACAGGGTATTTTCGGTAAGCCATTGCACAGTGGCAGCGAGCCAGGGGAGGTGGTGACTACCATTGTTTTGTTTTGTTTTGTTTTTTTTAAGTTATTTTTTTCTGGGTGGGGCAGTCCCACTCATATTTTTCATTTGACAGATACAGTGAAAACAGACAGGAAAGTAAGGAGAAGAAGGAAGAGAGGGCATGTCAGCAGGGCATAGGCCGGATTCAAACCCATGCCAACATGGGCATAATGTGTGCACTGTAGACCACAGTGCTAGACCACTGGACCACCCCAGGCCATGGTGCTAGACCACTGGACCACCCCAGGCCATGGTGCTAGACCACTCGACCACCCCAGGACCACTGGACCACCCCAGGCCATGGTGCTAGACCACTGGACCACCCCAGGCCATGGTGCTAGACCCCTGGACTACCCCAGGCCATGGGGCTAGACCACTGGACCACCCCAGGACCACTGGACTAACCCAGGACACCACCACTCTTTGTGTCATCTGATGTAATTAATCAAAGCTCCAGGGCTGCAGAAAGCTTGTGCCCAACGGAGGACGTCATCACAGACGAAGGAATTGCAGCTTTCCCCTTTTTTCATTGCTTAATGGTTCTGTAAATGTGCCGTGGCTTAACATTAACCTGGAATGCCCCTAGTTGTCCAATCAACTCACGATCATTGGCGAATGTTTGAAGTGCGGAAACAATCAAGTAATAAAGATTACTCCCAGGATTGCCAACATTCCTCCCCCCCGCCCCCGCCCGAAAAATTCCCTGCACAGTTCCAAGAATTTGCAGTTGTTGGGATCTGGCCAGTATGGAAGGACAACGGTACACTGACTGTAGAGGAGTTGAGATAAGCCTATAAGGAGAGAGGCTTATCTTGCCTCTAGTCTTCACAGGTTCACCCTGACGGGGTCATTCACAACGCGTGTGCTTTTCATCTTCTTCCGTGTGCTTAAGAAGAAGAGGCTGGCTGGAGTTTATTTGCTTATTACCACAAGGTTAATATTCTACTGAGGAGAAAAAAGTCCCAAGGAAAGCTGGAAAGCCCAGCTAAACTACTGGGTGAGGTGAAAGGTCAATATTCCACTGGGTGATAAAGAGCCAGAGCTCTGGAAAGCCCCAGGTGTCTCGTCACCACCTGACCCAGGCTGACTAGGGGTCACTAGGGGTCACTAGGGGGCAGTTAGCGGGAGCCAGCACACAACCTCACACAGGGGACCCCCCCCCCCCCCCCCACCCTCTCTTCCAGCCATGGAAACTGCTGATCCAACTGTGATTGGACAGAAACCAAATCAACAGCTCAGCTGAGCTGTGAAAACAGGCTCTATAGGGACTGTCTCTGTGTCTTTACATAGGAGCAGAGCCTCTATGGCAATATCCTACGGCGCTCCTCTTCCATTCGTTCGGGGGGAGAACCCTGCCAGGCTAGGCTATGACACTATGGAAAGGCTGTGGACACTCAAAAGGCAAAGATTTCAGCAAACGGCAATCTACAGATCTTACAGTTTTTATAGTCTCTTCCAGCTCCCCCCCCCCCCCCCCCATGCAAATTAGCACCGTGGCAACACTCGAATGAAATGCACTCATGTTGAAATGTAATGCGCTGCGCTCAAATGTAACACACATGCGCTCATGTTGAAATGTAATACAATGCACTCATGACCAAGTGTAATACACACATTGATTTCATTTTGGCACAAATATGCAGTATTTTTGCATTGTATTTAGTGTTACACATGTATTGCATTCCGATGTGTGTATTGCATTTGAATGTGGCACGAGGAGGAAAAGCCGTAAGAGAAAGAAAGAGGACAGATGTAGCTGGAGAAAGAGAGGGTAGAGAGGGTGAGGACAGGGACTTGGCAAGATTGCTAAATGTTTTGGTGAGATTTGGAGAGGGGGGGGGGGGGGGGGTAAAGAAAGCCGAGCTGTTGAAGTAACTGTCATATCTTCAGAGACCAAGAATACCAAGGAAACCTCATATTTTCCCACGGTTGCTAGGGTTAACATCCAGTCGGTTGCTAGGGTTAACAGCCAGTCAGTTGCTAGGGTTAACATCCAGTCGGTTGCTAGGGTTAACATCCAGTCGGTTGCTAGGGTCAACATCCAGTCAGTTGCTAGGGTTAACATCCAGTCAGTTGCTAGGGTTAACATCCAGTCAGTTGCTAGGGTTAACAGCCAGTCAGTTGCTAGGGTTAACATCCAGTCAGTTGCTAGGGTTAACAGCCAGTCAGTTGCTAGGGTTAACAGCCATCGATGTCCCTGAGCAGACAGACGATTAAAAAATAAGTTTGTGAAAATCTCCGTCATAAATACAGCTGCCAACAAATTGTTATAGACTTAAGAGAATTACTTAATATCGTATGTAAGAGATCGTTTACTCTGCAGATGGAAAAAGATAAACTTCACGAAAAAACGCGTTCGGCCCACCACCTATCAACCCTTTTTGGGATATTTATTTATTTACCATCCGATAATAACTGGTAAACAGCATATTTATTTACCATCTGATAACTGGTAAACAGCACTGTTTATCACGTGGCTGCTCGGGACCAGCTCTCACTCACTCTGCCTGCCTGAGCACAACGTGTACTGTAACACTCTCCACGTAGCTAGCGCCACCCTGTGGTTAAACCACACATTACTCTGACTGACTGGCTGGCTGGCTGGCTGACTGGTTGGCTGACTGGCTGGCTGACTGGCTGGCTGGCTGACTGACTGGCTGCAATGTGGCTGATTTGTAGACACAATCAATTACTGTATAAGTGCTCTCAGTGTTTTGACTGTTGCACTTAATTCCAACCAGTAGAGGCCAGTAGAGGTCAGTAGAGGTCAGTAGAGGTCAGTAGAGGTCAGTAGAGGCCAGTAGAGGCCAGTAGAGGTCAGTAGAGGCCAGTAGAGGCCAGTAGAGGTCAGTAGAGGACAGTAGAGGCCAGTAGAGGTCAGTAGAGGTCAGTAGAGGTCAGTAGAGGCCAGTAGAGGCCAGTAGAGGTCAGTAGAGGTCAGTAGAGGCCAGTAGAGGTCAGTAGAGGACAGTAGAGGCCAGTAGAGGACAGTAGAGGTCAGTAGAGGCCAGTAGAGGTCAGGAGAGGTCAGTAGAGGTCAGTAGAGGCCAGTAGAGGCCAGTAGAGGACAGTAGAGGTCAGTAGAGGCCAGTAGAGGTCAGGAGAGGTCAGTAGAGGTCAGTAGAGGTCAGGAGAGGTCGGTAGAGGCCAGTAGAGGTCAGTAGAGGTCAGTAGAGGTCAGTAGAGGTCAGTAGAGGCCAGTAGAGGCCAGTAGAGGTCAGTAGAGGCCAGTAGAGGTCAGTAGAGGTCAGTAGAGGTTAGTAGAGGTTAGTAGAGGCCAGTAGAGGTCAGGAGAGGTCAGTAGAGGTCAGTAGAGGCCAGTAGAGGACAGTAGAGGTCAGTAGAGGCCAGTAGAGGACAGTAGAGGCCAGTAGAGGACAGTAGAGGTCAGTAGAGGTCAGTAGAGGACAGTAGAGGCCAGTAGAGGACAGTAGAGGTCAGTAGAGGCCAGTAGAGGACAGTAGAGGTCAGTAGAGGTCAGTAGAGGTCAGTAGAGGTCAGTAGAGGCCAGTAGAGGCCAGTAGAGGCCAGTAGAAGCCAGTAGAGGTCAGTAGAGGCCAGTAGAGGTCAGTAGAGGTCAGACGTTACGATGTCAGTGGACAGGTCACCTTTGAGTCATGTGTGACAGCAGCTGGTGAAAGTGCGAACCGACCAAATGTTTTCCGACTTTTATTGTGAAAAATGTATTTCAGTCTTTTCTGGGATTACTCACCGAATCCATTGTGTTGCATTATTTTGGCTCGACTAGTGAGAGTGTCATTGATTTTCAACAACATTGAAGTTTATTAAAAATGTTCTGAATAAAAGTCTGAACATTTTGATTGGTTGACGACTTGTTCCCACTTTCACCAGCTGCTGTCACATATTGCGACATTGAGACGTGTGTGTACTGTATCACATTTGGCACAAATGCACATATACATTAACCTGCAGTCCCACATACATAAATACAGTATAGTGGGCATTCATTCACATTTATTATTAATATTATTATGATGGATCCACAAGAAACACAGAGAATGAAACACTAACCATATGTGACACGTTCTGATGCTTTGGTCCTCATGTCGGGATCTGATGTAATTAGGGTTGGGTACCGTTTGGGTTTTATTCGATACCGGTGCCAAATCGATACTTTAAAAACGGTACCGGTACCGAAACGGTACTTAAATAGTAACTTTTTTCCCCAGGATTTTTCACATCAGTGGCGGGGTGGTCACTGACACGATTTTCCGCGTGCACGCCATTAATGCCGAGCGGCGATGTTTTATATAGAAGGTGATCAAATACCAACATATCCTGACGCTACAGCTGCAGCATAACATGGGGAACCCGCATACAGCACTGAATGTGACTGACAGATACGCCCAAGACACACACACACACACAAAGATAATCAGCTCATTGAATATGAAGTACACACAGAACCGGGAACGTGCATACAGCACTGAACAACATTCGTAGAATATAAACTTGTGACTGATAGTCACACACACACACACACACACTGAAAGATTATCAGCTCATCAATACAAGTAGGCCTACATGAGAGTACACGCACAAAACGGGCTAACGTTACTCATTAACTGTTTACACAAGTAAAATCACAGTGTGACAGTCAGATGGAGCATTCAGTAAACAACCAACAGCAAGGTAATGCATATTATCAGCTGAGAAAACCAACTTTTACCTTTGATGACACCGACATGAGCCCTGTTTACCCGTACCTCCGCCGTTCTGTTCGTGATGATTTTAGATTATTTTTGCCCCGCGCATATTGCGTCTCGTATTGTCCAAATGTGCCTAGCTGCATTCCTGAAATCCAAATGTGCCGCAAAATTCAGACCAATCACAAAACTGTTTTGCAAGCGTGTCGCCTCGCGTGTGTTGAGAGCGATTCAGTCTCGATTGCATGCACTGTGTGGAACTTTAACGGGCGATGTCACGTGCGGTTGACGTCCGTTTCGGACACCAGGGGGCGAGAGAGGAACCGAAACGAGGCACCGAAATCTCCTTTGCAATTCGGTTCGGTAGGTACCGAATGTAAAGATGGTAAAAATGGTTTTCGGTACCCAACCCTAGATGTAATGATCAGACTTTTCTTTCGAAAAATGTGAATACATTTCCGCGTTGTTGAAAATCAACGACAATGGGTAGCTATGCTAATAACATTACCCCCCCACCTAACTTCCACCAGCTATCTAGTGAACACAGAGGCCTCCCCCACCCGGTGACGACCCCCCCCCTCCCCCTTCCCTCCACCACCCGACGACGACCCCCCCCTTCTCCACCCGGAGACTCTCCAACGAAACCGTTGAACAATGGGCGACCCCCCCCATCCCCCAATCCTGAACTTGTCGATGACCTGAATTGTGACTATTTCCAAGTCAAGGACATGAACTCTCTATTTGGACACAGCAGTAAGGGCCTGCATATTGTTCACCTTAATGTGAACAGTCTTGTGCCTAAACTGGACCAAATCAGAGAAATGTTCCATGACAGCAAGGTTCACATTTTGAGCTTCTCTGAGACCAAGTTTGATGAATCCATCAAAGACCCAGAGATTGAAATAGTTAACTACACAGTCATCAGAAACGACAGAAACAGGTATGGGGGTGGTGTCTGCATGTACATTCACAACGATATTATCTTTAACACCCGGGATGACCTGAATCGTGACAATTTAGAATCTGTTTGGGTTGAAATTATCTTTAACAAAGCAAAACCGGTGCTGGTTGGTACTATCTACAGACCTCCCGATCAGAATGATTTCTATGATATTCTTGAGGGGTGCTTGGATGACGTTGACTGTGTGGAAAAGATTCTTATTGGAGATTTGAACACGGACATGCTCAGAAATGAAGCATCCGTTTTCAAATCCTTCACTAGGTTTTCTGAATTACACGGTCTCCGTCAACAAATTACCAAACCCACTAGGGTGTGTATTTCTACTCAAACCACCATAGATCTCATTCTAACATCGGATGAGTCCAAAATCTCCAAGAGTGGGGTTATTGTATGTGGGCTAAGTGATCATTACATGATCTTTTGCACTCGTAAAAAACATAAACCCAAGGCTGGCGGTCATAAAACTGTAACCACTAGATCCCTTAAATCCTATTCTAGTGAGGCCTTAAACCATAAACTGGAGAATCAAGACTGGTTAGATGAACTAAAATGCACACAGGTTGAAGAGGCATGGCTAGGTTTCAAAACCAAATTCCTAAATATTATTGACAGTATAGCCCCCATGAGAACCACCAGGGTTAAAGCCCGATCGGAACCATGGATTAATTCGGACATTCTAAATGCTATGAAAGTCAGAGACCTAAAATGCTCTGAAGTTCAAAAATGCAAATCAAAATTAGTGAAACACTTAAACGAAGATCACAAAACCCACTTTGAGAAAATTAAAAAACAATGCAACAAACTATGCAATCAGGTAATTACCATGACCAAATCTGCTAAGAAAGAATACCTCGATAACAAAATCGAAGAAAACTTAAACAAACCACGTGACCTTTGGAAGCTACTTAATAGCCAACTAGGTTGCAGTCAAAAACTCAAAACCAGGTCTACAAACATCAGCATAAAATCTGGTGATTCTCTCCTTACAGACAAGCTGGATGTGGCTAAGTGCTTAAACACTTTCTTTACAACCATAGCCACTAAATTAGTTAACAATCTACCACCCCACTCAGGGCGTTATGGTGTAGAGCACATCCGTGCGTTCTACAATAAACTGGGTGTACGCAATGATGATTTTAAACTCTCCATGGTGTCAAACGATGAGGTGTTTAAAAAGCTAGGCGCTCTACACTCAGAAAAGGCCACGGGCCATGACAATATTCCAGCCAGATTTCTAAAAGACTCAGCTGCCTCCATTACCCCAATCATCACCCACATAATAAACCTCTCCATCAAACAGGGACACGTCCCCCTTGACTTTAAAATAGCAAGGGTAACCCCACTGTATAAAAAAGGAAGCAAATTAGACCCAGGCAACTACCGACCTGTTTCTATTCTTAATTCCATCTCGAAACTTATGGAAAAAATAGTTTATGAACAGGTTGATAGGTACCTTACCGAAAAAAATCTGATGTATGAATTTCAATCAGGATTCAGAACATCCCATTCCACTGACACATGCCTTCTCTATTTGAACGACCACATCAACCATGAGGTGGACTCGGGCAAGTACTGCGGCATGGTCATGCTGGACCTCCAGAAGGCCTTCGACACAGTAGATCACCACATATTGTTAGATAAACTGAAAGCAATTGGGTTCGATAGAACATCGGTGAGCTGGATGCAATCCTACTTAGAGGGGAGGGAACAGGTGGTTAGTGTGAACGGAACACTGTCCCCCCCCCTCCCAGTGACCTGCGGCGTTCCACAAGGAAGCATATTGGGACCTTTACTGTTCCTAATATATGTGAATGACATGTCATCAGCATGTAATTGCAATTTGTTCCTGTTCGCGGATGACTCGGCTCTGCTGGTCTCTGACAGGGACATATTGCAGGTGGAAAAAGCGCTAAGCACTGAACTGAGTAGAATCTGCATCTGGCTAGCTGACAATAAACTATCAATACACCTAGGTAAAACTGAAACCATCCTATACGGATCCCCATCTAAACTCAGAAAGGCTGAAAATTTTAAAATAAAAGTGGGTAACATTAATATCACAAGAAAAGAGGATATTACATACCTGGGCTCCATCTTAGAGGCAAATCTTTCCGGAGATAAAATGGCAGCAAAAGTAATCAAAAAAGTGAACCATAGAACTAGATTCTTGTACAGGATATCCTCACTTGTCAGTAAAAACACACTGAGGACCCTATCAGGAGCTCTCATTCAATGTCACTTCGACTATGCCGTAACATCATGGTACTATAGAACCACAAAGGCCCATAAAACAAGACTCCAGACAGCCCAAAATAAACTGGTTAGGCTTCTGCTAGGCCTCAACCCTAGGACACATATAACCGCTGCTCATTTTTTGAGCCTTGATTGGCTACGAGTAGTTGACAGAGTGCAGCAGCTTGCACTGGGCCTGGTCTTCAAGATACGCTACACCACAAAGACACCCAAGTACCTGTCAACATACTTCCAAAAAGTGAACAACGTCCACACATACAACACCAGAGGAAGCTCCACGAACCACGTTCAACCGCGTTGCACCACAAACAAGGGGTTAAACTCGTTTGCAAACTATGCAGTAAAGATGTGGAACGCCCTTCCTATAATCTTAAAGGAGTGCAAAACACTGCCCACCTTCAAAACCACTCTCAAAAAACATTTACAGGAGGCTGCAATCCGTAACTGGACCCTCTAAAACAAAAATCAGATTAAAAGACCCGAACTACCCACTGTACATACTTTGTGTTTTGTCCCCCGCCCCCACCTGTGGTGTATGTCCCCACCTGTCCTACCCGCTGTACATACCTTATGTTTTGTTGTATTGTTCTTCCCATGATGGATGTACGTTTATCTTGTAGATAGTAATAGTTATTTGTCTGTATTATCTTGTAGATAGTACTAGTTCTTTTCTTATGTCTGTCTTACATGTAACGATGAATTGAAAATCAAGGACCCCAATTGAAATAAGCCAGTGGCTTTCTTGGGTTTTATCCTTTTAGTTGACCTTGTATGTAATATGTACTTTCATGTACCTACTTCTGCAAACCTTCTAATAAAGTTTTCAATCAATCAATCAATCAATCAATCAACGACACATCGCTAGTCAACTAGCACAGCTTGTTTTGTGAGCCTGCTAACAATGTAAAGTAGTGTTCTAGTTAACTAGGTAACAATGTAAAGTAGTGTTGTAGTTAACTAGGTAACAATGTAAAGTAGTGTTCTAGTTAACTAGGTAACAATGTAAAGTAGTGTTGTAGTTAACTAGGTAACAATGTAAAGTAGTGTTCTAGTTAACTAGGTAACAATATAAAGTAGTGTTGTAGTTAACTAGGTAACAATGTAAAGTAGTGTTCTAGTTAACTAGGTCACAATGTAAAGTAGTGTTTTAGTTAACTAGGTAACAATGTATAGTATAGTCAGAACATTTTGATTGGTTGCTGACATGAGGACCAGATGATCAGACTGTGTCACATTAGTTCTTACTGGAGGTTTCTGCTCCCAAATGCTAAACTTGTCCTAGCGGTGTTCAGTCACAACATGACTCAGACGTAGCCAGTCAGACAGCCAGGGACGTGTGTGTGTGTGTGTGTGTGTGTGTGTGTGTGTGTGTGTGTGTGTTGGGGAGGGTAAAGATGACCTGGATGGTTTAGTTTGTTAACATGGTTGTTTGTGACTTAGTGGTTCGCTCTGCTAATGGAAACGGGTTCCTCTGCTTTCTAAAGTATAGAAACAGCTGTTGTGTTGAAAAGTACAGTAGAACTGACCGCCCTAAGTAGTGTACACTCTGTTCAAGTACAGTAGAACTAACCACCCTAAGTAGTGTACACTCTGTTCAAGTACAATAGAACTAACCACCCTAGGTAGTGTACACTCTGTTTGAAGCACTTATCTGTCCTCTCTGCCATATAATACTGTACCAGGAGCTTTGTACAAATAAATCACCTTTATTTTGGAAAGAGATGACGTGTTTACATTTGATCCACTTGATTTGTATTGCATAGAAACACAAGATGTGCAATAGAAACTAAATATGACAGATACAATATGACAGGTACAATATGACAGATACAATATGACAGGTACAATATGACAGATACAATATGACAGGTACAATATGACAGATACAATATGACAGGTACAATATGACAGATACAATATGACAGATACAATATGACAGGTACAATATGACATATAAGCCCTTGCTACCCTCTCACCAGAGGCCTCCTGGGGAGGGGGGGTTCAAATCTGGTGTGTGTGGGACCTTGGGTGTGGATGTGGTGAGCTAATGAACCTCTCTCCATAGAGAATGAATGGGAGTCAGTGGCAGGTGTGCATCAGGTACACACACGCGCACACTTACATTCTCCTAGAGGTCCGGTTTGTGTACGGTCGGATTCGGCTCGACGCGCTGATGTGGATAGAGGTATAGAACTCACACACACACTCACACACACACTCAGGCTATTAGTGTGTGTGTGTGTGTGTGTGTGTGTGTGTGTGTGTGTGTGTGTGTGTGTAATTTAATAAATTAATAAATAATTTTGCCATTTAGCAGACGCTTTTATCCAAAGCGACTTACAATTACGAATTACAGGGACATTCCCCCTGGAGTAACTGAGGGCTAAGTGCCTTTCCCAAGGGCACACTAGTAGTGGTGTGGCTTCAGGCGGGATTTGAACTCACAACCTTCCGATCACAAGTCCAACTCACTATCCACTAGACCACCACTACCCCACTCTATGTGTGTGTGTGTGAGTGTGTGTGTGAGTTCGTTACCTCTATCCACATCAGCGCGTCGAGCCGAATCTGACCGTACCTCTAGCGTACCTCTATCTCAAAGTAAGTGTGTGTGTGTGTGTGTAGGCTTCTCCTCTACTCTGCACAGAGACACAGAGTCCCCCCACGTCCTAAACCCTGGGTAGAGGGGCTCAGTGAAGGTGGTTGTGAGTGTGAACAGGAGGGTCAGTGTGTCAGAGGAGACGCTGTAGAAGGACAGAGTGCCGGCCGGCCAGTCCAGATACACTCCTACTCTGCTGGACCAGGGTGCAGGTAGACGGATTCTAATATCATTGTTCCTGATGATGTAATAAACATCTGAGTACTCCAGGCTCCAGGATTTGTCATTGTGTCCCAGCTCAGAGTCTTCACCCTCTCCTTTCCTGGTGATTCCTTTATAAGCCACTCCTATACCAGCGTACCTACTCCTCTCTACCTCCCAGTAACAGCGGCCAGTCAGACCCTCTCTACACAGCACCTGTGGCTGGTGGTCAAACCTCTCTGGGTGATCAGGATACCGCTGCTCTCCCTCCCATGTCACCTTTCTGTTGTCCTCAGACAGAGAGAGGCGTCTGTGTGCTGTGTTTGGGTCCAGTGTGAGCTCACAGGCATCTGATGAGGAAGACCATTCAAGTTAGTGTTAGTTCACACAAAATATGTCTGGCTGGCTAGCTTTTCATATTTCAGTGAGAGAGTGAATGCTCTAAAAATATACAACAAGTCATGGTATAAGCACTATGCATCTATGCCTATGCATCTGATGTTTCTCCTCAAACATCCAAACTTACGTCTCCTGAGACGACATGTCAATGAGTCACCACTGTGGTCCTCGCTGTAACACAAAAAAGAAACATGACATTTGCATGATGAAGAGGTTACCCAACAAGACAGAGAACCCAACAACCTTCAGTATTTACCTGAGTCTGTCTACTTCAGCAGGATAGAATGGGTCATTGCCTCTCAGGTCCAGGTCTCTCAGGTGGGTGTTTGAGTTGAAGGCGGAGGCCAATGTACCACGGCTCTCCACTGTAAGACCACATCTGCTGAGCCTAGTAAAACATGATCATTGAATAATTGAAATGTTCACTGGTTACTGAAGTTGTGTAAAGTTTCTCTGGTGATGATATCTGTCTGTATGGATCATTTAATCATGTTTGTTCACCTGTGTTAGACAGGTGCCACGTGACCTACTGTTTAATTCATCATCAAGCATTTTGACCATTTATAAAAAGTATCCATAGGAGGGAAGCTGCTATGTTCCATTTCTATGTCCTCTGTCAGGGGATGGGGAGGGTGGAGGCTGGGGGTGGAGGAGGGTGGAGGCTGGGGGTGGTGGAGGCTGGGGGTGGAGGAGGGTGGAGGCTGGGGTGGAGGCTGGGGGTGGTGGAGGCTGGGGGTGGAGGCTGGGGGAGGAGGAGGGTGGAGGCTGGGGTTGGTGGAGGCTGGGGGTGGTGGAGGCTGGGGGTGGTGGAGGGTGGGGTGGTGGAGGCTGGGGGTGGTGGGTGGAGGGTGGAGGCTGGGGGTGGTGGGTGGAGGCTGGGGTTGGTGGAGGGTGGAGGGTGGGGTTGGTGGAGGGTGGAGGCTGGGGGTGGAGGCTGGGGGTGGAGGGTGGAGGATGGGGTTGGTGGAGGGTGGAGGCTGGGGGTGGTGGGTGGAGGCTGGGTTGTATGACCACACAAAAGTTACAACTGATGAATGCTGTGGAGGATAATGGCATTTATCTAAATGTCTTTTAACAATGGATATGTCATTGGAGATTCAATGGAGATTTTGATTTCAAACTTCATTAGATATTCAAAATGTAATATGTGTATTAAAAGTGAAATAGTGTATATTACCCAGTATGTCTACTCACCCCAGTGTCTCCAGTTTGCAGTGTGGACTCTCCAGTCCAGCAGAGAGCAGCTTCACTCCTGAGTCTTGTAGATTGTTGTTACTGAGGTGCAGCTCTCTCAGGTGGGAGGAGTTTGAGCTGAGAGCTGAGGCCAGCGCTTCACAGCATCTCTCTGTGAGGTCACATCCAACCAGCCTGAATAAGAATTCAATAAAATGATGCACTAAGTCCATAACAGTTCAGTGTAGCCTACAGTAATAATTACAATACTGATAAAAGATTGTAATCAGTGAGGTCAGGGTGGAGGGTGGAGGCTGGGGGTGGAGGTAAGTCACAACAGTTGAATGATGTGTTGGAGCATGTGATGGTGTGTTTGGTGGAGGGTGGGTGTGTTTGGTGGAGGGTGGAGGGTGGGTGTGTTTGGTGGAGGGTGGGTGTGGAGGGTGGAGGGTGGGTGTGTTTGGTGGAGGGTGGAGGGTGGGTGTGGAGGGTGGAGGGTGGGTGTGTTTGGTGGAGGGTGGAGGGTGGGTGTGTTTGGTGGAGGGTGGGTGTGTTTGGTGGAGGGTGGGTGTGTTTGGTGGAGGGTGGGTGTGTTTGGTGGAGGGTGGAGGGTGGGTGTGTTTGGTGGAAAGTGGGTGTGTTTGGTGGAGGGTGGGTGTGTTTGGTGGAGGGTGGAGGGTGGGTGTGTTTGGTGGAGGGTGGGTGTGTTTGGTGGAGGGTGGGTGTGTTTGGTGGAGGGTGGAGGGTGGGTGTGTTTGGTGGAGGGTGGGTGTGTTTGGTGGAGGGTGGAGGGTGGGTGTGTTTGGTGGAGGGTGGAGGGTGGGTGTGTTTGGTGGAGGGTGGTGTTCCTTGAACATGTGATGGTGTGTTGGCAGCAGTGTGATCCAGCTGTCCTGTCACCTGACAGACAGCTGCAGCGTTTGACTGAGAGCGCTCCGTCTGAACCAACACCATGCTCCAGGACATGACACGTCAGAATCAAACACAGTTAAAGTTACATGATGGAGGATTCTGCCTCTGGGGGTGCTCTTGAGCTAAAAGGGGTTCTATAAATAGTCTGAAAAAATGACCAGAAATGATCTCATTGGTCAAAAAGGGACACTAGGCAAGAAATGTATTGATATTATATCGTAGAGATTGATAACCATGATAACTTTATTGACCTGTTATGATAATTGAATTGTTATTGACTTGGTACTTTTTTACTGTGCCCTATTGTGTAGTTGTTATTATGTATTAGTATTTCTTCTTGATATTTCACTGTGCTGTTGACAGGTAAGATTTGACCTTACACTCAAAACTCAAGCAAAAGTTTGAGGTAAACAATTAATTTCAATAAAATTCCAGTTCTGTAGTGTATCATTAAGAGTAACGTACTTTTACATTGAAAGAAGACAAAAAGGTTATGACCTACCTCAATGTCTCTCTTAACAGTGGATATGTCCTTGTTTATTACTATGAGTTTATATTCATAACATTTTGATTTGATTGCAAACTTTGTTAGATATTCTAAATGTAATATGTGTATTAAAAGTGAAATAGTGTATATTAGCCAGTATGTCTACTCACCCCAGTGTCTCCAGTTTGCAGTGTGGACTCTCCAGTCCAGCAGAGAGCAGCTTCACTCCTGAGTCTTGTAGATTGTTGTCACTGAGGTGCAGCTCTCTCAGGTGTGAGGAGTTTGAGCTGAGAGCTGAGGCCAGCACTTCACAGCATCTCTCTGTGAGGTCACATCCAACCAGCCTGAATAAGAATTAAATAAAATGATGCAGTAAGTCCATAACAGTTCAGTGTAGCCTACAGTAATAATTACAATACTGATAAAAGATTGTAATCAGTGAGGTCAGGCCTGGACCTTGTTTCTTCTCTTAACAATGTCCTTTACATTGCTTCTCCATATGAGTAGTCAACACTAACATGTGTCACTGGAGGTACGATCGCTGGCTGTCCTCTGGTCACCTGACAGACAGCTGCACCCTCTGACTTAACCCTGTCTGAACTAACGCTACGCTTCAGGAAATGATGTGGTTGGATCAAAAACAGTTAAAGTTACATGATGGAGGACTTTGCCTCTGGGGGTGATCCTGAGCTAAAAGGGAAATAGTCAGGAATATAATATATACATTTACATTTACATTTACATTTTTGGCATTTAGCAGACGCCTTATTCCAAAGCGACTTACAATCAATACATTTGAATCCTAAGCATGTGAATCAGCAGTCCACCATTCGTTGCAGGAAGAGTACTCTAGCTCGGGCCCGGGGCCACTGATAGAAGGAAAAACCTTCTCCCTATTATCGCCTTCTACTAAAACTTTTTTTATTTTTTTATTACTGGAGAAACTGAGAAACAGTAGAAGGGGGGCAATAGAAGTTCTTAGGGACACAGTAGAGGGGAAAGCGGGTGTCTTTAGGAGACGTAGTGGTGAGGGTCAGAAGATGTCTCAGGAGGAGCAGTTAAGATGTAACCTGAAGAGATGGGTCTTCAGTCTACGACGGAAGATGGGTAGTGACTCTGCCGTTCTGACAGCCGTGGGGAGCTCATTCCACCAGCGGGGAGCCAGTGTTGTGAAGAGACGTGATCGGGCAGCCCGACTGCTGTGTGGAGGAGGTGGGGCCAGTCGGCCAGCCGAGGTGGAGGAGCGGAGTGAGCGGGCAGGGGTTTGGGGGGTTACCATTTCCTTCAGGTAGGCAGGGGCTGTCCCTTTAGCAGCCTGGTATGCAAGCACCAGGGTCTTGAATCTGATGCGAGCTGCTATCGGGAGCCAGTGCAGGGTGCGAAGGAGAGGGGTGACATGCGAGTATTTGGGGAGGTTGAATACCAGCCGGGCAGCAGCATTCTGGATGAGCTCTAGCATGCTGGATGAGCTCTAGACACAGAGGTCTAATGGCTGAAGCGGGGAGCCCAGCCAGGAGTACATTGCAGTAATCCAGGCGGGAGATGACCAGTGCCTGGGTCAAGAGTTGCGCTGCCTCTCTGGTAAGGAATGGTCGTATCCTTCTGATGTTGTAGAGGAGGAATCTGCAGGAGCGAGCCGTTGCTGCAATGTTCTCCGCACAGGATAGTCGGTTATCCAGGATCACTCCAAGGTTCTTGGCTGTCAGGGAGGGGGTTACAGTAGAGTTCTCCACTGTGATGGAGAAGTCTTGGAGAGGGCAGGCTTTCCCGGGGATGAAGAGGAGCTCGGTCTTGTTAAGATTGAGCTTGAGATGGTGGTCAGCCATCCAAGTTGAAATGTCAGCGAGACATGCTGAGATACGGGTTGCCACGTGTACATCAGACGGGGGGAAGGACAGGAAGAGTTGAGTGTCGTCTGCGTAGCTGTGGTAGGAGAGCCCATGTGAAGAGATTACCGAGCCAAGAGACTTGGTGTAGAGGGAGAAGAGTAGGGGCCCTAGGACGGAACCCTGGGGAACTCCAGTGGAGAGGGTTCGTGGAGAAGATAGCGATTCTCTCCAGGTCACCTGGTAGGAGCGGCCCGCCAGGTAGGAAGAAAACCAGGAGTGTGCGGTGCCAGAGATGCCCAGGTCTGAGAGGGTGGAGAGAAGGATCTGGTGATTGACTGTGTCGAAGGCAGCAGACAGGTCAAGGAGAATGAGAACAGAGGAGAGGGAGGAAGCTTGGGCAGAGTGGAGGGCTTCCGTGACAGCAAGGAGCGCAGTCTCAGTGGAATGCCCAGCCTTGAAGCCGGATTGGTGGGGGTCTAAGTGATCCATCTTCCGGAGATAGTCAGTCAGTTGTTTAGATGCCGCGCGTTCAAGGGTTTTGGAAGGGAAGGAGAGAAGGGATACCGGTCTGTAATTGTGGACAGATGATGGGTCAAGGGTATGTTTCTTGAGGAGAGGCTTGACTCTGGCTATTTTGAAGGCCGCTGGGACAGATCCAGTGGATAGGGAGGAGTTGATTAGGGTGGTAAGGTAGGGAAGGATGTCGGCGGAAATGGATTGGAGAAGGGGGGAGGGGATGGGGTCAAGAGGGCATGTGGTTGCCCGCTTTGATGTGATAAGTGTGAGAATCTCATCGGGGGAGAGGGGGGAAAAAGATGACAATCCAGAGACCGAGTGTCGAGGAGAGAGTTTGGAAGGGGTGTTAGCATTGTTAGTGGGAGGAGGGAGAGGTGGGGGGGGAAAGGTGCTGCTGATGTCGTCCACCTTTTTTTCAAAGTAGGTGACAAAGTCATCGGCGGACAGGGTGGAAGGAGGAGGGGGAGGAGGTGGATTAAGGAGTGAAGAGAAAGTGGAGAACAGTTTTCTAGGATTAGAGGCAGAAGAATGTATTTTTGAGTGATAGTAGGATGTTTTAGCAGCTGATGCCGAGGAGACGTAGTTGGCAAGGAGAGAGTGATAGAGGTTAAGGTCATCAGAAAGGCCAGTTTTTCTCCATTTCCTCTCAGCTGCTCTGAGCTCTAGTCTACAAGCATGTAGCGTTTCAGAGAGCCAGGGAGCTCGAGGAGAGGATCGAGCTGGCTTCAAGGTTAGTGGACAGAGGGTGTCGAATGATGAGGTGAGAGCGGACAGGAGGGTTGAGGATGCCGCATCAGTGGATAGAAGGGAGAAGGATTCGACAGAGGGTAGGGAGGATAGGACAGAAGAAGAGAGGGTGATGGGGGACAGGGTACGTAGGTTACGACGAGAGGGTCTTAAGTGGTTGGAGGCTGAGAGGGAAGAGGAAGTTTTGAGGGGAAGGGAGAAGGATATAAAGTGGTGATCAAAAACTGGAAGAGGGGTTGGAAGTGTGGGAAGATCTGGTGAAGACAAGGTCGAGCTGATTGCCTGCCTTATGAGTCGGAGGAGAGGGGGACAGGGTAAGGCCGAAGGAGAGGAGAAGGTCAAGTACTCCAGATGAGAGAAGCTTCTCAGATTGGAAATTGAAGTCACCTAATAGTACGAGCGGAGTGCCATCATCAGGGAAGGAGCTGAGAAGGCCATCCATCTCGCCTAGGAAGTCACCAAGCTGGCCTGGGGGGCGATAGATGACGACAATGTGGAGTTTGACCGGGGAGGAGACAAAAGCAGCATGAAATTCAAAGGAGGATGTAGACAAGTGTGCCAGGGGAAGGACAGTATGTGACCACTTGGGCGAGATGAGGAGTCCTGTGCCTCCCCCTCGACCAGAGGGTCTAGGGGAATGAGAAAAGGAGTAGGCACCAGAGAGGGCTGCTGGTGTAGCTGTGTTTTCTGATGTGATCCAGGTCTCAGTGAGAGCAAGGAAATTGAGGGCCATAAGAGATGCATAAGCTGAGATAGCCTCAGCTTTCCGGACCGCCGACTGGCAGTTCCAGAGACCGCCTGCGGCGATAAAGTCATGGTCAGTAGAAAAAGGTGGGTAGATGAGATTGGAAGGTTTGCGAGGGGGGATGTAGCATCTAGGTGTCCTCCTGAGTATATATAATTATATATATATAATAATGCCCAGAAATGACCTCATTGGTCAGAAAGAGACAGATATTGTTTGTTTTATTGTTTGTTTTACGGAGACAAGAAATGTATTATTATTATAATGATTACTTTATTAACTTGTTATGATAATTTAATTGTTATTGACTTGGTACTTTTACTGTGCCCTACTGCCTATTGTGTAGTTGTTATTATTTATTAGTATTTCTTCTCCTTGATATTTCACTGTGCTGTTGAGAGGTTGAGAGGTTGACAGGTTGAGAGGTTGAGAGGTTGACAGGTAGCTCGTAGCAGCATTTCATTTGACCATACACACAACACTCAAGCAAAAGTTTGAGGTAAAGAATTAATTTCAATAAAATTCAAGTTCTGTAATGTATCATTAAGAGTAACCTACTTTTACATTGAAAGAAGAAAAATGATTGCAAAAATGAATATGGTTGTGCATCTGGATATTTCATTGTTTATTTATATGAGTTTATACTCATACGATTGTGTTTATATTTTGATTGCAAACTTTGCTAGATATTCTAAATGTAATATGTGTATTAAAAGTGAAATAGTGTATATTAGCCAGTATGTCTACTCACCTCAGTGTCTCCAGTTTGCAGTGTGGACTCTCCAGTCCAGCAGAGAGCAGCTTCACCCCCCTGTCATGTAGATTGTTGTCACTGAGGTCCAGCTCTCTCAGGTGGGAGGAGTTTGAGTTGAGAGCTGAGGCCAGCGCTTCACAGCATCTGTCTGTGAAGCCACAACTCCTCAGCCTGAATAAGAATTCAATAAAATGATGCAGTAAGTCCATAACAGTTCAGTGTAGCCTACAGTAATAATTACAATCCTGATAAAAGATTGTAATCAGTGAGGTCAGGCCTGGACCTTGTTTCTTCTGTTAACAATGTCCTTTACATTGCTTCTCCATATGAGTAGTCAACACTAACATGTGTCACTAGAGGTACGATCGCTGGCTGTCCTCTGGTCACCTGACAGACAGCTGCACCCTCTGACTTAACCCCGTCTGAACTAACGCTACGCTTCAGGAAATGATGTGGTTGGATCAAAAACAGTTAAAGTTACATGATGGAGGACTTTGCCTCTGGGGGTGATCCTGAGCTAAAAGGGAAATAGTCAGGAATATAATTATATATATAATAATGCCCAGAAATGATCTCGTTGGTCATAAAGAGACACCTAAAACTAAATATTGTTTGTTTTACGGAGACAAGAAATGTATTATTATTATAATGATTACTTAATTTACTTGTTATGATAATTGAATTGTTATTGACGTGGTACTTTTACTGTGCCCTACTGCCTATTGTGTAGTTGTTATTATTTATTTGTACTTCTTCTCCTTGATATTTCACTGTGCTGTTGAGAGGTTGACAGGTTGAGAGGTTGACAGGTTGACAGGTAGCTCGTAGCAAGCATTTCATTTGACCATACACACAACACTCAAGCAAAAGTTTGAGGTAAAGAATTAATTTCAATAAAATTCAAGTTCTGTAAGGTATCATTAAGAGTAACCTACTTTTACATTGAAAGAAGACAAATGATTGCAAAAATGAATATGGTTGTGCATATGGATATTTCATTGTTTATTTATATGAGTTTATACTCTGTGACGCCTCCCACTCTGCCTCCCTATTGGCTGTTGCTGGTTCCTGTGGGAGTCTTGGCAGAGTGGGTAGGTCGTCAGGCTAAATAGGGTCACCTGGGTTTGGGGAGCTGAGGATATATATATTGTGGGTGTGTCCAGCTCACTCTCTCTTCCTTTCTTTTGCTTTGGTTCAGTTAGGGTTGTGGTAAGGTCTCATGGTACCAAGTTTTGGGGCCTTAGTTTTACACTACGTACATCCATACACCCTCTACACATACAACATACATTCTCAGGGCTTAAAGTGGGAAATAATCCTGTGCCTGAAACTTTTTCTTGGGGAGGGGGGGTCACAGTTTGAGATATTGGGAGAGCGGGTACAGAAGACAGCTTCTTGTCTCAATGTTTAAATGCATTAATACTATTTAATAGTCAATACAACATATATGTCTAGGGATGCACGATATGCATTTTTTTCCAACTGATACCGATACCGATGTTTACCCGCTTCTCGTGGCCGATAACCGATATGAGAACAGATATAATTTCACAGTTGATAACCTGTAGGTCATGCACACCTGAAGGTAAGAAAGGCTATGTAGTGAGCAAAGATTGATGATTTAATATTCCATAGTGATCTCACCAAATCTCACTATTGTTAACACAACAAAGAGAACACTTCTGACTCTTCAAATGTTCATTTATTATTTCCTCTAACAAACAGAATCTGTTATAGACAGTGCACATAAATGCTTTTTTTAGAGTGTCAAAAATAAAGTGCATCTTGTCTATCCCTGTAAATTGAAAATGCATAAATAAAATATCAAAAATAAATAAATAAAGTGCATCAGTCAATACAAAAATAACGGATGAGGTAGGTTGTGATAAAGCCCATCAAATGTTTTGCATAAGAATTCAAAATAAATTGCACTGACATGGGAAAACAAAAAGTGCATGTTTTCCTTGTAAACAACAAATCTCACTATAACAATACAGAGTGCATGTTTTCCTTGTAAACAACAAATCTCACTATAACAACACAGAATAAAATATATACATGTCTTTAAAAGAACAAACTGATTACTTAAGCCACTATCACTTATAATCTCCTTCTTTTTGGGTCATAAACAAAGCCCTGCAATTTCTCAGAGACACTCCTTTTCAAGGCATTAAGTGTTCCAGGGGAGACAGAGGACGCTTTGAGTGGTGCAGTGGAGGCAGTGGGTGGTGCAGTGGAGGCAGTGGGTGGTGCAGTGGAGGGTTTGAGTGCTTTGGGTGGTCCAGTGAAGGCTTTAGGTGGTGCAGTGGAGGATTTTAGTGCTTTGGGTGGTCCAAAGAAAGCTTTAGGTGGTGCAGTGGAGGATTTGAGTGCTTTGGGTGGTCCAGTGAAGGCTTTGGGCTTTTCTATATCATAATAGATGTCATTGCAGAATCCTTCCACCTCAGAGGTAAATGGGCTCATCATGGCCTTGGCGGCATTGTTCACCATGTGAACTGTATCTCCACATATGTCGAGCAGGTTAGGGTTCTCCTTCCTTGCTTGTGTCTCCAGTCCAGTCTTCTTTCCTCTCATCGAGAGGGTGGACTCCTACAGGTACCTGGGAGTACAAATTAATAACAAACTGGACTGGACTGACAACACCGAGGCTCTTCTCAGGAAAGGGCAGAGCAGACTGTTTTTCCTGAGAAGGCTGAGGTCTTTCGGTGTCTGCAACAAGCTGCTGCAAATGTTTTATCAGTCGGTGGTTGCCAGCGTTCTGTTCTTCGCCGTGGCCTGCTGGGGTGGAAACATCTGTGCCAGGGATGCTGCGAAGCTAAACAAACTGGTGAAGAAGGCCAGCTCTGTGGTGGGGACCGGGCTGGACAGCCTAGAGGTGGTGGCAGAACAGAGGATGGGGAAAAAACTGGCGGCCATGCTGGCCAATCCCTCCCACCCGATGTACTGCGAGCTGGCAGGGATGAGGAGCAAGTTCAGCCACAGATTTGTTCTCCCCCGTCAAAGTACAAAAAGATTTGGACAGTCCTTTATTCCAGCTGCACTCCGACTCTACAACCAGGCCCTGCAGGGTGGGGGAGACCTGGAGATGGAACTTTTGGAACTTTTTACTTATTGAGCCTGCACTGTTTTATGTATTTTATTGAATGTTTTTCTGTTTTCTGTACTGAATGTTTTCTGCCCTAACTGAGCTGTTTGACAACAAAATTTCCCCATTGGGGACAATAAAGGTTTTCAATTCAATTCAATTCATCACTGCACAGTTGTCAAGCAGAATACTGATGACAAGTGACAAGTCAAGACCATTGGACTCCAGGATATCTTTGAGCTCCTGCATGAGGGCTGAGGAGTTGGCGATGTTTAGTTTCCTGCTGGCTAGGTGTTGTGTCGTTACCTTGCCCAGATCATCATCAAAAAAACGAACAAGGACATTGAGGATTTTGTCCATGTTGAGATTTGTAGCTTCGTCGATATTCATCGAAAATGTAGCTTTTTTTAGCTTTTCACATAGCCGTTTTTTAAATTCCGGGGCAAGGCCATGTGTGTTTAAATAGCTGGCGTGCTGGTTGGAAATGGACAGCTTTGACAGTGCATTTTTATCTTGTGATAGCGTCTTACACAAATCGACGAGTGGCTGAGCCACTGTAAAAGACAGATCATGTTCGTCTATAAACGCACACACTCGGATCTTTTGCTCGCAAACACGGTCGGTCATTGAAGATAAAATGGTACCTGTAGCCGTCGCTCCCGGCAAGGTTGTTGTGTGAGCGAGTGCTCGAACCGATCAGATTAAAAGACCCGAACTACCCACTGTACATACTTTGTGTTTTGTCCCCCGCCCCCACCTGTGGTGTATGTCCCCACCTGTCCTACCCGCTGTACATACCTTATGCTTTGTTGTATTGTTCTTCCCATGATGGATGTATGTTTATCTTGTAGATAGTACTAGTTATTTGTCTGTATTATCTTGTAGATAGTACAAGTTTTTTTTTGTCTGTCTTACTTGTAACGATGAATTGAGAATCAAGGACCCCAATTGAAATAAGCCAGTGGCTTTCTTGGGTTTTTATCCTGTTAGTTGACCTTGTATGTAATATGTACTTTCATGTACCTACTTCTGCAAATCTTCTAATAAAGTTTTCAATCAATCAATCAATGCTTGGTGACCGGGATCTGAGGCGTGTCAAGCGATCACCTTCTTCCCACTACTGCCGTAGAGGGGTCTCTTCGAGCACGGCGTACAGAAACAAGCACCCGGCTCCCTCAGTTTGAGGCACCACGTCCCATAAGGCTTCCCGTCACCACTACTCTCCTCTATCCATGCCCAGCGCCATTTATTTTTTACTCCTTCGTTCTAATATAGCTGTGTCTTCGCCAGTTTTGAGAAACTTTGCTTCCATTTTAATAGACAAAAGTTAGCGAGACAGCGGGCTGCTAAAAGCGAACGTCTCTACAAGCTCACAATACACTCAAACTTCTTAAGGCCCGCCCCCACTACTCTGCCTCCGATTGGCTAGAAGTCGTTGGTTGGCTTGAGCAATACCATTGGTAGGCGGAACTGTCTCTTTGCTGAAGACGACTCTTTAAATTACGATGTAAACCAATAGCGTGTGATATATATATATATATATTTTTTTTTTATTATTTATTCCCCCACGCCGGAAATCCGGCACTGTGCCGGAGTACTTTAAGCCCTGCATTCTACACCCATTCACTCATGGCACACACCATTGACTCTTATCCATATTCATATACATGTTATTGAGTTTATTTTGCTTATTTACTTAAATCAAACTTAAGTTGTATCATTTAAACACATGTGTGGACTCCCTTATTTGCCAATACCTTCGGGTGTGTGAAAACTCATAAGATTGTGTTTTTATTTTGATTGCAAACTTTGTTTGATATTCTAAATGTAATATGTGGATTAAAAGTGAAATAGTGTATATTAGCCAGTATGTCTACTCACGTCAGTGTCTCCAGTTTGCAGTGTGGACTCTCCAGTCCAGCAGAGAGCAGCTTCACTCCTGAGACTTGTAGATCGTTGTGACTGAGGTGCAGCTCTCTCAGGTGGGAGGTGTTTGAGCTGAGAGCTGAGGCCAGCGCTTCACAGCATCTCTTTGTGAGGTTACATCTCTCCAGCCTTCATAGAAAAATATAACAGTAATACAAAACATGTAACAGTAAGACATCTGTGGTAATGGTACGATGGTTCTATGTGTTCTGTTCTATGGACTTAAAACAGCTAAACTGAGCTGAAGGGAAGAGCACGGCTAGCTGGTGGTGGGAATGTGCTGTGAATGTGATGATGTTATGTTGTTAATATAACAGTTTAATCTGGTGGTTATGCTGTGAATGTGATGATGTTATGTTGTTAATATAACAGTTTAATCTGGTGGTTATGCTGTGAATGTGATGATGTTGTTAATATACCAGTTTAATCTGGTGGTTATGCTGTGAATGTGATGATGTTATGTTGTTAATATACCAGTTTAATCTGGTGGTTATGCTGTGAATGTGATGATGTTATGTTGTTAATATAACAGTTTAATCTGGTCGTTATGCTGTGAATGTGATGATGTTATGTTGTTAATATAACAGTTTAATCTGGTCGTTATTCTGTAAACTGGCTGTTTACATAGCGGTAGGCCTCTTTGATTAGTGTGTTGGATGACAGGGCGTATTTTCACTGAGAGATGCAGGGCCGTATTTTGCTGATATTGATGCTGAATCTGATTCTTATTGACTGTGCTGTAAACTGGCCAGTCTGCCAATTGTTTAGTTTAGTTTTTATTTGGCATTGGGCACATTTAGGTTATATTTTGTTAATACCTGTGGTATTCCAGTTTACTGGTAATCTGATCGTTATTACGATAACTTAACTGTGAAGTTAATGTATTTGCTTTGTGCAATGGTTTACAATAAAAGTCAGGAAATGAAGGATTATGTCCATGAGGGTTTAATTTTAAGAAATAAAGGCCTCCCTCTAATATAAGCCTGCCTCCAACAAAGGCCTGGTGCTCTCTGCGGCTCAGTAAATAAAGGCGCCAATATTAGAGGATTTACGGTAACTACATTCTGGCTTTGTGTGAGTTTTTCATATGACAGGGTGTGTGTTGGTCATGTTTTTCATATGACAGGGTGTGTGTTGGTCATGTTTTTCATATGACAGGGTGTGTGTTGGTCATGTTTTTCATATGACAGGGTGTGTGTTGGTCATGTTTTTCATATGACAGGGTGTGCGTTGGTCATGTTTTTCATATGACAGGGTGTGTGTTGGTCATGTTTTTCATATGACAGGGTGTGTGTTGTCATGTTTTTCATATGACAGGGTGTGTGTTGGTCATGTTTTTCATTTGACAGGGTGTGTGTTGGTCATGTTTTTCATATGACAGGGTGTGTGTTGGTCATGTTTTTCATATGACAGGGTGTGTGTTGGTCATGTTTTTCATATGTCAGGGTGTGTGTTGGTCATGTTTTTCATATGACAGGGTGTGTGTTGGTCATGTTTTTCATATGACAGGGTGTGCGTTGGTCATGTTTTTCATATGACAGGGTGTGTGTTGGTCATGTTTTTCACCCAGGAATGTGATGTTGATAAACTCTGTCCCCCGTTGACCTCTGTACAGTTTAGCAGTTTTAGTGTCTGATAAGTTATGATGACTCCCACTGGTAGAGAACTCTATAAGTTGTTGTCTGAATGCCAGATTCTTTCATATGCGTGAGGGTGACAGGCAAACAGACAGGAGTCATTTGGGGATTGGGGACCTTTTCTGTCAAACCGCCGCATATTCATGTTGGATCGTTAATTGGAGAATTAGCTTTTCATTCGTCTTTTCTAAGGTTATAGAAACTTATTTTAATTGTTAGTAAACACAACGCAGAGTCAACAGAGACATTCATAAACAATAAAAGCCAACAATTGAGATACTCACTTGGCTGTTCGTGAGACTCTGAACACTGGTAGTAGCCCGAGGAGACACTCCTCTGATCTGGAGTAACGGCTGAGGTCAAATACATCCAAGTTGCCTTTACCAGTCAGCAACACAAAGGACAGAGCTGACCACTGTGCAGGTGAGAGATTGGCCCCTGGGAGATCATCTGACTCCTCATCTGACCTCAGGTACTGTTGGACCTCCTTCTCTAGAGAATCGTCATTCAGCTCATTCAGACAGTGGAACAGGTTGATGCATCTCTCTGAAGAGGGATTCTCACGGATCTTCTTCTTGATGTACTTGACTGTTGCCTTATTGGTCTGTGAGCTGCTTCCTGTTGGTGTCAGAAGGCCTCGTAGGAGATTCTGATTGGACTCCAGTGAGAGGCCCAGGAGGAAGCGGAGGAACAGGTCCAGGTGTCCATTCTCACTCTGCAAGGCCTTGTCTACTGCGCTCTTGTAGAGGCTGATGGCTGCTGTCTCTCTGATTGTGGGTGGTGTGTTCATAAGATTGGTATTGCTGTCATTGAATGTGAGGAACACATACAGAGCAGCGAGAAACTCCTGAACACTCAGATGCACGAAGCAGTACACTTTCCCTTGGTGCAGTCCACTCTCCTCCCTAAAGATCTGTGTGCACACTCCTGAGTACTCTGCTTCTCCGACGTCAATGCCACACTCTTTTAGTTCCTCCTCGTAGAAGATCAGATGTCCATTTCCAGCTGTTTGAAGGCCAGTTTTCCCAGTGACAGAATGATCTTTTTGTCCCAGTGTGAATCTCTGTCATGGTCTCCAAGATACTTCACATTCCTCTGTACGGTCTGAAACACCAGGAAGTGTGTGTACATCTGTGTCAGAGTATTGGGCATCTCTCTTCTCTCTGCTTCACCCAACAGTCTCTCCAGAGTAGTGGCTGAGACCCAACAGAACACTGGTATGTGGCACATGATGTGGAGACTCCTTGATCCCTCAACATGTTCGATGATTCTGTTGGCCATGTTCTCGTCACTGATTCTCTTCCTGAAGTACTCCTCCTT
>NC_137689.1:75154682-75234682 GCF_963989245.1 Nansenia antarctica
CTGTAACAAAAGACAGGCCTTCAGTCTATGACTCAACACACACACACACACACACACACACACACACACACACACACACACACACACACACACACACACACACACACACCTAGTTCTGTCCAGTGCTTGAAGAACAGCCAAACGTTGCGGTCTGTAGGATACGGTTTTATGGCTATTTTTGTTTCTGTTATTTATTGTTATTTTGTTATTATTTTATAAACCTACTCCATGCTGTGCTTTTAATTTAATCCATTTGTACTGGATTGTAAACCATACATTTGTACTGGATTGTAGCCCATACATTTGTACTGGATTGTAGCCCAAACATTTGTACTGGATTGTAGCCCATACATTTGTACTGGATTGTAGCCCAAACATTTGTACTGGATTGTAGCCCATACATTTGTACTGGATTGTAGCCCATACATTTGTACTGGATTGTAGCCCATACATTTGTACTGGATTGTAGCCCATACATTTGTACTGGATTGTAGCCCATACATTTGTACTGGATTGTAGCCCATACATTTGTACTGGATTGTAGCCCATACATTTGTACTGGATCGTGGCCAATATATTTGTTGTTAATCTCCGCTCCCCACCCCTCCTTGTTTCTATGAAACAACTGTCAATCAACAACTCTGCTTTTAATCCCATGGTTTTAATCCAATGGTTTTAATCCCATTGTTTTAATCCCATGGTTTTAATCCCATGGTTTTAATCCCATGGTTATAATCCCATGGTTATAATCCCATGGTTATACCCAAAACACAGTTACATTTGGGGACGGTTTAACACTTGAAGGACCCCATGGATGGGTTAGGGTTAGGGTCATTTGGTGAGTAAAAGTGAGTAAAACATGTTTGATCTTTGCACTCGATCAAATAGTCATCTCCACATAGTGTATTGTACATGTAGAGGTTGTGAGGACTCTGATATTACCTTTGTTCACTGTCAATGTTTTGTTTACGAAATATTATCGGACGATCCATCGACCGATCACTCTTCATGGACACACAGCTGGGGGCAGAGCTGCATCCTGATTGGACAGTGCTGTAACAAAAGACAGGCCTTCAGTCTATGACTCAACACACACACACACACACACACACACACACACACACACACACACACACACACACACCTAGTTCTGTCCAGTGCTTGAAGAACAGCCAAACGTTGCGGTCTGTAGGATACGGTTTTATGGCCATTTTCGTTTCTGTTATTTATTGTTATTTTGTTATTATTTGATAAGCCTACTCCATGCTGTGCTTTTAATTTAATCCATTTGTACTGGATTGTAAACCATACATTTGTACTGGATTGTAGCCCATACATTTGTACTGGATTGTAGCCCAAACATTTGTACTGGATTGTAGCCCATACATTTGTACTGGATTGTAGCCCATACATTTGTACTGGATTGTAGCCCAAACATTTGTACTGGATTGTAGCCCAAACATTTGTACTGGATTGTAGCCCAAACATTTGTACTGGATTGTAGCCCATACATTTGTACTGGATTGTAGCCCATACATTTGTACTGGATTGTAGCCCATACATTTGTACTGGATTGTAGCCCATACATTTGTACTGGATCGTGGTCAATATATTTGTTGTTAATCTCCGCTCCCCACCCCTCCTCGTTTCTATGAAACACCTGTCAATCAACAACTCTGCTTTTAATCCCATGCTTTTAATCCCATGGTTTTAATCCCATGGTTAGAATCCCATGGTTATAATCCCATGGTTATAATCCCATGGTTATACCCAAAACACAGTTACATTTGGGGACGGTTTAACACTAGAAGGACCCCATGGATGGGTTAGGGTTAGGGTTAGGGTCATTTGGTGAGTAAAAGTGAGTAAAAAAAAAATAGATCTTTGCACTCGATCAAATAGTAATCTCCACATAGTGTATTGTACATGTAGAGGTTGTGAGGACTCTGATATTACCTTTGTTCACTGTCAATGTTTTGTTTACGAAATGTTATCGGATGATCCATCGACCAATCACTCTTTATGGACACACAGCTGGGGGCAGAGCTGCATCCTGATTGGACAGTGCTGTAACAAAAGACAGGCCTTTAATATTTGACTCAACACACACACACACACACACACACACAAACACACACACACACACACACACACACACACACACACAGACACACACACACACACACACACACACACACACACACACCTAGTTCTGTCCAGTGCATGTTACATGTAGAGGTTATTAGGTGAACATGATGTTACCGTGGCTCTGTGTCAAAGTCTCCTGTAGAAGAGTCCCTGGCCTGATCTCTCTTCATGGACACACAGCTGGGCTCAGAGGAGCTGCATCCTGGCTGATCTGAGCTGGAATACACATGGAGATAACTCACTCTATGAGTTAGAACACACACACACACACACACACACACACACACACACACACACAGGTTTCTCTCTCTCCTCTCACCTCAACGGCTCCATGGTCAAATGATGTAGTGGCAGCCAGTCCCACACATCTGACTCCCCGGATCACAGGAGAGGACTGAATCAGCCTGAGAATCACAACGTGAATTTAATATAAAGACACACATACAGTACTCTCTCTCTCCCTCTCTCTCTCTGTATCTCTGTATCTCTCTCCCTCTCTCTCTCTCCACCGTAGCGCCTTCCTCACAGTCTTCCTCACTAGTTCCTATCTTCACAGAGAGAAGCTTTATTGGTGTAATGAACTCCCACATGACTGGCTGTTACTCTGCTCACAGTTCAAGAGTCCACAATCAGAAACATCCCTGCAATATGACACCTGTACACTAGGACCAGACACTGAACCACACAAGTGGAGACAGATCTAGAGTCATGTACACTAGGACCAGACACTGAACCACACAAGTGGAGACAAATCTAGAGTCATGTACACTAGGACCAGACACTGAAACACACAAGTGGAGACAGATCTAGAGTCATGAACACTAGGACCAGACACTGAACCACACAAGTGGAGACAGATCTAGAGTCATGTTCAAGCAGACTGGCAGGCTAGTCAGTTCAGCTCACAGAAAACAACAGTCTGATGCACCATAAGAGTGTGTGCTTGGATTGGATGTTCCATTGACGTTTCTGCACCACACAATAAACATGACATAATTCTGATCATAAAAGAACACTGTTGACAACAGCACACAAGGCTCAGACCTTTCCTAGGCTAGAGGATCTCTCCTTGTTCACACAGTAAACCACTGCTACATCACTGCTACATCACTGCTACATCACTGTTACATCACTGCTACATCACTGTTACATCACTGCTACATCACTGTTACATCACTGCTACATCACTACTACATCACTGCTACATCACTGCTACATCACTGCTACATCAATGCTACATCACTGTTACATCACTGTTACATCACTGTTACATCACTGCTACATCACTGTTACATCACTGCTACATCACTGCTACATCACTGTTACATCACTGTTACATCACTGCTACATCACTGCTACATCACTGCTACATCACTGTTACATCACTGTTACATCACTGTTACATCACTGCTACATCACTGCTACATCAATGCTACATCACTGTTACATCACTGTTACATCACTGTTACATCACTGTTACATCACTACTACATCACTGCTACATCACTGTTACATCACTGCTACATCACTGCTACATCACTGCTACATCACTGTTACATCACTGTTACATCACTGTTACATCACTGCTACATCACTGTTACATCACTGTTACATCACTGTTACATCACTGTTACATCACTGTTACATCACTGCTACATCACTGCTACATCACTGTTACATCACTGTTACATCACTGTTACATCACTGCTACATCACTGCTACATCACTGCTACATCACTGTTACATCACTGTTACATCACTGTTACATCACTGCTACATCAATGCTACATCACTGTTACATCACTGTTACATCACTGTTACATCACTGTTACATCACTACTACATCACTGCTACATCACTGTTACATCACTGCTACATCACTGCTACATCACTGCTACATCACTGTTACATCACTGTTACATCACTGTTACATCACTGCTACATCACTGTTACATCACTGTTACATCACTGTTACATCACTGTTACATCACTGTTACATCACTGCTACATCACTGCTACATCACTGCTACATCACTGCTACATCACTGCTACATCACTGCTACATCACTGTTACATCACTACTACATCACTGCTACATCACTGCTACATCACTGTTACATCACTGCTACATCACTACTACATCACTGTTACATCACTGCTACATCACTGCTACATCACTGTTACATCACTACTACATCACTGTTACATCACTGCTACATCACTGCTACATCACTGTTACATCACTGCTACATCACTACTACATCACTGTTACATCACTGTTACATCACTGTTACATCACTGTTACATCACTGCTACATCACTACTACATCACGGTTACATCACTGCTACATCACTGCTACATCACTGTTACATCACTGCTACCTACATCACTGTTACATCACTGTTACATCACTACTACATCACTGTTACATCACTGCTACATCACTACTACATCACTGCTACATCACTGCTACATCACTGCTACATCACTGCTACATCACTGTTACATCACTGCTACATCACTGTTACATCACTACTACATCACTGTTACATCACTGCTACATCACTGCTACATCACTGCTACATCACTGTTACATCACTGTTACATCACTGCTACATCACTGCTACATCACTGTTACATCACTGCTACATCACTGTTACATCACTGCATTGTTCTCTTCAGTCAGGCCTGGCCATGGAGAGATCTGTACCTGTCCATCGACAGCCATAGTCTAGTGTACTATGTAGCCATAGTCTAGTGTACTATGTAGCCATAGTCTAGTGTGCTATGTAGCCATAGTCTAGTGTGCTATGTAGCCATAGTCTAGTGTGCTATGAAGCCATAGTCTAGTGTGCTATGTAGCCATAGTCTAGTGTGCTATGTAGCCATAGTCTAGTGTACTATGTAGCCATAGTCTAGTGTACTATGTAGCCATAGTCTAGTGCACTATGTAGCCAGAGTCTAGTGTACTATGTAGCCATAGTCTAGTGTGCTATGTAGCCATAGTCTAGTGTACTATGTAGCCATAGTCTAGTGTACTATGTAGGCATAGTCTAGTGTACTATGTAGCCATAGTCTAGTGTACTATGTAGACATAGTCTAGTGCACTATGTAGCCAGAGTCTAGTGTGCTATGTAGCCGTAGTCTAGTGTACTATGTAGCCATAGTCTAGTGTGCTATGTAGCCATAGTCTAGTGTGCTATGTAGCCATAGTCTAGTGTACTATGTAGCCATAGTCTGGTGTGCTATGTAGCCATAGTCTAGTGTGCTATGTAGCCATAGTCTAGTGTACTATGTAGCCATAGTCTAGTGTGCTATGTAGCCATAGTCTAGTGTATTATGTAGCCATAGTCTAGTGTATTATGTAGCCATAGTCTAGTGTGCTATGTAGCCATAGTCTAGTGTACTATGTAGCCATAGTCTAGTGTACTATGTAGCCATAGTCTAGTGTAGTATGTAGCCATAGTCTAGTGTGCTATGTAGCCATAGTCTAGTGTGCTATGTAGCCATAGTCTAGTGTACTATGTAGCCATAGTCTAGTGTGCTATGTAGCCATAGTCTAGTGTACTATGTAGCCATAGTCTAGTGTATTATGTAGCCATAGTCTAGTGTGCTATGTAGCCATAGTCTAGTGTACTATGTAGCCATAGTCTAGTGTACTATGTAGTCATAGTCTAGTGTACTATGTAGCCATAGTCTAGTGTGCTATGTAGCCATAGTCTAGTGTACTATGTAGCCATAGTCTAGTGTATTATGTAGCCATAGTCTAGTGTACTATGTAGCCATAGTCTAGTGTGCTATGTAGCCATAGTCTAGTGTACTATGTAGCCATAGTCTAGTGTATTATGTAGCCATAGTCTAGTGTACTATGTAGCCATAGTCTAGTGTACTATGTAGCCATAGTCTAGTGTGCTATGTAGCCATAGTCTAGTGTACTATGTAGCCATAGTCTAGTGTATTATGTAGTCATAGTCTAGTGTACTATGTAGCCATAGTCTAGTGTACTATGTAGCCATAGTCTAGTGTACTATGTAGCCATAGTCTAGTGTGCTATGTAGCCATAGTCTAGTGTATTATGTAGCCATAGTCTAGTGTATTATGTAGCCATAGTCTAGTGTATTATGTAGCCATAGTCTAGTGTGCTATGTAGCCATAGTCTAGTGTGCTATGTAGCCATAGTCTATTGTACTATGTAGCCATAGTCTAGTGTGCTATGTAGCCATAGTCTAGTGTACTATGTAGCCATAGTCTAGTGTACTATGTAGCCATAGTCTAGTGTGCTATGTAGCCATAGTCTAGTGTACTATGTAGCCATAGTCTAGTGTACTATGTAGCCATAGTCTAGTGTACTATGTAGCCATAGTCTAGTGTACTATGTAGCCATAGTCTAGTGTATTATGTAGCCATAGTCTAGTGTACTATGTAGCCATAGTCTAGTGTACTATGTAGCCATAGTCTAGTGTACTATGTAGCCATAGTCTAGTGTACTATGTAGCCATAGTCTAGTGTATTATGTAGCCATAGTCTAGTGTACTATGTAGCCATAGTCTAGTGTACTATGTAGCCATAGTCTAGTGTACTATGTGGCCATAGTCTAGTGTGCTATGTAGCCATAGTCTAGAGTACTATGTAGCCATAGTCTAGTGTACTATGTAGCCATAGTCTAGTGTGCTATGTAGCCATAGTCTAGTGTACTATGTAGCCATAGTCTAGTGTATTATGTAGCCATAGTCTAGTGTACTATGTAGCCATAGTCTAGTGTGCTATGTAGCCATAGTCTAGTGTACTATGTAGCCATAGTCTAGTGTATTATGTAGCCATAGTCTAGTGTACTATGTAGCCATAGTCTAGTGTACTATGTAGCCATAGTCTAGTGTGCTATGTAGCCATAGTCTAGTGTACTATGTAGCCATAGTCTAGTGTATTATGTAGTCATAGTCTAGTGTACTATGTAGCCATAGTCTAGTGTACTATGTAGCCATAGTCTAGTGTACTATGTAGCCATAGTCTAGTGTGCTATGTAGCCATAGTCTAGTGTATTATGTAGCCATAGTCTAGTGTACTATGTAGCCATAGTCTAGTGTATTATGTAGTCATAGTCTAGTGTACTATGTAGCCATAGTCTAGTGTACTATGTAGCCATAGTCTAGTGTACTATGTAGCCATAGTCTAGTGTGCTATGTAGCCATAGTCTAGTGTACTATGTAGCCATAGTCTAGTGTACTATGTAGCCATAGTCTAGTGTACTATGTAGCCATAGTCTAGTGTACTATGTAGCCATAGTCTAGTGTATTATGTAGCCATAGTCTAGTGTACTATGTAGCCATAGTCTAGTGTACTATGTAGCCATAGTCTAGTGTACTATGTAGCCATAGTCTAGTGTACTATGTAGCCATAGTCTAGTGTATTATGTAGCCATAGTCTAGTGTACTATGTAGCCATAGTCTAGTGTACTATGTAGCCATAGTCTAGTGTACTATGTGGCCATAGTCTAGTGTGCTATGTAGCCATAGTCTAGAGTACTATGTAGCCATAGTCTAGTGTACTATGTGGCCATAGTCTAGTGTACTATGTAGCCATAGTCTAGTGTACTATGTGGCCATAGTCTAGTGTGCTATGTAGCCTTAGTCTAGAGTACTATGTAGCCATAGTCTAGTGTGCTATGTAGCCATAGTCTAGTGTACTATGTAGCCATAGTCTAGTGTACTATGTAGCCATAGTCTAGTGTATTATGTAGCCATAGTCTAGTGTACTATGTAGCCATAGTCTAGTGTGCTATGTAGCCATAGTCTAGTGTACTATGTAGCCATAGTCTAGTGTACTATGTAGCCATAGTCTAGTGTATTATGTAGCCATAGTCTAGTGTACTATGTAGCCATAGTCTAGTGTGCTATGTAGCCATAGTCTAGTGTACTATGTAGCCATAGTCTAGTGTGCTATGTAGCCATAGTCTAGTGTACTATTTAGCCATAGTCTAGTGTGCTATGTAGCCATAGTCTAGTGTACTATGTAGCCATAGTCTAGTGTACTATGTAGCCATAGTCTAGTGTGCTATGTAGCCATAGTCTAGTGTACTATGTAGCCATAGTCTAGTGTACTATGTAGGCATAGTCTAGTGTACTATGTAGCCATAGTCTAGTGTGCTATGTAGCCATAGTCTAGTGTACTATGTAGCCATAGTCTAGTGTACTATGTAGGCATAGTCTAGTGTACTATGTAGCCATAGTCTATTGTACTATGTAGCCATAGTCTATTGTACTATGTAGCCATAGTCTAGTGTACTATGTAGCCATAGTCTAGTGTACTATGTAGCCATAGTCTAGTGTGCTAAGTAGCCATAGTCTAGTGTACTATGTAGCCATAGTCTAGTGTACTATGTAGTCATAGTCTAGTGTACTATGTAGCCATAGTCTAGTGTGCTATGTAGCCATAGTCTAGTGTACTATGTAGCCATAGTCTATTGTACTATGTAGCCATAGTCTATTGTACTATGTAGCCATAGTCTAGTGTACTATGTAGCCATAGTCTATTGTACTATGTAGCCATAGTCTAGTGTGCTAAGTAGCCATAGTCTAGTGTACTATGTAGCCATAGTCTAGTGTGCTATGTAGCCATAGTCTAGTGTACTATGTAGCCATAGTCTAGTGTGCTATGTAGCCATAGTCTAGTGTGCTATGTAGCCATAGTCTAGTGTACTATATAGCCATAGTCTAGTGTGCTATGTAGCCAATCTGAAGCCAGGATCACATGTGACTCATTAGTCTGAACAGCGACCAGGAACAGCAGCCTCCTCCCAGATTAGTGGACAGTAAATAGTACAAAAATAGTTTGGATCAATGTCCCGATTCCTGGGACATCACATGCGGGATGACCTGACCTGGAAGGACAACACAAAAGGCACCATCAAGAGGGCACAACAGCGGCTATACACCCTGAGATGCCTCAGGAAAGAACACAACAAGCAGGAGATACTGGTGGCCTTCTACCGCGGCGCAGTGGAGAGCATCCTCACCTACGGCATCTGCAACTGGTTCTACAGCTGCACAACAGCGGAGAGAAATGCGCTACAGAGAGTCGTGAGAACAGCACAGAAGATCACCGGCGCCCCCCTCCCCTCTCTGGAAGAGCTGTACAACACACGCTGTCTCAGGAAGGCCTCCAAGATCTCCAGGGACCCGACCCACCCTGGGCACGTACACTTTATCAGGCTGCCCTCGAAAAGGAGGTACAGTACCCCGGCCGCTAAGACAAACAGACTGAAGAACTGCTTCTACCACAGGGCCGTCCAGGCCCTGAACACAGCAAAGACCTAAGTTCTGGGCCCTGGACAGTCTGGACGGATTGTATGGCAGCTGCTGGACTGAAAAAATCAGGTGTAGTGCTGAGGCACAAACATGTACATTTCAAGCCTGCAAACTGTGACACTTTAAATAACGTGAAAAAATACTATTGTGCAATATGACAACCCTAGTTGACTATCTGTGCAGTATAGTACAGTGGATTGTGTACATAGCCTTTATTTATGTAAACCAGCTCCTTACCTTCTTGTGATTTTATTCTTTTTCTAAAAGTTTTTTTTCTTTTTTTTTTTTTTTCTTTCCTAGCACCAGGGGAGCCACCCCTCCTAAATTTCGTTGTTTGGTACCTGTACTGTAGCAATGACAATAAAGTCCATTCATTCATTCATTCATGATCACAACTGCCAATGATGAGTGAAAATGAGCAAAGCCTGATTCTGTAATTAAAGAGTTGAAGAAGTAGAAGAAGTACAATATGATAAACAAGCCCTAAGGAGAAAATAGAGTACACATCATTGTACGTTGCTATTTTCAAAAATATGTAAGTTTCTATCTGAGTAATCCTGATTTGTCAAAGGTTCAGATTCACTTCTTAGCCTATATAAATGATAATGAATGACAGTACAGATTATACATTATGCAAATAAAGAGACATTGTACAAAAAGATGGACTGACCAGTAGTGTAGTGAGCTCTCTCCTTCATGGTCAACTCGTTTATTATCACTGTCACAATTCATTCTTGTGCATTTCATTGTAGCCTACATGTGTGGGAATTTGAAAGAATTCTGGCCATCACCAACACCTGAGCATATACATCTAGGCCTACAGGGATTTTCACGTATACACCTACCGTACTCATCTGTCAGGTTGCATATCACAGTACCTGCACACCTTCTATTCCCTTGTAGTAACAACACAACCAATAACCTGCGTACTCACTACTCTACACATATTCACTAGGATGCAGGGTTGTCATAACAGATAGTAAACCTGTGGTAAAGCCTGCATGAGAGATATGGACACTGAGGGACATGGACATGGGAAGGTTAGAAGTTCAGGGGCTCAGCTGTCATATCAAGTTGGGAGTAACATGCAGTTTGGAACAGCAATGCCACTGTGACACATAACAGCCCCTGCACCGGTTATGTGTCAACACCACTGATAGAAACAAGAAACAATAAACAAACAAAACACACCTGCACTGAATCGATAAACGTAGGCTGTATGTTAAGTCGATCGATTGGACTAGATTGTTTATTCATGTAGTTATCAATATTCTACCTACGTGCACCTGGCGTGTGTGTGACGTGTAGACAGACTGCGTGGAACTGACGCGCGCGGATCCTGTACCTACACCTGTCAATACAAACATTCTACAACCTGTGGCTGAAACTACCAGACTGCCAAGGCGCCTTGATAAGAATAAGGAATGACTCATTCTCAAACACTCAAATAATCAGAAGACCATAAAGACCTTCAGTAGAACTTATAGGCCTTGAAGACACACACGGCCTGTGCAGAACTCAAAAGTGCCACAAGTATGAACCCAAAACGTAAACAGACGCCTTGACAAGTCAATAAGGTATTGCTTAAAAATATCGCTAGCGTAAATGTACTGTACAGTATACAGAACTTATATAACCCTAACCCAGGACTGGACAGTATACATAACTTATATAACCCTAACCCAGTACTGGACAGTATACAGAACGTATATAACCCTAACCCAGTACTGGACAGTATACAGAACTTATATAACCCTAACCCAGTACTGGACAGTATACAGAACTTATATAACCCTAACCCAGTACTGGACAGTATACAGAACTTATATAACCCTAACCCAGTACTGGACAGTATACAGAACTTATATAACCCTAACCCAGGACTGGACAGTATACAGAACTTACCCATAATGGTGATCACAGCCAAATGTCTGAGGGCGTTGTCTGGGCCTTGTACTCTGCAAAGACAATGAAGTTGAATCTAATCTAATTCAGATTTTAATTACAACAATATAAAAATCGATAATATATTATAATTATTTAAATATATATACTGTACATACTGTTTTAGATCAAATAAGGTTTAATCAAAATAGTTTGCAAAGTATTGACTTCTTAAAACACGCACATCATTTCCACTTCATTATTTGACACCAACATCCAATATCAAACACAGCAAATGGAGTTACACCTATGATGTAATAACAATAGCCTACACACACTTACACACAATATCACTGACTTCAACCCTATAGTCTACACACATACACACACTTACACACAATATCACTGACTTCAACCCTATAGCCTACACACATACACACACTTACACACAATATCACTGACTTCAACCCTATAGTCTACACACATACACACACTTACACACAATATCACTTACTTTGGAGGATAGTTTATTGCTCCTCGACACGGAATGTAAAATGGACGAAGAGGAAATGCGCAGGAGAAATATCACAAACGAAACTAACTTCACAGTTTGAATAATACTGGTGCTAGACAGCTATAATAAAATGCCTGTAAACAGCGCTGCCCCCTGCTGGCCACAAGCAGGTAGTGCAGCTGCAGGCTTCTTGTAAATCACGTGACTTCATAGAGAGAGGGCTCGGCCTGCGCTGCCTTGCACAGCCAATCAGAAGGCTGTCTCTTGAGTTTCGTTACTGGAACTGTTTTACATTGTCAGGTGTTGATTTATCTTTCATTACCCCCCCCCACCAGTGGCGGCTGGTGCTACTTTTTTTGGGTGGGGCACAGGTTATGGGGGCATGCTCCACGGGGAAGAATATCAACTTTAAAATCTGGATTTACAGTCGATTTTAGCATGAGAATATACTGTATATAGTACTGTCCAGACAGTTGTCTTGTTTAGCCATTCAACTAGGCATTATTTATTCAAATGGAGAAAGACATGGAACACAATGCAATTGTGATAATAAATGTGTTCTTTGTTACTTCTTTAATTAAATTAAAGTGTACCTTTCTATTATCATACAATATTTCCTTGAACATGTAAACTCTATAATCATACAGTTGTCTTTCTATTAGTTGTCTCTGTCATACTGAACTGTTTGTTATCACCTCAGTTCTGTCTCTATTGCTCTCCTCTCCTGTTGTCGTTTCCGGGTCCAAAGTTGGCTGAGGCGCTGTCTTCGAAATGCCGCAATAATAATAATAACAAATTATATTTATATAGCGCTTTTCCGAGGCTCAAATACCCTGACAATATGGGGACAACGTGAAAGTTGCTTTGTCCCTTGTTGTATGAATAGATCCGAGTCTAAAAAACTTTAACTATTAAACTGTCATTCTACCGCTGTAGTACACTGGTACTCTGGTGCGGAGAATTTCTGGTTTGGAGCCGGAATCTGCAAAACGTCACGTTTGACGTTTGATTGATTGATTGAAAACTTTATTAGAAGATTTGCAGAAGTAGGTACATGAAAGTACATATTACATACAAGGTCAACTAAAAGGATAAAAAAAACAAGAAAGCCACTGGCTAATTTCAATTGGGGTCCTTGATTCTCAATTCATCGTTACATGTAAGACAGACAAAAAAAACTAGTACTATCTACAAGATAATACAGACAAATAACTATTACTATCTACAAGATAAACATACATCCATCATGGGAAGAACAATACAACAAAACATAAGGTATGTACAGCGGGTAGGACAGGTGGGGACATACACCACAGGTGGGGGCGGGGGACAAAACACAAAGTATGTACAGTGGGTAGTTTGGGTCTTTTAATCAGATTTTTGATTTAGAGGGTCCAGTTACGGATTGCAGCCTCCTGTAAATGTTTTTTGAGAGTGGTTTTGAAGGTGGGCAGTGTTTTGCACTCCTTTAAGATTATAGGAAGGGCGTTCCACATTTTTACTGCATAGTTTGCAAACGAGTTTAACCCCTTGTTTGTGGTGCAACGCGGTTGAACGTGGTTCGTGGAGCTTCCTCTGGTGTTGTATGTGTGGACGTTGTTCACTTTTTGGAAGTATGTTGACAGGTACTTGGGTGTCTTTGTGGTGTAGCATATCTTGAAGACCAGGCCCAGTGCAAGCTGCTGCACTCTGTCAACTACTCGTAGCCAATCAAGGCTAAAAAATGAGCAGCGGTTAGATGTGTCCTAGGGTTGAGGCCTAGCAGAAGCCTAACCAGTTTATTTTGGGCTGTCTGGAGTCTTGTTTTATGGGCCTTTGTGGTTCTATAGTACCATGATGTTACGGCATAGTCGAAGTGACATTGAATGAGAGCTCCTGATAGAATCAAGGACCCCAATTGAAATAAGCCAGTGGCTTTCTTGGGTTTTTATCCTGTTAGTTGACCTTGTATGTAATATGTACTTTCATGTACCTACTTCTGCAAATCTTCTAATAAAGTTTTCAATCAATCAAAAACAGACCACATATTGGGAATCTACATGGTTACTTTGCGTAGGATTATTATTATTATTATTATTTAAGTTGATAAAATGTCCTTGAGATTGAATTAAAAGTCTGTTATATTTGGAATGTTGACCGTGAAACAGGCGTATTCATTTCGAACTGTGATGAGCAGGCTATACTAATCGTATTGATTGATTGATTGAAAACTTTATTAGAAGATTTGCAGAAGTAGGTACATGAAAGTACATATTACATACAAGGTCAACTAACAGGATAAAAACCCAAGAAAGCCACTGGCTTATTTCAATTGGGGTCCTTGATTCTCAATTCATCGTTACATGTAAGACAGACAAAAAAAAACTAGTACTATCTACAAGATAATACAGACAAATAACTAGTACTATCTACAAGATAAATATACATCCATCATGGGAAGAACAATACAACAAAACATTAGGTATGTACAGCGGGTAGGACAGGTGGGGACATACACCACAGGTGGGGGCGGGGGACAAAACACAAAGTATGTACAGTGGGTAGTTCGGGTCTTTTAATCTGATTTTTGATTTAGAGGGTCCAGTTACGGATTGCAGCCTCCTGTAAATGTTTTTTGAGAGTGGTTTTGAAGGTGGGCAGTGTTTTGCACTCCTTTAAGATTATAGGAAGGGCGTTCCACATTTTTACTGCATAGTTTGCAAACGAGTTTAACCCCTTGTTTGTGGTGCAACGCGGTTGAACGTGGTTCGTGGAGCTTCCTCTGGTATTGTATGTGTGGACGTTGTTCACTTTTTGGAAGTATGTTGACAGGTACTTGGGTGTCTTTGTGGTGTAGCGTATCTTGAAGACCAGGCCCAGTGCAAGCTGCTGCACTCTGTCAACTACTCGTAGCCAATCAAGGCTCAAAAAATGAGCAGCGGTTAGATGTGTCCTAGGGTTGAGGCCTAGCAGAAGCCTAACCAGTTTATTTTGGGCTGTCTGGAGTCTTGTTTTATGGGCCTTTGTGGTTCTATAGTACCATGATGTTACGGCATAGTCGAAGTGACATTGAATGAGAGCTCCTGATAGGGTCCTCAGTGTGTTTTTACTGACAAGTGAGGATATCCTGTACAAGAATCTAGTTCTATGGTTCACTTTTTTGATTACTTTTGCTGCCATTTTATCTCCGGAAAGATTTGCCTCTAAGATGGAGCCCAGGTATGTAATATCCTCTTTTCTTGTGATATTAATGTTACCCACTTTTATTTTAAAATTTTCAGCCTTTCTGAGTTTAGATGGGGATCCGTATAGGATGGTTTCAGTTTTACCTAGGTGTATTGATAGTTTATTGTCAGCTAGCCAGATGCAGATTCTACTCAGTTCAGTGCTTAGCGCTTTTTCCACCTGCAATATGTCCCTGTCAGAGACCAGCAGAGCCGAGTCATCCGCGAACAGGAACAAATTGCAATCACATGCTGATGACATGTCATTCACATATATTAGGAACAGTAAAGGTCCCAATATGCTTCCTTGTGGAACGCCGCAGGTCACTGGGAGGGGGGGGGACAGTGTTCCGTTCACACTAACCACCTGTTCCCTCCCCTCTAAGTAGGATTGCATCCAGCTCACCGATGTTCTATCGAACCCAATTGCTTTCAGTTTATCTAACAATATGTGGTGATCTACTGTGTCGAAGGCCTTCTGGAGGTCCAGCATGACCATGCCGCAGTACTTGCCCGAGTCCACCTCATGGTTGATGTGGTCGTTCAAATAGAGAAGGCATGTGTCAGTGGAATGGGATGTTCTGAATCCTGATTGAAATTCATACATCAGATTTTTTTCGGTAAGGTACCTATCAACCTGTTCATAAACTATTTTTTCCATAAGTTTCGAGATGGAATTAAGAATATACCGTAGCTGTGGTATACGCTCAATATACCACGGCTATGAACCAATCAGATTGCTTGATTTCACCCATCCGTTTTATAATGAAAGATAAATCAACACCTGACAATGTAAAACAGTTCCAGTAACTAAACTCAAGAGACACCCCAATTGAAATAAGCCAGTGGCTTTCTTGGGTTTTTAGATAGATAGATAGACTTTATTTGTCATTGCTACAGTACAGGTACCAAACAACGAAATTTAGGAGGGGAGGCTCCCCTGGTGTTTAGGAAAGGAAAAAGAAACACATTTTGGAAAAAGCATAGATGCATAAAATCACAAGAAGGTAAGGAGCTGGTTTACATCAATAGAGGCTATGTACACAATCCACTGTACTATACTGCACAGATAGTCAACTAGGGTTGTCATATTTCACAAGAAAGTATTTTTTCACATTATTTTAAAGTGTCACAGTTTGCAGGCTTGAAAATGTACATGTTTGTGCCTCAGCACTAGCTGCCATACAATCCGTCCGTACTGTCCTGGGCCCAGAACTTAGGCCTTTTCTGTGTTCAGGGCCTTGACGGCCCTGTGGTAGAAGCTGTCCTTCAGTCTGTTTGTCTTAGCGGCCGGGGTCCTGTACCTCCTGTTCGAGGGCAGCTTGACAAAGTGTTCGTGCCCAGGGTGGGTCGGGTCCTTGGAGATCTTGGAGGCCCTCCTGAGACAGCGTGTTTTGTACAGCTCCTCCAGAGAGGGGAGGGGGGCGCCGGTGATCCTCTGTGCTGTTCTCACGACTCTCTGTAGATCGCTTCTCTCCGCTGCCGTGCAGCTGTGGTACCAGTTGGAGATGCCGAAGGTGAGGATACTCTCCACTGCGCCGTGGTAGTAGGCCACCAGCATCTCCTTCTTGCTGTGTTGTTTCGTGAGGCATCTCAGGGTGTATAGCCGCTGTTGTGCCCTCTTGATGGTGCCTTTAGTGTTGTCCTTCCAGGCCAGGTCATCCCGCATGTTGTGTCCCAGGAATCGGAGGTTTGAGACTATCTCCACGCTCTCTCCGTCGATGAGCAGGGGCAGGATCTCGGACTTTTTCCTCCTGAAGTCTACGATGAATTCCTGGGTCTTTGACTTGTTTAGCAGCAGGTTGTTAACCTTGCACAGCTTGCTCAATTGCTCTACCTCATCCCTGTACGCCGCCTCGTCCCCCCCCGAGATACATCCCACCACGGTGGTGTCGTCTGCAAACTTTACGATGTAGTTGCTGGGGTGGATGGGGGTGAAGTCGTGGGTGTAGAGGTTGTAGAGGATGGGGCTTAGCACGCAGCCCTGGGGTGACCCAGTGCTGAGGCTGAGGGCTGTGGAGGTGTGGGGGCCCACCCGCACCCTCTGGGGGCGGTCGGTCAGGAAGTCCTTGATCCACGCACATATAGAGTGTGATAGACCCAGGTCTAGTAGTTTGGTCACTAGCCTGTCTGGAAGGATGGTGTTAAAGGCGGAGCTGAAGTCCACGAAGAGCAGTCTCGCGTAGCTGTTTCCCCTCTCCAGGTGGGATAGAGTGGCGTGGAGAGTCATCGCTATGGCGTCCTCTGTGGACCTGTGGGCTCTGTAGGCGAACTGGTATGGATCCAGGTTGGGCGGGAGGCGTGTGAGTATGTGGGCCCGGACTAGTTTCTCGAAGCACTTCATGATGATTGGTGTGAGTGCCACCGGGCGGTAGTCGTTTAGGCAGCTCACCGTGCTTTTCTTCGGGACTGGGATGATAGTTGAGGTATAGTTTGAGCATAGTTTATCCTGTTAGTTGACCTTGTATGTAATATGTACTTTCATGTACCTACTTCTGCAAATCTTCTAATAAAGTTTTCAATCAATCAATCAATCAATCAATTGGCTGTGCAAGGCAGCGCAGGCTGAGCCCTCACTCTATGAAGTCACGTGATTTACAAGAAGCCTGCAGCTGCACTACTTGATTGTGGCCAGCAGGGGGCAGCATTTTATTATAGCTGTCTAGCACCAGTATTATTATTCAAACTGAGAAGTTAGTTTCGTTTGTGATATTTCTCCTGCGTATTTCCTCTTCGTCCATTTTACATTCCGTGTCGAGGAGCAATAAACTGTCCTCCAAAGTAAGTGATATTGTGTGTAAGTGTGTGTATGTGTGTAGACTGTAAGTGTGTGTAGGCTAGTGTTATTACATCATAGGTGTAACTCCATTTGCTGTGTTTGATATTGAATGTTGGTGTCCAATAATGAAGTGGAAAGGATGTGCGTGTTTTAAAGACACATTTGATCTAAAACAGTATGTATATATTTAAATTATTATAATATATTATAGATTTTTATATTGTTGTAATTAAAATCCGAATTGAATTAATAGATTATATTAGATTAGATTCAACTTCATTGTCATTGCAGAGTACAAGGCCCAGACAACGCCCTCAGACCTTTGGCTGTGATCACCATTATGGGTAAGTTCTGTATACTGTCCAGTACTGGGTTAGGGTTATATAAGTTCTGTATACTGTCCAGTACTGGGTTAGGGTTATATAAATTCTGTATACTGTCCAGTCCTGGGTTAGGGTTATATAAGTTCTGTATACTGTCCAGTACTGGGTTAGGGTTATATAAGTTCTGTATACTGTCCAGTACTGGGTTAGGGTTATATAAGTTCTGTATACTGTCCAGTACTGGGTTAGGGTTATATAAGTTCTGTATACTGTCCAGTACTGGGTTAGGGTTATATAAGTTCTGTATACTGTCCAGTACTGGGTTAGGGTTATATAAGTTCTGCATACTGTCCAGTCCTGGGTTAGGGTTATATAAGTTCTGTATACTGTCCAGTCCTGGGTTAGGGTTATATAAGTTCTGTATACTGTCCAGTCCTGGGTTAGGGTTATATAAGTTCTGTATACTGTCCAGTACTGGGTTAGGGTTATATAAGTTCTGTATACTGTCCAGTACTGGGTTAGGGTTATATAAGTTCTGTATACTGTCCAGTACTGGGTTAGGGTTATATAAGTTCTGTATACTGTCCAGTGCTGGGTTAGGGTTATATAAGTTCTGTATACTGTCCAGTACTGGGTTAGGGTTATATAAGTTCTGTATACTGTCCAGTACTGGGTTAGGGTTATATAAGTTCTGTATACTGTCCAGTGCTGGGTTAGGGTTATATAAGTTCTGTATACTGTCCAGTCCTGGGTTAGGGTTATAAGTTCTGTATATTGTACAGTAGATTAGGAGCATTAGAAGCATTAGAACATGTTAGAAGCATTAGAAGCATTAGAACATGTTAGAAGCATTAGAACATGTTAGAAGCATTAGAACATGTTAGAAGCATTAGAAGCATTAGAACATGTTAGAAGCATTAGAACATGTTAGAAGCATTAGAAGCATTAGAACATGTTAGAAGCATTAGAAGCATTAGAACATGTTAGAAGCATTAGAAGCATTAGAACATGCTGGTGGGATCAAGAGCGTTCTCCTCCACTGAGACACACCTCCAGAACAATAAACAAGAAAAACACACCAAACAGAAACAGAGTCGCGAGATAAACAAAATATAAATAAAATTGTCTTCAAAAAGAGAAAAAGGAGGGAGAGTTTAGGGGGGGGGGGGGGGGGGGGTAATGAAAGATAAATCAACACCTGACAATGTAAAACAGTTCCAGCAACTAAACTCAAGAGACAGCCTTCTGATTGGCTGTGCAAGGCAGCGCAGGCCGAGCCCTCTCTCTATGAAGTCACGTGATTTACAAGAAGCCTGCAGCTGCACTACCTGCTTGTGGCCAGCAGGGGGCAGCGCTGTTTACAGGCATTTTATTATAGCTGTCTAGCACCAGTATTATTCAAACTGTGAAGTTAGTTTCGTTTGTGATATTTCTCCTGCGCATTTCCTCTTCGTCCATTTTACATTCCGTGTCGAGGAGCAATAAACTATCCTCCAAAGTAAGTGATATTGTGTGTAAGTGTGTATATGTGTGTAGACTATAGGGTTGAAGTCAGTGATATTGTGTGTAAGTGTGTGTATGTGTGTAGACTATAGGGTTGAAGTCAGTGATATTGTGTGTAAGTGTGTGTATGTGTGTAAGTTATAGGGTTGAAGTCAGTGATATTGTGTGTAAGTGTGTGTATGTGTGTAAGTTATAGGGTTGAAGTCAGTGATATTGTGTGTAAGTGTGTGTATGTGTGTAGACTATAGGGTTGAAGTCAGTGATATTGTGTGTGTGTGTGTGTGTGTGTGTGTGTGTGTGTGTGTGTGTGTGTGTGTGTGTGTAGACTATAGGGTTGAAGTCAGTGATATTGTGTGTAAGTGTGTGTATGTGTGTAGACTATAGGGTTGAAGTCAGTGATATATATATATATATATTTTAAATATTTTTTATTCCAGTATAGATGTCATGTACATTGAAAAAGGCATGAATATTTTCTGTTTTTCTCCCTGCCCTCCACCCACCCCTCCCTCTCAAACATGTCTGCATACATATATACATATAGATCTGTCCATCCAGTCACACACACACATATAAACAAGTTACCAATTTTACCAACAATTTAGTGAGTTGATAAAAAAAATATATACATACATATATATCTGTATGGTCGTAAAAAACATTTAAAAAAACGTTAAGTAAAGAAATAGATAAAAAAATAAATTATAAGAAATTATATATATTTTTAAATATATTCATACATACATACATACATACATACATACATACATACATAGATAGATACATACACATATACATACATACATATACACGAACAAATTATAATAATAAAATGTAGAAAAAATTGGGGGGGGGAATAATATCATAAGGAATTCTGCTAGGTTGTATAAATGATGTAGTAAGAGATTGCTGCTTACATAAGTCATATTCAGGCGTCAGATCATGAGCTACAATATATTCATAGGTAAGTTAGTGTCAGTTTTATTTGGAAATGTCATGGTCTCAGAGGCCAAGGCAGACAACAAACTGCTTGGTTACAAAAGCATCAGTTTGTAGGAAGTGCTGTCAGGTTCTCAAAATATGTAATGAACGGTTGCCAGTGCAAGTAGATTTTTTTTGTTGAACCTCTAAGCGTGAACTTAATCTTTTCTAACTTTAGGAAGTGCATTATGTCTGTAAGCCACATGGCTATTGAAGGAGGAGTTGGAGATGTCCATCCTAGTAAAATTCTACGCCTTGCCAGCAGTGTAGTAAATGCTACTATATTAGAATCTTTGGTGGTTAGGAGGAAGTCAGTGATATTGTGTGTAAGTGTGTGTATGTGTGTAGACTATAGGGTTGAAGTCAGTGATATTGTGTGTAAGTGTGTGTATGTGTGTAAGTTATAGGGTTGAAGTCAGTGATATTGTGTGTAAGTGTGTGTATGTGTGTAGACGGGTTGAAGTCAGTGATATTGTGTGTAAGTGTGTGTGTGTGTGTGTGTGTAGGTTATAGGGTTGAAGTCAGTGATATTGTGTGTAAGTGTGTGTAGGCTATTACATCATAGGTGTATTACATCATAGGTGTAACTCCATTTGCTGTGTTTGATATTGGATGTTGGTGTCAAATAATGAAGTGGAAAGGATGTGCGTGTTTTAAAGACACATTTGATCTAAAACAGTATGCCCTGGGTTAGGGTTATATAAGTTCTGTATATTGTACAGTACATTTACGCTATCGATATTTTTAAGCAATCCCATATTGACTTGTCCAGGCATCTGTTTTGGGTTCATACTTGTGGCACTTTTGAGTTCTGCACAGGCCGTGTGTGTCTTCAAGGCCTATAAGTTCTACTGAAGGTCTTTATGGTCTTCTGATTATTTGAGTGTTGAGAATGAGTCATTCCTTATTCTTATCAAGGCGCCTTGGCAGTCTGGTAGTTTCAGCCACAGGTTGTAGAATGTTTGTATTGACAGGTGTAGGTACAGGATCCGCGAGCGTCATTTCCACGCAGTCTGTCTACACGCCACACACACGCCAGGTGCACGTAGGTAGAATATTGATAACTACATTAATAAACAATCTAGTTCCAATCGATGGACTTAACATATAGCCTACGTTTATCGATTCAGTGCAGGTGTGTTTGGTTTGTTTATTGTTTCTTGTTTCTATCAGTGGTGTTGACACATAACCGGTGCAGGGGCTGTTATGTGTCACAGTGGCATTGCTGTTCCAAACTGCATGTTACTCCCAACTTGATATGACAGCTGAGCCCCTGAACTTCTAACCTTCCCATGTCCATGTCCCTCAGTGTCCATATCTCTCATGCAGGCTTTACCACAGGTTGACTCTCCGTTACACATGACAACCCTGCATCCTAGTGAATATGTGTAGAGTAGTGAGTACGCAGGTTATTGGTTGTGTTGTTACTACAAGGGAATAGAAGGTGTGCAGGTACTGTGATATGCAACCTGACAGATGAGTAGGTGTATACGTGAAAATCCCTGTAGGCCTAGATGTGTATGCTCAGGTGTTGGTGATGACCTAGATGGATATGCTCAGGTGTTGGTGATGACAAGAATTCTTTCAAATTCCCACACATGACATACACCCCCCACCCCCCCCCTACCCTTTTTCTTTCTTTTCAAAATCTTTACTTTTATTCCATCATTGACTTCTCAATGTTTTTGTTGATCGCTCTTTTTTGCTTTGTGTCTTGCTTTGAACCACATTCATGGACCATATGTGTACAGCTAAAAGACTGGAAAAAATAGTAGACAAAACATTACATGATTGTTCAAGTTGCTGAAACTGAAATAAAAACTAAGTTAAAAAATAAAATAATCCCACACATGTAGGCTACAATGAAATGCACGAGAATGAATTGTGACAGTGATAATAAATTAGTTGACCATGAAGGAGAGAGCTCACTACACTACTGGTCAGTCCATCTTTTTTGTACAATGTCTCTTTATTTGCATATGTATAATCTGTACTGTCATTCATTATCATTTATATAAGAAGTGAATCTGACCCTTTGACAAATCAGGATTACTCAGATAGAAACTTACATATTTCTGAAAATAGCAACGTACAATGATGTGTACTCTATTTTCTCCTTAGGGCTTGTTTATCATATTCTACTTCTTCTACTTCTTCAACTCTTTAATTACAGAATCAGGCTTTGCTCATTTTCACTCATCATTGGCAGTTGTGATCATGACATTGATCCAAACTATTTTTGTACTATTTACTGTCCACTAATCTGGGAGGAGGCTGCTGTTCCTGGTCGCTGTTCAGACTAATGAGTCACATGTGATCCTGGCTTCAGATTGGCTACATAGCACACTAGACTATGGCTACATAGTACACTAGACTATGGCTACATAGTACACTAGACTATGGCTACATAGTACACTAGACTAAGGCTACATAGTACACTAGAATATGGCTACATAGCACACTAGACTATGGCTACATAGCATACTAGACTATGGCTACATAGTACACTAGACTATGGCTACATAGTACACTAGACTATGGCTACATAGCACACTCGACTATGGCTACATAGTACACTAGACTATGGCTACATAGTACACTAGACTATGGCTACATAGTACACTAGACTATGGCTACATAGCACACTAGACTATGGCTACATAGCACACTAGACTATGGCTACATAGTACACTAGACTATGGCTACATAGCACACTAGACTATGGCTACATAGTACACTAGACTATGGCTACACACTAGACTATGGCTATTTAGCACACTAGACTACGGCTACACACTAGACTATGGCTACATAGTACACTAGACTATGGCTACATAGTACACTAGACTATGGCTACATAGTACACTAGACTATGGCTACATAGTACACTAGACTATGGCTACATAGCACACTAGACTATGGCTACATAGTACACTAGACTATGGCTACATAGTACACTAGACTATGGCTACATAGTACACTAGACTATGGCTACATAGCACACTAGACTATGGCTACATAGTACACTAGACTATGGCTACATAGTACACTAGACTATGGCTACATAGTACACTAGACTATGGCTACATAGCACACTAGACTATGGCTACATAGTACACTAGACTATGGCTACATAGTACACTAGACTATGGCTACATAGTACACTAGACTATGGCTACATAGTACACTAGACTATGGCTACATAGCACACTAGACTATGGCTACATAGTACACTAGACTATGGCTACATAGTACACTAGACTATGGCTACATAGCACACTAGACTATGGCTTTAGCTGGACATGAAACAGCAGGTTCAGATCTCTCCATGGCCAGGCCTGACTGAAGAGAACAATGCAGTGATGTAACAGTGATGTAAAAGTGATGTAGCAGTGATGTAGCAGTGATGTAACAGTGATGTAACAGTGATGTAACAGTGATGTAGTAGTGATGTAGCAGTGATGTAGCAGTGATGTAGCAGTGATGTAACAGTGATGTAACAGTGATGTAGCAGTGATGTAGTAGTGATGTAGCAGTGATGTAGCAGTGATATAACAGTGATGTAACAGTGATGTAGTAGTGATGTAACAGTGATGTAGCAGTGATGTAGTAGTGATGTAGCAGTGATGTAGCAGTGATATAACAGTGATGTAACAGTGATGTAGCAGTGATGTAACAGTGATGTAACAGTGATGTAGCAGTGATGTAGCAGTGATGTAACAGTGTTGTAGCAGTGATGTAACAGTGATGTAACAGTGATGTAACAGTGATGTAACAGTGATGTAACAGTGATGTAGCAGTGATGTAGCAGTGATGTAGCAGTGATGTAACAGTGATGTAGCAGTGATGTAACAGTGTTGTAGCAGTGATGTAGCAGTGATGTAACAGTGATGTAACAGTGATGTAACAGTGATGTAACAGTGTTATAGCAGTGATGTAGCAGTGATGTAACAGTGATGTAACAGTGATGTAGCAGTGATGTAGCAGTGATGTAACAGTGATGTAGCAGTGATGTAACAGTGTTGTAGCAGTGATGTAGTAGTGATGTAGCAGTGATGTAGCAGTGATGTAACAGTGTTGTAGCAGTGATGTAACAGTGATGTAACTGATGTAGCAGTGATTCAGTAGTGATGTAGCAGTGATGTAACAGTGATGTAGTAGTGATGTAACAGTGATGTAACAGTGATGTAGCAGTGATGTAGTAGTGATGTAACAGTGATGTAGCAGTGATGTAACAGTGATGTAGTAGTGATGTAGCAGTGATGTAACAGTGATGTAGTAGTGATGTAACAGTGATGTAACAGTGATGTAGCAGTGATGTAACAGTGTTGTAGCAGTGATGTAACACTGATGTAACAGTGATGTAACAGTGATGTAGCAGTGATGTAAAAGTGATGTAGCAGTGATGTAGCAGTGATGTAGCAGTGATGTAACAGTGATGTAACAGTGATGTAGTAGTGATGTAGCAGTGATGTAGCAGTGATGTAGCAGTGATGTAACAGTGATGTAACAGTGATGTAGCAGTGATGTAGTAGTGATGTAGCAGTGATGTAGCAGTGATATGACAGTGATGTAACAGTGATGTAGTAGTGATGTAACAGTAATGTAGCAGTGATGTAGTAGTGATGTAGCAGTGATGTAGCAGTGATATAACAGTGATGTAACAGTGATGTAGCAGTGATGTAACAGTGATGTAACAGTGATGTAGCAGTGATGTAGCAGTGATGTAACAGTGTTGTAGCAGTGATGTAACAGTGATGTAACAGTGATGTAACAGTGATGTAACAGTGATGTAGCAGTGATGTAGCAGTGATGTAGCAGTGATGTAACAGTGATGTAGCAGTGATGTAACAGTGTTGTAGCAGTGATGTAGCAGTGATGTAACAGTGATGTAACAGTGATGTAACAGTGATGTAACAGTGTTATAGCAGTGATGTAGCAGTGATGTAACAGTGATGTAACAGTGATGTAGCAGTGATGTAGCAGTGATGTAACAGTGATGTAGCAGTGATGTAACAGTGTTGTAGCAGTGATGTAGTAGTGATGTAGCAGTGATGTAGCAGTGATGTAACAGTGTTGTAGCAGTGATGTAACAGTGATGTAACTGATGTAGCAGTGATTCAGTAGTGATGTAGCAGTGATGTAACAGTGATGTAGTAGTGATGTAACAGTGATGTAACAGTGATGTAGCAGTGATGTAGTAGTGATGTAACAGTGATGTAGCAGTGATGTAACAGTGATGTAGTAGTGATGTAGCAGTGATGTAACAGTGATGTAGTAGTGATGTAACAGTGATGTAACAGTGATGTAACAGTGATGTAACAGTGATGTAGCAGTGATGTAACAGTGTTGTAGCAGTGATGTAACACTGATGTAACAGTGATGTAACAGTGATGTAGCAGTGATGTAGCAGTGATGTAACAGTGATGTAACAGTGATGTAGCAGTGATGTAGCAGTGATGTAACAGTGATGTAGCAGTGATGTAACAGTGATGTAACAGTGATGTAGCAGTGATGTAGCAGTGATGTAACAGTGATGTAGCAGTGATGTAACAGTGATGTAGCAGTGATGTAACAGTGTTGTAGCAGTGATGTAACAGTGTTGTAGCAGTGATGTAACAGTGATGTAGCAGTGATGTAGCAGTGATGTAACAGTGATGTAGCAGTGATGTAACAGTGTTGTAGCAGTGATGTAGTAGTGATGTAACAGTGATGTAACAGTGATGTAGCAGTGATGTAGCAGTGATGTAACAGTGTTGTAGCAGTGATGTAACAGTGATGTAACAGTGATTTAGCAGTGATGTAGTAGTGATGTAGCAGTGATGTAACAGTGATGTAGTAGTGATGTAACAGTGATGTAACAGTGATGTAGCAGTGATGTAGTAGTGATGTAACAGTGATGTAGCAGTGATGTAACAGTGGTGTAGTAGTGATGTAACAGTGATGTAACAGTGATGTAACAGTGATGTAACAGTGATGTAACAGTGATGTAGTAGTGATGTAACAGTGATGTAACAGTGATGTAGCAGTGATGTAGCAGTGATGTAGCAGTGATGTAGCAGTGATGTAACAGTGATGTAGCAGTGATGTAACAGTGATGTAGCAGTGATGTAACAGTGATGTAACAGTGATGTAACAGTGATGTAGTAGTGATGTAACAGTGATGTAACAGTGATGTAACAGTGATGTAACAGTGATGTAGCAGTGATGTAGCAGTGATGTAACAGTGATGTAGCAGTGATGTAGTAGTGATGTAGCAGTGATGTAACAGTGATGTAACAGTGATGTAGCAGTGATGTAACAGTGATGTAACAGTGATGTAACAGTGATGTAGCAGTGATGTAACAGTGATGTAGCAGTGATGTAGCAGTGATGTAGCAGTGATGTAGCAGTGATGTAACAGTGATGTAGCAGTGATGTAGCAGTTATGTAGCAGTGATGTAACAGTGATGTAGCAGTGATGTAACAGCGATGTAACAGTGTTGTAGCAGTGATGTAGCAGTGATGTAGCAGTGATGTAGCAGTGATGTAGCAGTGATGTAACAGTGATGTAGCAGTGATGTAAAAGTGATGTAGCAGTGATGTAGCAGTGATGTAGCAGTGATGTAGCAGTGATGTAACAGTGATGTAGCAGTGATGTAGCCGTTATGTAGCATTGATGTAACAGTGATGTAGCAGTGATGTAACAGTGATGTAACAGTGATGTAACAGTGTTGTAGCAGTGATGTAACAGTGATGTAGCAGTGATGTAGCAGTGATGTAGCAGTGATGTAACAGTGATGTAGCAGTGATGTAGCAGTGATGTAGCAGTGATGTAACAGTGATGTAACAGTGATGTAACAGTGATGTAGCAGTGATGTAGCAGTTATGTAGCAGTGATGTAACAGTGATGTAGCAGTGATGTAGCAGTGATGTAACAGTGATGTAGCAGTGATGTAACAGTGATGTAGCAGTGATGTAGCAGTGATGTAGCAGTGATGTAGCAGTGATGTAACAGTGATGTAGCAGTGATGTAGCAGTGATGTAGCAGTGATGTAGCAGTGATGTAGCAGTGATGTAGCAGTGATGTAACAGTGATGTAGCAGTGATGTAGCAGTGATGTAGCAGTGATGTAGCAGTGATGTAGCAGTGATGTAGCAGTGATGTAACAGTGATGTAGCAGTGATGTAGCAGTGATGTAACAGTGATGTAACAGTGATGTAGCAGTGATTCAACAGTGATGTAGCAGTGATGTAACAGTGATGTAGCATTGATTCAACAGTGATGTAGCAGTGATGTAGCAGTGATGTAACAGTGATGTAACAGTGATGTAGCAGTGATGTAACAGTGATGTAACAGTGATGTAACAGTGATGTAGCAGTGATGTAGCAGTGATGTAACAGTGATGTAGCAGTGATGTAACAGTGATTCAACAGTGATGTTGTAGTGATGTAGCAGTGATTCAACAGTGATGTAGCAGTGATGTAACAGTGATGTAGCAGTGATTCAACAGTGATATAGCAGTGATGTAGCAGTGATGTAGCAGTGATGTAGCAGTGATGTAACAGTGATGTAACAGTGATGTAGCAGTGATTCAACAGTGATGTAGCAGTGATGTAGCAGTGATGTAACAGTGATGTAACAGTGATGTAGCAGTGATGTAGCAGTGATGTAACAGTGATGTAACAGTGATGTAACAGTAATGTAACAGTGATGTAGCAGTGTTGTAGCAGTGATGTAGCAGTGATGTGACAGTGATGTAGTAGTGATGTAACAGTGATGTAGCAGTGATGTAACAGTGATGTAACAGTGATGTAGCAGTGATTCAACAGTGATGTAGCAGTGATGTAACAGTGATGTAGCATTGATTCAACAGTGATGTAGCAGTGATGTAGCAGTGATGTAACAGCGATGTAACAGTGATGTAGCAGTGATGTAACAGTGATGTAACAGTGATGTAACAGTGATGTAACAGTGATGTAGCAGTGATGTAACAGTGATGTAGCAGTGATGTAACAGTGATTCAACAGTGACGTAGCAGTGATGTAGCAGTGATTCAACAGTGATGTAGCAGTGATGTAGCAGTGATGTAACAGTGATGTAACAGTGATGTAGCAGTGATTCAACAGTGATGTAGCAGTGATGTAACAGTGATGTAACAGTGATGTAGCAGTGATTCAACAGTGATGTAGCAGTGATGTAGCAGTGATGTAACAGTGATGTAACAGTGATGTAGCAGTGATGTAACAGTGATGTAACAGTGTTGTAACAGTGATGTAACAGTAATGTAACAGTGATGTAGCAGTGTTGTAGCAGTGATGTAGCAGTGATGTAACAGTGATGTAGTAGTGATGTAACAGTGATGTAGCAGTGATGTAACAGTGATGTAACAGTGATGTAGCAGTGATGTAACAGTGATGTAACAGTGATGTAACAGTGATGTAACAGTGATGTAGCAGTGTTGTAGCAGTGATGTAACAGTAATGTAACAGTGATGTAGCAGTGTTGTAGCAGTGATGTAGCAGTGATGTAACAGTGATGTAGTAGTGATGTAACAGTGATGTAGCAGTGATGTAACAGTGATGTAACAGTGATGTAGCAGTGATTCAACAGTGATGTAGCAGTGATGTAACAGTGATGTAGCATTGATTCAACAGTGATGTAGCAGTGATGTAGCAGTGATGTAACAGTGATGTAACAGTGATGTAGCAGTGATGTAACAGTGATGTAACAGTGATGTAACAGTGATGTAGCAGTGATGTAACAGTGATGTAGCAGTGATGTAACAGTGATTCAACAGTGACGTAGCAGTGATGTAGCAGTGATTCAACAGTGATGTAGCAGTGATGTAACAGTGATGTAGCATTGATTCAACAGTGATGTAGCAGTGATGTAGCAGTGATGTAACAGCGATGTAACAGTGATGTAGCAGTGATGTAACAGTGATGTAACAGTGATGTAACAGTGATGTAACAGTGATGTAGCAGTGATGTAACAGTGATGTAGCAGTGATGTAACAGTGATTCAACAGTGACGTAGCAGTGATGTAGCAGTGATTCAACAGTGATGTAGCAGTGATGTAACAGTGATGTAGCAGTGATTCAACAGTGATGTAGCAGTGATGTAGCAGTGATGTAACAGTGATGTAACAGTGATGTAGCAGTGATGTAGCAGTGATGTAACAGTGATGTAACAGTGATGTAGCAGTGATTCAACAGTGATGTAGCAGTGATGTAACAGTGATGTAACAGTGATGTAGCAGTGATTCAACAGTGATGTAGCAGTGATGTAGCAGTGATGTAACAGTGATGTAACAGTGATGTAGCAGTGATGTAACAGTGATGTAACAGTGTTGTAACAGTGATGTAACAGTAATGTAACAGTGATGTAGCAGTGTTGTAGCAGTGATGTAGCAGTGATGTAACAGTGATGTAGTAGTGATGTAACAGTGATGTAGCAGTGATGTAACAGTGATGTAACAGTGATGTAGCAGTGATGTAACAGTGATGTAACAGTGATGTAACTGTGATGTAACAGTGATGTAACAGTGATGTAGCAGTGTTGTAGCAGTGATGTAACAGTAATGTAACAGTGATGTAGCAGTGTTGTAGCAGTGATGTAGCAGTGATGTAACAGTGATGTAGTAGTGATGTAACAGTGATGTAGCAGTGATGTAACAGTGATGTAACAGTGATGTAGCAGTGATTCAACAGTGATGTAGCAGTGATGTAACATTGATGTAGCATTGATTCAACAGTGATGTAGCAGTGATGTAGCAGTGATGTAACAGTGATGTAACAGTGATGTAGCAGTGATGTAACAGTGATGTAACAGTGATGTAACAGTGATGTAGCAGTGATGTAACAGTGATGTAGCAGTGATGTAACAGTGATTCAACAGTGACGTAGCAGTGATGTAGCAGTGATTCAACAGTGATGTAGCAGTGATGCAGTGGCGGCTGGTGCTAAAATGTTTGGGTGGGGCACAGGTTATGGGGGCATGCTCCACGGGGAAGAATATCAACTTTAAAATCTGGATTTACAGTCAATTTTAGCATGAGAATAGCTCTACCCCCCTGTACAGACCTCGCCATCCCCTCTACCCCCCTGTACAGACCTCTTCATCCCCTCTACCCCCCTGTACAGACCTCTTCATCCCCTCTACCCACCTCTACAGACCTCTTCATCCCCTCTACCCACCTCTACAGACCTCTCCATCCCCTCTACCCACCTCTACAGACCTCGCCATCCCCTCTACCCCCCTGTACAGACCTCTCCATCCCCTCTACGCCCTGTACAGACCTCTCCATCCCCTCTACCCCCCTGTACAGACCTCTGCATCCCCTCTACCCCCTGTACAGACCTCTTCATCCCCTCTACCCTCCTCTACAGACCTCTTCATCCCCTCTACCCTCCTCTACAGACCTCTTCATCCCCTCTACCCCCCTGTACAGACCTCTTCATCCCCTCTACCCCCCCTGTACAGACCTCTCCATCCCCTCTACCCTCCTCTACAGACCTCTCCATCCCCTCTACCCTCCTCTACAGACCTCTCCATCCCCTCTACCCCCCTGTACAGACCTCTTCATCCCCTCTACCCCCCTGTACAGACCTCTTCATACCCTCTACCCCCCTGTACAGACCTCTTCATCCCCTCTACCCCCCTGTACAGACCTCTTCATCCCCTCTACCCCTCTGTACAGACCTCTTCATCCCCTCTACCCCCCCTGTACAGACCTCTTCATCACCTCTACCCCCCTGTACAGACCTCTTCATCACCTCTACCCCCCCTGTACAGACCTCTTCATCACCTCTACCCCCCTGTACAGACCTCTTCATCCCCTCTACCCTCCTCTACAGACCTCTTCATCACCTCTACCCCCCTGTACAGACCTCTTCATCACCTCTACCCCCCCCTGTACAGACCTCTTCATCACCTCTACCCCCCTGTACAGACCTCTTCATCACCTCTACCCCCCCCTGTACAGACCTCTTCATCACCTCTACCCCCCCAGTTTTCTCTACAATTTCTACAATTTTCTCTCTACAGTTTCTACACGTCAACGTGTACCGAAACACTTGTTTCCAACGTGGTCCTACGTTTCTCCTACACCAAGACACATACAAAGAGCATAGAAACATACAAAGAGCATAGAAACATACAAAGAGCATAGAAGATACAATCAGAATACAGTCTGCCATTCCTTCTCCCAGCATCGATTTGGTTTTCCTATCATGACTGAAGGACAGATGATTCACTTACTTACACAAGTTTGACTTCGGTAATAGGTCCAGTTGCAATATCAAGTTGGGAACAAAAGATGCCTCCTTCTAATCCATTTGTTCAATTTGTTTACAAAGTCCGGTAGTGGAAAGCAGAACAACGCATTTGTTACTTCACATCCCGCTAGCCATGTTTTCTTCTCATACCAACCCCTCGTAAATCCTCGGTTTTACCGTCACGAACGTGACGCCGGACATGACGTAAGCACGTACGATTCTTTGTGCATGTCCCAAAACCCCATAGACAATCGACCGAATGGCCTGAAGTTACCAAAATAGATTTTACATGCAAGTCTACGAGAACAGCCTAGTGCAACTTCGAGTAGACTGAAAGTTGCCCCGAAAGGGGCGGGACTTGAAGCTGATTGGAACATACTCCACAGAACACTAGCTGATTGGACTATGATATACTCCACAGAACACTAGCTGATTGGACTATGATATTCAGAAGCAACACTGTCTAGAAGTCATAGAAAAAAAATCTCTCTCTTCTCCCTTTGGTGGGGCATTGCACAATTGCCCCTAATGAACCAGCCTCCCCTGCAGTGATGTAACAGTGATGTAGCAGTGATTCAACAGTGATGTAGCAGTGATGTAGCAGTGATGTAACAGTGATGTAACAGTGATGTAGCAGTGATGTAGCAGTGATGTAACAGTGATGTAACAGTGATGTAGCAGTGATTCAACAGTGATGTAGCAGTGATGTAGCAGTGATGTAACAGTGATGTAGCAGTGATGTAACAGTGATGTAACAGTGTTGTAACAGTGATGTAACAGTAATGTAACAGTGATGTAGCAGTGTTGTAGCAGTGATGTAGCAGTGATGTAACAGTGATGTAGTAGTGATCTAACAGTGATGTAGCAGTGATGTAACAGTGATGTAACAGTGATGTAACAGTGATGTAGCAGTGTTTTAGCAGTGATGTAACAGTGATGTAGCAGTGATGTAACAGTGATGTAACAGTGATGTAACAGTGATGTAGCAGTGATATAGCAGTGATGTAGCAGTGATGTAGCAGTGATGTAGCAGTGGTTTACTGTGTGAACAAGGAGAGGTCCTCTAGCCTAGGAAAGGTCTGAGCCTTGTGTGCTGTTGTCAACAGTGTTCTTTTATGATCAGAATGATGTCATGTTTATTGTGTGGTGCAGAAACGTCAATGGAACATCCAATCCAAGCACACACTCTTGTGGTGCATCAGATTTTTGTTGTCTGTGAGCTGAACTGACTAGCCTGCCAGTCTGATTGAACATGACTCTAGATCTGTCTCCACTTGTGTGGTTCAGTGTCTGGTCCTAGTGTACATGACTCTAGATCTGTCTCCACTTGTGTGGTTCAGTGTCTGGTCCTAGTGTACATGACTCTAGATCTGTCTCCACTTGTGTGGTTCAGTGTCTGGTCCTAGTGTATATGACTCTAGATCTGTCTCCACTTGTGTGGTTCAGTGTCTGGTCCTAGTGTACAGGTGTCATATTGCAGGGGATGTTTCTGATTGTGGACTCTTGAACTGTGAGCAGAGTAACAGCCAGTCATGTGGGAGTTCATTACACCAATAAAGCTTCTCTCTGTGAAGATAGGAACTAGTGAGGAAGACTGTGAGGAAGGTGATAAGTCTGTGTGGAGAGAGAGAGAGAGAGAGAGATACAGAGATAAAAAGAGAGAGAGAGAGAGAGATACAGAGATAAAAAGAGAGAGAGAGAGTACTGTATGTATGTGTGTCTTTATATTAAATTCACGTTGTGATTCTCAGGCTGATTCATTCCTCTCCTGTGATCCGGGGAGTCAGATGTGTGGGACTGGCTGCCACTACATCATTTGACCATGGAGCCGTTGAGGTGAGAGGAGAGAGAGAAACCTTTGTGTGTGTGTGTGTGTGTGTGTGTGTGTGTGTGTGTGTGTGTGTTGAGTCATAGACTGAAGGCCTGTCTTGTGTTACAGCACTGTCCAATCAGGATGCAGCTCTGCCCCCAGCTGTGTTTCCATGAAGAGTGATCGGTCGATGGATTGTCCGAAATTTTTTCGTAAACAAAACATTGACAGTGAACAAAGGTAATATCAGAGTCCTCACAACCTCTACATGTACAATACACTATGTGGAGATTAGGGATGCACCGAACATTCGGCCACCGAATGTATTCGGCCGAATATCGCAAAATAAAGCACATTCGGTATTCGGCCGAATGTGTGAAAACACCGAATGTTTACCACCGAATAGTGGGCGTGTTTTGATGACGCAATCAAACAGTGTAAGCATCCCATGCTGCTCAGCGAATGAGACGAAGAGCCCAAATCGAACGTATAACGAGTTGTTTGTCCGTGAATAACACCGGCTATGCCCGGGGTAGAAACACAAGACTATGCTGGATAAGGTCCTTATGTCATCACGGTCATTTTAAGCCGTCAACCAGCCCTCTACGACCCCGGGAAGTGATGTTAAAAGTGAAGTTACTTCTGTTCAACTGGCTAAGCTAAACATCGCTAATCGCCATTACTTCTTAAAGTCACAAGCGCCCTTTTTTCATCTAGTGTTCAATACTTTTTCCCTGTTTCATTCCACTTTATTACACATAACTTTATTTACATATGGACTTAAATATTTAGATGTTTTGTCTGGATTGTTTGAGTTAATACCAACTTTAGATTTGCAGCCCGTTCCTTGGCCAGAGCCTTCAGCAGTTTGGGCATCGATGAACCTGCCACTTTTCCTGAATAAGTAGGCTTATATTGTTTTAAAGGGCAGCCAGTTATTCATTTGTTTTATTTATCCCTATGCACATTTTTGTTATATATTGTGTAACTGACATGCTATAGCTGACAAGCTACACATACATAAGTTATATACAGGGGTGCACATAACTTTTTGGGGCCCGTGCTCAGAGGAGCACCTAGGGATGCTGCTTGGTGCTCCCCGAGCTCGCGAGTCACGACCCGTCCCATAGGATGGATGAAAAAGGGATACATGGATAACTTATATTAGCAAAACGACATTTATTCATAAATAAAGATGAACGAACAAATGATTGTGTGCAAAACAAAAGAAACAAATGCAAAATCAAATGACTGCTCTTTAAGCATGAAAGTCTGTGAGACTCCTTTAAACACAATGAAATCAACTGATCTCTTTAAGCACTGCTCTGTTCTGTAAACACTGAAATCAACTTTTCAACAAAAAGTTACAGCCTAAGCATTTATTTATGCTACAAGCTTAATCGTCATCATCACTGCTCTCTTGACTGCTGTAAATTATCACTGTCCTCAATTTCAACCATGGTAGAGGATGTTTTTTTTGTGATCAACATTTATTTTATTTTATTTTTTTTTGGGTGCGCAAAAGCGCCCTCATGCGGCTGATCTTCCGCGCAGCATGCATTTTGGCGACGCATGCGCACTGGCGCACCAATTATGTGCACCCCTGGTTATATACATACGTTATACAGACAGATTTAATTTGAGCAGTCAGTCAAGTATAGGCATAATGTTGTTTGTTTGTTTTCTAATGTTTAAAACATTTTGTTAAAATGTTAAATATGGTCTTTTACGAAAAGAAGTAGCCTAGTAAAAAGTAGGCTCAAAGCACTTTTATCCCAATGCACTTTTTTGTTGTAGGCCTACAAAGATTTTCTTTCAGCAGCTATTCAGGGAAAACAAAAACATTTAATTTGACTGATTTATTTTATTTATTGTGCTTTGTTGGTATAGACTGATGTCTGCTGGAATGTTCAATACAAGTTATTTTTTTAAAATCTCAATTTCTTTCTTTGAGAAGCATGAATAAAAAGCAAAATGTTAGTTTATGCAATGATAAAATTAAAAACTGCAGATACACATTCGGTATTCGGTATTCGGTATTCGGCCAAGTGTTTCCTTAAATTCGGCTTCGGCCTCGGCCAAGAATTTTCATTTCGGTGCATCCCTAGTGGAGATGACTATTTGATGTGTTTCATAGAAACGAGAAGGGGTGGGGAGCGGAGATTAACAACAAATGTATGGGCTACAATCCAGTACAAATGTATGGGCTACAATCCAGTACAAATGTATGGGCCACAATCCAGTACAAATGTTTGGGCTACAATCCAGTACAGATGTATGGGCTACAATCCAGTACAAATGTATGGGCTACAATCCAGTACAAATGTATGGGCTACAATCCAGTACAAATGTATGGGCTAATATCCAGTACAAATGTATGGACTACAATCCAGTTTATTTTTATTTTTTTATTTAACCTTTATTTATACAGGTAAAAACACATTGAGCCCCAAGGGCTCGTTTTCAAGTGTGACCTGTTCACAGGCATACAATATCCACCACAAACAAATACAATACAACACCTGGCCTACATAGTCTAGAACTAAACTAAAAACGACATTGTCTAAAACTAAAACTAGTCTAAAATAGTCTAAGATAAACTAAACTTTTCGTCAGTATAGACTAAAACTAAACAAAAACTACACAGTCTAAAACAAAAACTAGTCTAAAACAGTCTAAGATAATCTAAAACTAAGCTAAAACTACAAAAATCTAAAACTAGACAGTTAAAGATCTAGGGACAGGGAGGGGTCAGTAATGGGCAAAAGGGAGGGCCAACTTAATAGCAAGAACAGATCATGGACTCGCACTGTATGCCTCTCAGCAAGAGCTTGAAACTGGAGAGAGGGATCAGCTGAGACAGTTTCAGACTCTGCTGTAATGAATTCCAAGAGGAAGGGGCTGCAAATGAGAACGCCCGTTTGCCTTTCATGGTCCGGACCAAGGGGATGGAGTATGTGATGATGTCCTGTGTGCGAAGGCCGTAGACAGACTTGCGTGACAGGTGGTTAGAAAGGTAGAATGGTGCCCCGCGGTGGCGTAGCGGTCTAAGCACTAGCCACTAGTGCAAGCTGCCCACCGGGGACTGGGATCGAATCCCGGTCTCGCCAGATCCGGATATGGCCGAGGCACACAGGGAGCGGCATATTGAGCGGCCGCTCCAGAGGGCGGTATAGGACTATTTCCGGACAAGGATCCGTCGCGCAACAGCGCCCCCGGGGTGCCGGAATAACGGTGCTGGGCTCGAGGAGCCAGTCAGCTAGTCTGCCTGGCGATCTCCTCTGGGGCTGCCGGCCACGGGGTCGTGCGGCGGATCCTACGCAATAGGCAGGGGATAATTGGATGCTAGGTTGGGTTCAATTGGATACTAGGTTGGGTTCAATTGGATACCAAATTGGGTGAAAAAGGGATAAAATCTGAAGAAAAAATAAAATAAAATAAAAAAAAGTAGGAGGGGAACAGACCAAGGATGGATTTGTAAATGAAAGTATACCAGTGAAGGGTTCGGCGGATAGAGAGAGATGACCAGTTAACCAGGGAGTATAGCACACAGTGATGGGGTAAGGGGTTTACAGCCTGTAATGAATCTTAACGCGCCATGGTAAACTGCATCCAGATGTTGAAGAGAGGTAGCAGAGGCATTCATGTACAAGACATCACCATAGTCCAAGAGAGGCAGAAAGGTGGCAGCAACCAGACGTTTTCTTGCAGCAGCTGAGAAACAATACTTGTTTCTAAAGAAACACACCACCAGTACAAATGTTTGGGCTACAATCCAGTACAAATGGATTAAATTAAAAGCACAGCATGGAGTAGGCTTATCAAATAATAACAAAATAACAATAAATAACAGAAACGAAAATGGCCATAAAACCGTATCCTACAGACCGCAGCGTCTGGCTGTTCTCCAAGCACTGGACAGAACTAGGTGTGTGTGTGTGTGTGTGTGTGTGTGTGTGTGTGTGTGTGTGTGTGTAGGTGTGTGTGTGTGTGTGTGTGTGTGTGTGTAGGTGTGTGTGTGTGTGTGTGTGTGTTGAGTCATAGACTGAAGGCCTGTCTTGTGTTACAGCCCTGTCCAATCAGGATGCAGCTCTGCCCCCAGCTGTGTGTCCATGAAGAGTGATTGGTCGATGGAACGTCCGATAGCTTTTCGTAAAGAAAACATTGACAGTGAACAAAGGTAATATCAGAGTCCTCACAACCTCTACATGTACAATACACTATGTGGAGATGTGTGTGTGTAACCCTAACCCTAACCCTAACCCATCCCCATCCATGGGGTCCTTCTAGTGTTAAACCGTCCCCAAATGTAACTGTGTTTTGGGTATAACCATGGGATTAAAACCATGGGATTAAAACCATGGGATTAAAACCATGGGATTAAAACCATGGGATTAAAACCATGGGATTAAAACCATGGGATTATAACCATGGGATTAAAACCATGGGGTTATAACCATGGGATTATAACCATGGGATTGTAACCATGGGATTAAAACCATGGGATTAAAAGCAGAGATTTTGATTGACAGATGTTTCATAGAAACGAGGAGGGGTGGGGAGCGGAGATTAAGTACAAATGTATGGGCTACAATCCAGTACAAATGTTTGGGCTACAATCCAGTACAAATGTTTGGGCTACGATCCAGTACAAATGTTTAGGCTACGATCCAGTACAAATGTTTGGGCTACAATCCAGTACAAATGTATGGGCTACAATCCAGTACAAATGTTTAGGCTACAATCCAGTACAAATGTATGGGCTACAATCCAGTACAAATGTATGGGCTACAATCCAGTACAAATGTATGGGCTACAATCCAGTACAAATGTATGGGCTACAATCCAGTACAGATGTATGGGCTACAATCCAGTACAAATGTATGGGCTACAATCCAGTACAAATGTATGGGCTACAATCCAGTACAAGTGTTTAGGCTACGATCCAGTACAAATGTTTAGGCTACGATCCAGTACAAATGGATTAAATTAAAAGCACAGCATGGAGTAGGCTTATCAAATAATAACAAAATAACAATAAATAACAGAAACGAAAATGGCCATAAAACCGTATCCTACAGACCGCAGCGTCTGGCTGTTCTTCAAGCACTGGACAGAACTAGGTGTGTGTGTGTGTGTGTATGTGTGTGTGTGTGTGTGTGTGTGTGTGTGTGTGTGTAGGTGTGTGTGTGTGTGTGTGTGTGTATGTGTGTGTGTGTAGGTGTGTGTGTGTGTGTGTGTGTGTATGTGTGTGTGTGTGTGTAGGTGTGTGTGTGTGTGTGTGTGTGTGTGTGTGTGTGTGTAGGTGTGTGTGTGTGTGTAGGTGTGTGTGTGTGTGTGTGTGTGTGTGTGTGTGTGTGTGTGTGTGTGTTGAGTCATAGACTGAAGGCCTGTCTTGTGTTACAGCCCTGTCCAATCAGGATGCAGCTCTGCCCCCAGCTGTGTGTCCATGAAGAGTGATTGGTCGATGGAACGTCCGATAGCTTTTCGTAAAGAAAACATTGACAGTGAACAAAGGTAATATCAGAGTCCTCACAACCTCTACATGTACAATACACTATGTGGAGATGTGTGTGTGTAACCCTAACCCTAACCCTAACCCATCCCCATCCATGGGGTCCTTCTAGTGTTAAACCGTCCCCAAATGTAACTGTGTTTTGGGTATAACCATGGGATTAAAACCATGGGATCATAACCATGGGATTAAAACCATGGGATTAAAACCATGGGATTATAACCATGGGATTAAAACCATGGGATTATAACCATGGGATTATAACCATGGGATTGTAACCATGGGATTAAAACCATGGGATTAAAAACAGAGATTTTGATTGACAGATGTTTCATAGAAACGAGGAGGGGTGGGGAGCGGAGATTAAGTACAAATGTATGGGCTACAATCCAGTACAAATGTATGGGCTACAATCCAGTACAAATGTTTGGGCTACAATCCAGTACAAATGTTTGGGCTACAATCCAGTACAAATGTATGGGCTACAATCCAGTACAAATGTTTGGGCTACAATCCAGTACAAATGTTTGGGCTACAATCCATTACAAATGGATTAAATTAAAAGCACAGCATGGAGTAGGCTTATCAAATAATAACAAAATAACAGAAACGAAAATGGCCATAAAACCATATCCTACAGACCGCAGCGTCTGGCTGTTCTTCAAGCACTGGACAAAACTAGGTGTGTGTGTGTGTGTATGTGTGTGTGTGTGTGTGTGTGTGTGTGTGTAGGTGTGTGTGTGTGTGTGTGTGTGTGTGTAGGTGTGTGTGTAGGTGTGTGTGTGTAGGTGTGTGTGTGTGTGTGTGTGTAGGTGTGTGTGTGTGTGTGTGTTAATTTCGCTAACGAAAATGTTCACAAAAAATATGCGTTAACAAACTTTTTTCCCATGACGAAGACGTGACGTTGACGTGACGATATTGATGTTTGAAAATCTATGATCTGATTACTACATACTGTGACTAAACTATTTTGACTTCCGTTGACGAGACTAAGAAGAGACTAACATGTTTGTGGTGGACTAACGGACATTCACATTTTTAATGAATTATCTTTTCGAGTGCAGTGCATTCTGGGTTGTAGCTGGTCTATCCATCCTCCGCGCACTCATTCATTCATGCCCAGACGCGCGCACTCATTCATTCATGCCCAGACGCGCTGTGTAACACGCGCACACTCATTCATGCAAGAAGTGCGCCAAAGCAAACGGCTACACGATTTCTTAAGTTTAAGCACAAGCAGTTGGTATTGGTATTTAGACTAAAATGTTTCTTCAACGAAAACTAGACTAAAACTAAGAAGGATAAAAAGTGTGACTAAAACTAACATAATTTAAAGACTAAGACTAAGACTAAATCTAAAATAGCTGCCAAAATTAACACGGGTGTGTGTGTGTGTTGAGTCACAGATTGAAGGTCTGTCTTGTGTTACAGTCCTGTCCAATCAGGATGCAGCTCTGCCCCCAGCTGTGTATCCATGAAGAGTGATTGGTCGATGGATAGCTTGTGAGTGTGTGTGTGTGTGTGTGTGTGTGTGTGTTATTACTGATGTATGTCCTGTTGTGATGTCCCGGGGGTCTCAGCAGCAGGAAGAGGAAGAGGAGCAGAGAACACAGCCGAGGCAAGAGGAGGAGAGAGAGAGAAGGAGAAAGAGAAGAGGAGAGAGGAAGGAGGAGGACAGAGAGAGAAGGAGAGAGAGAGGAGGACAAGACCAATGACACATCAGATAAACAAAGGTACACTTTATTCCAATGTACTCTCATACACACACACACACACACACAAACACACACACACACACACACACACACCCCCACACACACACACACAGTCACACACACCCACACATACACACACACACAGTCACACACACACACACACCCACACACACCCACACAGTCACACACACACACACACACACACACACACACACACACACACACACACACACACACACATACACACCCACACACACACACACACACATACACACCCACACACACACACACACACACACACACACACAGTCACACACACCCACACATACACACACACACAGTCACACACGTACACACACACACACACACACAGTCACAGTCACACACACACACACACACACACACACACACACACACACACACACACACACACACACACACACACACACACAGTCACACCCACACATACACACACACACACACACACACACACACAGTCACACACACACACACACATAAACACACACCCACACACACACACACACACACACACATACAGGTTCCATTCAAGGCTGGTTATCTCACCCATGTTCATAAGGTCACTGAGGTGTGTTTTAGACGAAGGAAGCGATAGCACCATGTTCATATGAATGGTGTGTGTGTGTGTATATATGATAGCACCCCGGGAAGTGAGGCCCAGTTCACATCTAAGCTCACCCCCACATCTGCCCGCAACAGACGCACCTCTCAGGCGTTAAAGTGAGGTCTAAGTCTAAGACTGGGTCTATCTTTATTAAAGTGAGGTCTAAGTGTAAGACTGGGTCTATCTGTATTAAAGTGAGATCTAAGTCTAAGACTGGGTATATCCTTATTAACAGGGGTGCAAACTTGTCACCTTTCGGCGAAATTCACTGAAGACCCACGCCGCTTTGCGCCATTTGAGCAATTCATCTTCTTAATTTTTTATAACATCACAACATGCTGATAGAACATCGACATGCTAGAAACACATAACTACACATACGATTATCACACAGCCCCAAACAGGAACACGTCCAAAAACGAAAGCATTTACAAAAGTCTCCCTTACCAGTAGCCTATGGCAAACGAGAATAGTGAATTCAATCCACAAATGAAGTAAGTATATAAGTAATATAAGTATTTAGTAATCGTTAAACTGTTGTTTAATATATCAAGTGGGTACTTTACAACTTAAAGTTTCGTGTTATGAAAAAAACTAGTCTGCGAGTGGTTTAGCCCAAGGCTGCGTTCGTAAATTTGCTCTGGAAATCTGATAAGCAGTCATGGAATGCCTCTTGTCCAATCAAATTACTTGGTCCTTTTATGACGTTGGGCCCAGTGTGCCCTCCGGCGCTCTCAGAGCGAATTTACGAACGCAGCCCTAGACTGTCTCGCGTACCCCTTTACCTAGCCAGGATCAGACGCAGGGTTAAGACAAGAGGCCACGATATGATAATCGCCGTAGGAGGCACATATTTTTTCGACTGTAGGCATGTGAAGTTAGAATTTCTTCAAACTTGCAGTGGTAGCAACGGTGTGTGTGTTTTAGTAAATATAGTGTGTGTGTGTGTGTGTGTGTGTGTGGCCCACCTGTGAGAGGTGTGTGTGTGTCATATCTCAGTATGTAGGCTATGCAGTGTAAGTAAGTGTGTGAGTTTATTCTGTTATTTATGCTATTATATCTAGTATTGTGTTGAGAAGCAATGGAAATGAGTCAAGAAATTGATAGAGTAGGCTAACTTACATTATCATTGTTCTATATAATAATAATAATTATAATAATAATAATAATAATAATACATTAGACTTATATAGCGCTTTTCTAGACACTCAAAGACGCTTTACAAACTGAAAAGATATATGCAACAGAACAGATCACCCAGCATTGCTAATGAAAAGAATCAACGAATATGAGTCTAATACCAATACTTGCTCAATATGTCTTAAATTCAAAGTGTCTTAAATGTAACTTGTTGAAACCTGCAGGAACCCCCATAATTACTTTGAGAACAGGTTGCTTACATTAATTATGCAGGTGTTAAGGTAGTTCTAGTCTATCCATGTAGCACTTTAGTGCTATCACTATCCCCATTTTCTTTGTTTTCGGGCAAAAAAAGTGTCACCATCGCCAGTTTGCACCCCTGTATATTAGCTTATCCTGATGTGATTTTGAAAATGTAAGGATACTGGGTGGTAGAACGCACATATCTAGGACAAGTCATGAAAAGAGGGAGATAATGTCTATGGAACAGAGCACACCTCTGAATGATACTAAGAGTTCTGAGCAGCAAAAAGCAACAAGGAGAATATGACACAATGCAACATTGAGACAAGGTGTTTTATTTCCACAGGAGCCGACCCAGATCAGAGGCAGAGATCCCCAGTGGTCCTGACCTGTCCTCTGTGTTGGAGGTGAGTCTTGTTTTACATTTGTAAAGCCACCGTCTGTCAAATGAATTTCCAGTCAGAAGTCTTGTCCAGACTCTTGTTTGTAAGCTGTGGGTTAGGGTTAGGGGTCTTGGCTAATGAGTTAGCAGAGTTTCAGTAGAATTAATCAGGGTCCATGAAATGGCATCAAAGTGGAGGAACAAATAAAATATTGTATTTATTTATTTATGTAACCTTTATTTAACCAGCTAAGACCCATTGAGGTTAAAACCTCTTTTGCGAGGGTGACCTGGCAAGAAGGCACACAGGGAAGTAGCAGTGTGTACATGAAATGTTACAACAATACAAATATACACAAAAGACTAAATGTCAAGTTACCAACGCATTATGAAATACATATGAAAACAACTGCAGCATCAAAAACATAGTTGTTGATCAGAGACTTAAAAACAGGCAAGGATACTAACTCCTCTAACTTCAGAATGTTTGAAGCATGTTCCAGGATGAAGGGCATTATGGGAAACATATACAGTATGTTCCCTGTCTCAGTTCTAGCCTGAGGAACAGACAAGGACAGCAGCGGGCGTGAATACTGTTCTAGTAACACTACTAGGACTGAGTGGCTGATCTAGTAAGGAACAGAGACACAGAGGGAGTTTCCCTATCAATGCTTTGTACACAAAGGTGTACCAGTGCTTTAGCCTCCTGGTGGAGAGAGAGCTCCATTGCACCCTGGCAGACCATTCACAGTGATGAGTGATCTAGCATCATTAATGAATCTTAAAGCACCATGATATACTAGTGTATCAAGAGCTGTTAAGGTCCATATGTCATCCAACAAGTACAATTTATTTTTTTCATTGACTTTTGAATCGGTTTTCATTTCTTCTTCAGTTGCCTGAAGAGGATGAGAGGCAGAGGGTGGGGGCCAGGAAGGAGGCTGGACAGATGCTGAGAGACATGAACCAGATGGAGCTCACTGTCACACTGGAGAGTAAGAGCTTCCTACTATCAGTCTGTCATGTGACTTCTTCTACTGAATATCAACCTTGTGACTAGTTCTACTGAATATCAACCTTGTTGTGCAAATATAAGCTATTCTTCCTGTTTTTACTGACTATGATTGTGTGTTTACAAAAAGGTTAATGAGATACTTTAACATTTTTGGCATAATTTGTTCCCTCAGATGAGCGTGCTGTGGAGTGCCAACTTAAACTAAAACTCAACCATAAGAGCAGGTGTCAGTGTGTGTTTGAGGGAATAGCTAAACAAGGCAACCCAAAACTTCTCAATGAGATCTTCACAGAGGTCTACATCATTCAGGGTGGAAGTGGAGAGGTCAATAATGAACATGAGGTCAGACAGATTGAGACAGCATCCAGAAGACCAGCTACAGAAGAGACACCAATCAAATGCAAAGACATCTTCAAACCCTCACCTGGACAAGACAGACCAATCAGAAATGTGTTAACTAGGGGAGTCGCTGGCATTGGAAAGACAATCTCTGTGCAGAAGTCTATTTTGGACTGGGCTGAAGGAGAAGCCCATCAGGATGTCCAGTTCATATTTTCACTCCCTTTCAGAGAGTTGAATTTATGCATCGGCAAAAACTACAGTTTGTTGGAACTCCTCGATCACTTCTATGTGGAAACAAAAGAATCAGGAATCTCCAACTATGACAAATACAAAGTTGTGTTCGTCTTTGATGGTCTGGATGAGTGTCGACTTCCTCTAGACTTCCAGAACAACAAGAGATGTTGTGATGTCACAGAGTCAGTCTCAGTGGACGTGCTGCTGACAAACCTCATCAAGGGGAATCTGCTTCCCTCTGCTCTCCTCTGGTTAACCTCCCGACCTGCAGCAGCCAATCAGATTCCTCCTGAGTGTGTTGACCGGGTGACAGAGGTACGAGGGTTCAACGACCCACAGAAGGAGGAGTACTTCAGGAAGAGAATCAGTGACGAGAACATGGCCAACAGAATCATCTCACATGTTGAGGGATCAAGGAGTCTCCACATCATGTGCCACATACCAGTGTTCTGTTGGGTCTCAGCCACTACTCTGGAGAGACTGTTGGGTGAAGCAGAGAGAAGAGAGATGCCCAATACTCTGACACAGATGTACACACACTTCCTGGTGTTTCAGACCGTACAGAGGAATGTGAAGTATCTTGGAGACCATGACAGAGATTCACACTGGGACAAAGAGATCATTCTGTCACTGGGAAAACTGGCCTTCAAACAGCTGGAAAAGGGACATCTGATCTTCTATGAGGAGGAACTGAGAGACTGTGGCATTGACGTCGGAGAAGCAGAGTACTCAGGAGTGTGCACACAGATCTTCAGGGAGGAGAGTGGACTGCACCAAGGGAAAGTGTACTGCTTTGTGCATCTGAGTGTTCAGGAGTTTCTTGCTGCTCTGTATGTGTTCCTCACATTCAACGACAGCAATACCAATCTTATGAACACACCACCCACAATCAGAGAGACAGCAGCCTTCAGTCTCCACAAGAGCGCAGTAGACAAGGCCTTGCAGAGTGAGAATGGACACCTGGACCTGTTCCTCCGCTTCCTCCTGGGCCTCTCACTGGAGTCCAATCAGAATCTCCTACGAGGCCTTCTGACACCGACAGGAAGCAGCTCACAGACCAATGAGGAAACAGTCGAGTACATCAAGGAGAAGATCCGGGAGAATCCCTCTTCAGAGAGATGCATCAACCTGTTCCACTGTCTGAATGAGCTGAATGACGATTCTCTAGAGGAGGAGGTCCAACACTACCTGGAGGGAGGTCTCTCAGGGGTCAAACTCTCACCTGCACAGTGGTCAGCTCTGTCCTTTGTGTTGCTGACTGGTCAACGCAACTTGGATGAATTTGACCTCAGCCGTTACTCCAGATCAGAGGAGTGTCTCCTGGGGCTACTGCCAGTGTTCAGAGTCTCACGAACAGCCAGGTGAGTATCTCAATTGTTGGCTTTTGTTGTTTATGAATGTCTCTGTTGACTCTGCGTTGTGTTTACTAACAATTAAAATAAGTTTCTATAACCTTAGAAAAGACGAATGAAAAGCTAATTCTCCAATTAACGATCCAACACGGATATACGGTGGTTTGACAGGAAAGGTGGCGTTTATTCAACTAGTTCAGATGTTTACAGTCTTTACAGTAGGAGGGATTGCCTGTCACCCTCACGCGTATGAAAGAATCTGGCATTCAGACAACAACTTATAGAGTTCTCTACCAGTGGGAGTCATCATAACTTATCAGACACTAAAACTGCTAAACTGTGTACAGAGGTCAACGGGGGACAGAGTTTATCAACATCACATTCCTGGGTGAAAATGACCAACACACACTCTGTCATATGAAAAACATGACCAACACACACCCTGTCATATGAAAAACATGACCAACACACACCCTGTCATATGAAAAACATGACCAACACACACCCTGTCATATGAAAAACATGACCAACACACACCCTGTCATATGAAAAACATGACCAACACACACCCTGTCATATGAAAAACATGACCAACACACACCCTGTCATATGAAAAACATGACCAACACACACCCTGTCATATGAAAAACATGACCAACACACACCCTGTCATATGAAAAACATGACCAACACACACCCTGTCATATGAAAAACATGACCAACACACACCCTGTCATATGAAAAACTCACACAAAGACAGAATGTAGATACCGTAAATCCTCTAATATTGGCGCCTTTATTTACTGAGCCGCAGAGAGCACCAGGCCTTTGTTGGAGGCAGGCTTATATTAGAGGGAGGCCTTTATTTCTTACATTAAACTCTCATGGACATAATCCTTCATTTCCTGACTTTTATTGCAAAACATTGTACAAACCAAACACAAAGCAAATACATTAACTTCACAGTTAAGTTATCGTAATAACGATCAGATTACCAGTAAACTGGAATACCACAGGTATTAACACAATCTAACATAAATGTGCCCAATGCCAAATAAAAACTAAACTAAACAAATGGCAGACTGGCCAGTTTACAGCACAGTCAATAAGAATCAGATTCAGCGTCAATATCAGCAAAATACGGCCCTGCATCTCTCAGTGAAAATACGCCCTGTCATCCGACACACTAATCAAAGAGGCCTACCGCTATGTAAACAGCCAGTTTACAGCATAACCACCAGATTAAACTGTTATATTAACAACATCATCACATTCACAGCATAACGACCAGATTAAACTGTTATATTAACAACATAACATCATCACATTCACAGCATAACCACCAGATTAAACTGTTATATTTAGTGTTGTTCCGATACTTGTTTTTTTTTTTAAGAATTAGTTTTTCAGATTTTATCCCTTTTTCACCCAATTTGGTAGCCAATTGAACCCAACCTAGCATCCAATTATCCCCTGCCTATTGCGAGGGATCCGCCGCACGACCCCGTGGCCGGCAGTCCCAGAGGAGGCCGCCAGGCAGACTAGCTGACTGGCTCCTCGAGCCCAGCACCGTTATTCCGGCACCCCGGGGGCGCTGTTGCGCGACGGATCCTTGTCCGGAACTACTCCTATACCCCCCCTCGGGAGCGGCCGCCCAATATGCCGCTCCCCGTATGTGCCTCGGCCATATCCGGGTCTGGCGAGCCGGGATACAAACCCCGGCCCCGGTGGGCAGCATGCACTGGTGGCCAGTGCTTAGCCCGCTACACCACCACGGGGCACCCCGATACCATTTTTTGATCCCGATACCGATATCGATACCTGACCGTGCAGTACTTGCCGATACCGAGTACCGATCCGATACCACGGCGTTTGAAAAAACAAAACAAAAAAACATGTTTTTTGAGCCGCATACTCACCTCGATGTAAAATTATTGCTAACACTTAGTCTGGCACTGCTCAAAACCTTTGTAAAACAGGGAAAAATACCAACAGAGAGTGAATGCTATAGAACTTTTTTTTATTGTCTACCTGGTATGGTGACAAGAAAATCAACCCCTTATAAAACCTGAAATGTGGCTCTCACAGATGCCAATCAGTGCAATATCCATTTAAGATATAAAACAGTCGTAGTAGTAGTGCAACAGCAAGTGAACATTTACAAACAAAATAACTTTAAGATATAAAACAGTCGTAGTAGTAGTGCAACAGCAAGTAAACAATTGTTGTTTTGGTCCATCCGTTCTCTTGCTCGCTGTCGCAGCTGCAGTAGATGACAGAAACTCTTCGTGCTCTTTAATATGTTTTGCCTTTAAATGCTAGTATTGAAACTGGCAGCTTTAGTGCCACCCCTCGACACATTGAGACCGCAAATTGTGCATTTAGCCGTTGTACACACCGGACTATCCACCTTGAAATATCTCCAAACCGCCGACATGTTCTCCTCACTACACCTCTACAGCATGCGTGTTTGTTTTTCCGCGATAGTGAAAACTTGCCACGCCATTGGTTGAGAGCAGCTGCTCTGGGCCAATAGCGTTCCAGCAGAGGAGCATGCCTGGGCATGTCTGGGCATGTCTGTGTTAGGAAGGCTGTGTCAGGCAACGTGCTGCGTTTGAACAAGAGTTTGGTATCGGGTGTTATTATTTGTTAGTACTCGCCGATACCGATACCAGCATTTTTGTGCGTATCTGTGGCCATGCCGATACTAGTATCGGTATCGGAACAACACTAGTTATATTAACAACATCATCACATTCACAGCATAACCACCAGATTAAACTGTTATATTAACAACATAACATCATCACATTCACAGCATAACCACCAGATTAAACTGTTATATTAACAACATCATCACATTCACAGCATAACCACCAGATTAAACTGTTATATTAACAACATAACATCATCACATTCACAGCATAACCACCAGATTAAACTGTTATATTAACAACATCATCACATTCACAGCATAACCACCAGATTAAACTGTTATATTAACAACATAACATCATCACATTCACAGCACATTCCCACCACCAGCTAGCCGTGCTCTTCCCTTCAGCTCAGTTTAGCTGTTTTAGGGTTAGTTAGTTAGGGTTGGTTAGTTAGTAAGTTAGGGTTAGGGTTTAAGTCCAGAACACATAGAACCACCGTACCATTACCACAGATGTCTTACTGTTACATCTTTTGTATTACTGTTATATTTTTATCTATGAAGGCTGGTTGGATGTGACCTCACAGAGAGATGCTGTGAAGCGCTGGCCTCAGCTCTCAGCTCAAACTCCTCCCACCTGAGAGAGCTGCACCTCAGTGGCAACAATCTACAAGACTCAGGAGTGAAGCTGCTCTCTGCTGGACTGGAGAGTCCACACTGCAAACTGGAGACACTGGGGTGAGTAGACATACTGGCTAATATACACTATTTCACTTTTAATACACATATTACATTTAGAATATCTAACAAAGTTTGCAATCAAAATCAAATCAAAATCTCATGAATATAAACTCATATAAATAAACAATGAAATATCCAGATGCATAACCATATTCATTTTTGCAATAATTTGTCCTCTTTCAATGTAAAAGTAGGTTAATCTTAATGATACACTGCAGATGTTGAATTTTATTGAAATAAATTGTTTACCTCAAACTTTTGCTAGAGTGTTGAGTGTATGGTGTGTTGAGTGTATGGTGTATGGTGTGTTGAGTGTATGGTGTGTTGAGTGTATGGTGTGTTGAGTGTATGGTGTGTTGAGGTCAAATCAAATCAAAGTTGATCATATGCACAGGATACAGGATGTAAACGGTACAGTGAAATGCTTCGAGCCTCTCAACCTCTCAACCTCTGAACCTCTGAACCTCTCAACCTCTCAACAGCACAGTGAAATATCAAGAAGAAGAAATACGAATAAATAATAACAACTACACAATAGGCAGTAGGGCACAGTAAAAGTACCAAGTCAATAACAATTCAATTATCATAACAGGTCAATAAAGTTATCATTATAATAATAATACATTTCTTGTCTCAGTAAAACAAACAATAAAACAAACAATATTTAGTTTTAGGTGTCTCTTTCTGACCAATGAGATCATTTCTGGGCATTATTATATATATAATTATATATATTATATTCCTGACTATTTCCCTTTTAGCTCAGGATCACCCCCAGAGGCAAAGTCCTCCATAATGTAACTTTAACAGTTTTTGATCCAACCACATCATTTTCTGAAGCGTAGCGTTAGTTCAGACGGGGTTGAGTCAGAGGGTGCAGCTGTCTGTCAGGTGACCAGAGGACAGCCAGCGATCGTACCTCTAGTGACACATGTTAGTGTTGACTACTCATATGGAGAAGCAATGTAAAGGACATTGTTAACAGAAGAAACAAGGTCCAGGCCTGACCTCACTGATTACAATCTTTTATCAGTATTGTAATTATTACTGTAGGCTACACTGAACTGTTATGGACTTACTGCATCATTTTATTGAATTCTTATTCAGGCTGGAGGGATGTAAGCTCACAGAGAGATGCTGTGAAGCGCTGGCCTCAGCTCTCAGCTCAAACTCCTCCCACCTGAGAGAGCTGGACCTCACTAACAACAATCTACAAGACTCAGGAGTGAAGCTGCTCTCTGCTGGACTGGAGAGTCCACACTGCAAACTGGAGACACTGGGGTGAGTAGACATACTGGGTAATATACACTATTTCACTTTTAATACACATATTACATTTAGAATATCTAGCAAAGTTTGAAATCAAATCAAAACCTTATGAATATAAAGTAATATAAATAAACAATGAAATATCCATTGTTAAGAGAGACAATAAGGTAAAGATGATAACCTTTTTGCCTTCTTTCAATGTAAAAGTAGTTTACCTCAAACCTTTGCTTGAGTTTTGAGTGTTTGGTCAAAAAGAAAAAGTCTCGGGTTAGAAGAAGGTGATAGAAGGAAAAATCCTCTTCTATCACAGAGACTGCCAACGGCCCCGGGCCTGAGCTGGATTACTCTTCCTGCTACGACTGAACACCCTCCACCCACCACATCCACCCTCCACCCACCACATCCACCCTCCACCCACCACATCCACCCTCCACCCTCCACCCTCCACCCACCCTCCACCCACCACATCCACCCTCCACCCACCACATCCACCCTCCACCCTCCATCCACCCTCCACCCTCCACCCACCACATCCAGCCTCCACCCTCCACCCACCACATCCACCCTCCACATCCACCCTCCACATCCACCCACCACATCCACCCTCCACATCCACCCTCCACCCACCACATCCACCCACCACATCCACCCTCCACCCTCCACATCCACCCTCCACCCACCACATCCAACCTCCACCCTCCACATCCACCCTCCACCCACCACATCCACCCTCCACCCACCACATCCACCCTCCCCCCACCCTCCACCCTCCACCCCCAGCCCCCTTTCCTCCTTGATGATGAATTAAACATTAGGTCACGTGGCACCTGTCTAACACAGGTGAACAAACATGATTAAATGATCCATACAGACAGATATCATCACCAGAGAAACTTTACACAACTTCAGTTTCAGTAACCAGTGAACACTTCAATTATCCAATGACCATGTTTTACTAGGCTCAGAGGATGTCGTCTTACAGTGGAGAGCCGTGATACATTGGCCTCCGCCTTCAACTCAAACACCCCGCTGAGAGACCTGGACCTGAGAGGCAATGTCTCATTCTATCCTGCTGAAGTAGAGAGACTCAGGTAAATACTGAATATATGGTTGTTGGGTTCTCTGTCTTGTTGGGTAACCTCTTCATCATGCAAACGTCATGTTTCTTTTTTGTGTTACAGCGAGGACCACGGTGGTGACTCATTGACATGTCGTCTCAGGAGACGTAAGTTTGGATGTTTGAGGAGAAACAACAGGAGATGTTTGAGGCATAGTTAGCTAGTTAGCTGTTTATACCATGACTTATTTGTATGTTCACTTTTTTTTTAGTACTTATAGGGAACAGTTATGTATATAGTACCTACAGCAGGCTCGACTTATTAGAAGTCGGCACGCAAAACGACAAGATAGTAACGGCGGATTTCCTGGAGCAATACAGAATTGACAAGGATATCGCCAGGACACCGGGAGAGCACTGGTTCACAGTCCCCTCCCTGAGGCGGAAACGCCGGCGGCGAGACCGTAAGAAAAGGCGAGGCCGCCGGGGAGGCCTGCTAGCAAGGCTAAGGAGAAACCCAAACAAGCCAGCCCTACCAAGCATTTTCCTCTCTAATGTCAGATCCCTGACTAACAAGATGGATGAACTGAGATTACAGGTGGCCAAAAACAGCATCGTAGGGGATAGCTGTGTGATTATTCTGACCGAAACCTGGCTAAATGACAACATTGTGGACGCTAACGTTAGCTTAGAGGGCCGAACGCTACATCGCGCTGACCGAACGGAGCGTAGCGGGAAGTCAAGAGGAGGTGGGATCATAATATCGACGAAGGATAGCTGGTGCTTAAACACGAAAACTGTAAGTAGCCACTGCTCCCCAGACCTAGAATACTTGACTGTTAAATGCCGACCCACATACCTGCCTAGGGAGTTTAACGCGGTGCTAATTACATGTGTGTATATAGCACCTAGCTCAGACAGCAAAGTAGCATTGGCGCGACTATATGACGTCATTAGTAGCCAACAAAGTACTGATCCACAGGCTATCCACATCATAGCGGGGGACTTTAATCATGTCGACCTGAAGGCAGTACTACCCAAGTTCTACCAGCATGTAAAATGCGCAACGAGAGGAGAAAAAACACTGGATAAGGTATACACCAACATCAAACGTGCTTACAAGGCTAGTCCGCTAGCTCATCTAGGCATGTCTGACCATGTGTCAATCCTCCTGATTCCTGCATACACTACAATGGGGAAAAGTGCTCCCACCCCCACTAAGACTGTCAGAACCTGGCCAGAAGGGTCAGCTCCACTGCAGATCTGCCTAAATGACACCCTATGGCAGGAATATGAGCATGAGGACCTGGAACAGTACACGTCGTCGGTTCTGAACCACATAGTGAACTGCACCAACTCAGTCACCGTGGACAAACGGGTCCGGGTCTACCCCAACACGAAGCCATGGATGGCTGGGAAGGTTCAAAAACTGATAAATGAGAGGGACAACGCCTTCTTCGCAGGGAAGCGCACACCGCTGTACAGCTCCACCAGGGCCAACCTAAAGCGCGGCATCAAAGCGGCCAAGGCAGAGCACAGAGAGAAGATTGAGGAATGCCTCCTGAGCAACGACTCCAGGCGGATGTGGCAGGGGGTTCAGCAGATGACAAACTTCAGAGCCAACAGGCTCACAGCCGCAGAGGACGACCCCCTGCTGGCGGGAAAGCTGAACACCTTCTACGCCCGGTTCGACGAGGGGCGAACGGAGGTAACCACAACACAGACACCACTCTCTCCAGCTCTCAGCAGCCTCACCCTCACAGAGCACGAGGTGAGACGCGTACTGAAGGCGGTGGACCCCAGGAAAGCCTCGGGGCCGGATGGCGTCCTGGGACGGGTGCTGAGAGACTGCGCCGACCAGCTGGCCGGGGTCTTCACCAACATCTTTAACCAGTCCCTGTCCCAGGCCACTGTCCCACCCTGCCTGAAAACCTCAACTATCATCCCAGTCCCGAAGAAAAGCACGGTGAGCTGCCTAAACGACTACCGCCCGGTGGCACTCACACCAATCATCATGAAGTGCTTCGAGAAACTAGTCCGGGCCCACATACTCACACGCCTCCCGCCCAACCTGGATCCATACCAGTTCGCCTACAGAGCCCACAGGTCCACAGAGGACGCCATAGCGACGACTCTCCACGCCACTCTATCCCACCTGGAGAGGGGAAACAGCTACGCGAGACTGCTCTTCGTGGACTTCAGCTCCGCCTTTAACACCATCCTTCCAGACAGGCTAGTGACCAAACTACTAGACCTGGGTCTATCACACTCTATATGTGCGTGGATCAAGGACTTCCTGACCGACCGCCCCCAGAGGGTGCGGGTGGGCCCCCACACCTCCACAGCCCTCAGCCTCAGCACTGGGTCACCCCAGGGCTGCGTGCTAAGCCCCATCCTCTACAACCTCTACACCCACGACTTCACCCCCATCCACCCCAGCAACTACATCGTAAAGTTTGCAGACGACACCACCGTGGTGGGATGTATCTCGGGGGGGGACGAGGCGGCGTACAGGGATGAGGTAGAGCAATTGAGCAAGCTGTGCAAGGTTAACAACCTGCTGCTAAACAAGTCAAAGACCCAGGAATTCATCGTAGACTTCAGGAGGAAAAAGTCCGAGATCCTGCCCCTGCTCATCGACGGAGAGAGCGTGGAGATAGTCTCAACCCTCCGATTCCTGGGACACAACATGCGGGATGACCTGGCCTGGAAGGACAACACTAAAGGCACCATCAAGAGGGCACAACAGCGGCTATACACCCTGAGATGCCTCAGGAAACAACACAACAAGAAGGAGATACTGGTGGCCTTCTACCACGGCGCAGTGGAGAGCATCCTCACCTTCGGCATCTCCAACTGGTTCCACAGCTGCACAACAGCGGAGAGAAACGAGCTACAGAGAGTCGTGAGAACAGCACAGAAGATCACCGGCGCCCCCCTCCCCTCTCTGGAGGAGCTGTACAAAACACGCTGTCTCAGGAGGGCCTCCATGATCTCCAAGGACCCGACCCACCCTGGGCACGAACACTTTGTCAAGCTGCCCTCGAACAGGAGGTACAGGACCCCGGCCGCTAAGACAAACAGACTGAAGAACAGCTTCTACCACAGGGCCGTCAAGGCCCTGAACACAGAAAAGGCCTAAGTTCTGGGCCCAGGACAGTCCGGACGGATTGTATGGCAGCTAGTGCTGAGGCACAAACATGTACATTTTCAAGCCTGCAAACTGTGACACTTTAAAATAATGTGAAAAAATACTTTCTTGTGCAATATGACAACCCTAGTTGACTATCTGTGCAGTATAGTACAGTGGATTGTGTACATAGCCTTTATTGATGTAAACCAGCTCCTTACCTTCTTGTGATTTTATGCATCTATGCTTTTTCTAAAATGTGTTTCTTTTTCCTTTCCTAAACACCAGGGGAGCCTCCCCTCCCAAATTTCGTTGTTTGGTACCTGTACTGTAGCAATGACAAATAAAGTCTATCTATCTATTAGGGATGTAACTAGTTAGCTGTTTATACCATGACTTATTAGGGATGTAGCTAGTTAGCTGTTTATACCATGACTTATTAGAGATGTAGCTAGTTAGCTGTTTATACCATGACTTATTAGAGATGTAACAATACGCAAAGTAGAACGTTTGTGAGCAAAACCTGCTCACTCATAATGCTGCTTCTCTCTTGTCCTCAGCTCTCCACAGCTTCGTGTTTTGAATTACCATAATAACCCGATATGCTTTCATGAACCGTTGGAATTGTTTTGATAGCACATATAGTTTAGGAATTACGGTAATGACAACAATGCTTGTAATGCTTTCGGTTTTCAAGTGTTAAAAAAGTATCGCGATTAATTTTTCATCTCATCGATTTGAATCGTCACTTAATATTTGTATCGATAATTAACTTCATCGTTACATCCCTATGACTTATTGTATATTTTTACAGCATTCGCTCTCTCACTGAAATATGAAAAGCTAGCCAGCCAGACATATCTTGTGTGAACTAACATTAACTTGAATGGTCTTCCTCATCAGATGCCTGTGAGCTCACACTGGACCCAAACACAGCACACAGACGCCTCTCTCTGTCTGAGGACAACAGAAAGGTGACAGAGGGGAGAGAGCAGCCGTATCCTGATCACCCAGAGAGGTTTGACCACCACCCACAGGTGCTGTGTAGAGAGGGTCTGACTGGCCGCTGTTACTGGGAGGTAGAGAGGAGGTGGGGTGACGCTGGTATAGGAGTGGCTTATAAAGGAATCAACAGGAAAGGAAAGGGTGAAGACTCTAGGCTGGGACACAATGACACATCCTGGAGCCTGGAGTGCTCAGGTTATGATTACACCATCAGGAATAATGATATTAGTATCAGTCTACCTGCACCCTCCTCCAGCAGAGTAGGAGTGTATCTGGACTGGCCGGCCGGCACTCTGTCCTTCTACAGCGTCTCCTCTGACACACTGACCCTCCTGTTCACACTCACAACCACCTTCACTGAGCCCCTCTACCCAGGGTTGAGGGTGTGGGTGTGGGATGGATCTGTGTCCCTGTGCAGAGTAGAGGAGAAGCCTACACACACACACTTACTTTGAGCTAGAGGTCCAGTTTGGGTAAAGGTCGGATTCGTCTCGACGCGCTGATGTGGATAGAGGTATAGAACTCACACACACACACACACACGCGTGTCTGATGCACACCTGCCACTGATTCCCATTCATTCTCTATGGAGAGAGTTTCATTAGCTCACCACATCTACAGGCAGGGTCCCACACACACCAGATTTGAACCCACCCTCCCCAGGAGGCCTCTGGTGAGAGGGTAGCAAGGGCTTAGCCCCCGGACCTCCACAGCCCCCCCACGCTGAGGTTATGTATGTAAAAAACATACAGGTGGCCACATCCACAGGCAGGGTCGCACAGCCAAACGGACGTCCCTCTACTCTCCCCCAGGACCCCATCAGTCCCTCTACTCTCCCCCAGGACCCCATCAGTCCCTCTACTCTCCCCCAGGACCCCATCAGTCCCTCTACTCTCCCCAGGACCCCATCAGTCCCTCTACTCTCCCCCAGGACCCCATCAGTCCCTCTACTCTCCCCCAGGACCCCATCAGTCCCTCTACTCTCCCCCAGGACCCCATCAGTCCCTCTACTCTCCCCCAGGACCCCGTCAGTCCCTCTACTCTCCCCCAGGACCCCATCAGTTGTAGAAGGATGAAATCAGATTCAAAACACTTAGAAATTATTATGGAACCTTTTTTTATGTTTTATTTTGTGTTCTATACTTTCAAGATTGTTGTGATTCCACATTGGACACATATACATGTTTACCTGCAGTTGCTTAAGTTGCCTCAGAAATGAAACAATGATGATATTAGTTAGGAATCTTAATCATGTATGAGTGTCATTTTATCATAGTAAATTATTGATGAACAATGTTTTGGCCCTTATGTCATATTGTACCTGTCATATTGTATCTGTCATATTGTACCTGTCATATTGTACCTGTCATATTGTATCTGTCATATTGTACCTGTCATATTGTACCTGTCATATTTTATTTCTATTGTACTCTTGTCTGTTTCTATGCAATACAAATCAAGTGGATCAAATGTAAACACGTTGTCTCTTTCCAAAATAAAGGTGATTTATTTGTACAAAGCTCCTGGTACAGTATTATATGGCAGAGAGGACAGATAAGTGCTTCAAACAGAGTGTACACTACTTAGGGTGGTTAGTTCTACTGTACTTGAACAGAGTGTACACTACTTAGGGTGGTTAGTTCTACTGTACTTGACCTTTTCAACACAACAGCTGTTTCTATACTTTAGAAAGCAGAGGAACCCGTTTCCATTAGCAGAGCGAACCACTAAGTCACAAACAACCATGTTAACAAACTAAACCATCCAGTTCATCTTTACCCTCCCCAACACACACACACACACACACACACACACACACACACACACACACACACACACACACACACACACACACACCTCTAGACACAAAGATCCCATGGTTTTCCATGCCTACAAATACAAATGTCCATATTTGTAATGAAGTAATGTAATGAAGTGCTAGTGAATATGGCCAGTGGACCAGAGATAATAATAATAATAATAATAATAATAATAATAATAATACATTAGACTTATAGCGCTTTTCTAGACACTCAAAGACGCTTTACAAACTGAAGTAATGTTGGGGACACATGGGAAGGGGAGGAGGAGAGGGTTAACTGGTGAAGGCGAGCTTGAAGTGGTGGGTTTTGATGGCCTGTTTAAATGTTGGGAGGGTGTTGGCCTGTCTGATGTGGTTAGGGAGGGCGTTCCAGGGGGATGGGGCTGCGGCTGAGAAGGCCCCATCACGCCAGGTCCCTATCACCCCCTATCACCCCAGGTCCTATCACCCCAGGTCATATCACCCCAGGTCCCTATCACCCCAGGTCCTATCACCCCAGGTCCCTATCACCCCCTATCACCCCAGGTCTCTATCACCCCAGGTCCCTATCACCCCAGGTCCTATCACCCCAGGTCCTATCACCCCAGGTCCCTATCACCCCCTATCACCCCAGGTCCCTATCACCCCTGTCCCTATCACCCCAGGTCCCTATCACCCCCTATCACCCCAGGTCCCTATCACCCCAGGTCCTATCACCCCAGGTCCCTATCACCCCAGGTCCCTATCACCCCCTATCACCCCAGGTCCCTATCACCCCCTATCACCCCAGGTCCCTATCACCCCAGGTCCTATCACCCCAGGTCCCTATCACCCCAGGTCCCTATCACCCCAGGTCCCTATCACCCCAGGTCCTATCACCCCAGGTCCCTATCACCCCCTATCACCCCAGGTCCCTATCACCCCAGGTCCCTATTACCCCAGGTCCCTATCACCCCAGGTCCCTATCACCCCAGGTCCCTATCACCCCCTATCACCCCAGGTCCCTATCACCCCAGGTCCCTATCACCCCAGGTCCTATCACCCCAGGTCCCTATCACCCCAGGTCCTATCACCCCAGGTCCCTATCACCCCCTATCACCCCCTATCACCCCAGGTCCCTATCACCCCAGGTCCCTATCACCCCCTATCACCCCTGGCCAGACTGTTGACGGCTTTGTTTGTCAGTTTGTGTACGCACGGCTAAATGGAATGTTGACAGTTGACACATCTTTTCATATTACTCCGCGTTTGTATATTATTACCGTTATCGGTAACCGTTGCTTAGCAACCGATAAATAAACTGTTCAGCGGCTGAATACACTTACAATAAAACATAGTTCCATTAAAATACATTAATTAAAAGTTTGTCTTGTCTTTCTTTTGTGAAATATTGATAGATAAATGTGGTAACCGTGGTATGAAAGCGATATGGAAAGAGAAGCCGTGGTATATCGTGCCTAACCACTACTATACAGGTGCAACTCCAAAAAAGTAGAATATCGTGCAAAAGTCCATTCATTTCAGTAATTCAACTTAAAGGGTTAAACTTAAATATTATATAGACTCATTGCATTGTACATATGCATGATTATACTTTTCAGAGGGCTGACATTTCTGTATTTAACATCCTTTTCTTATTGATTTCATGTAATATTAAACATTTCTGAGATATTTAATTTGGGGTTTTCATAAGCTGTAAGCCATAATCACCAAATGTATAACAAATAAAGGCTTTAAATATCTCGCTTTGCATGTAATGAGTCAATAATATCTAAGTTTAACCCTTTAAGTTGAATTACTGAAATAAATTAACTTTTGCACGATATTCTAATTTTTGGAGTTGCACCTGTACTACTACTATATATTACCACTACTACTATATACCACGATATACCACCGCTTCTCGTTCCATAACGCTTAAGTAAGTGATGAGTAGGATTTTGAATTGGATCCTGTATTTGACCGGGAGCCAGTGGAGAAAAAAGAAGAAAAAACAGTAAATATAAAGAGATGCCTTGGTGCGCACGGAACCTTGTCGAGCCTGCTCTGTTTCCCCTTCAGCGGGGGGGACGTGTTTTATAGTAGCACTATATTTGGATGTTGTAACTTTCGTTTCCTGCCGGGCAGATAAGGGGGTCACACATGAGAATAGAGCCAGGACATTACTTCCTTCTCTCAGGTCAAACACATCATTATAATAACATAATAATAACATTCACCACCAGAATATGCTGCGAACATTGCTGCGGGCCGGCGGAGCCGTTGTGAAGGTATCGTAAGGCACCGGGGGTCGTTCTGCCGCCAGAGAGACACACTTTCATGGCGTTTTAAGCTGCGTTCGTAAACTCGCTCTGACAGCGCCGCAGCGCACACTGGGTTCAACGTCATAAAGGAACCAAGCCATTTGATTGGACAAGGGGCGTTCCATGAGTGCTGATCAGATTTCCAGAGCGAATTTACGAACGCAGTCTCAGATATGTAGCCTGCTGGCCAACTGGCTGGGTCTGGAGGCTAAGCTAGCTAGCTGTCATGTGTTTGTGTCTGATTATGACCAGAGAAGTTTCTCAACAAGCTGACTGATAGTAGAGAGGAACTGAAGCCTTAGTGTGACTGATAGTAGAGGAACTGAAGCCTTAGTGTGACTGATAGTAGAGAGGAACTGAAGCCTTAGTGTGACTGATAGTAGAGAGGAACTGAAGCCTTAGTTTGACTGATAGTAGAGAGGAACTAAAGCCTTAGTTTGACTGATAGTAGAGGAACTAAAGCCTTAGTGTGTCTGATAGTAGAGAGGAACTGAAGCCTTAGTTTGACTGATAGTAGAGAGGAACTAAAGCCTTAGTTTGACTGATAGTAGAGAGGAACTAAAGCCTTAGTGTGACTGATAGTAGAGAGGAACTAAAGCCTTAGTGTGACTGATAGTAGAGAGGAACTGAAGCCTTAGTTTGACTGATAGTAGAGAGGAACTAAAGCCTTAGTTTGACTGATAGTAGAGGAACTAAAGCCTTAGTTTGACTGATAGTAGAGAGGAACTAAAGCCTTAGTTTGACTGATAGTAGAGAGGAACTGAAGCCTTAGTGTGACTGATAGTAGAGGAACTAAAGCCTTAGTTTGACTGATAGTAGAGAGGAACTAAAGCCTTAGTTTGACTGATAGTAGAGAGGAACTGAAGCCTTAGTGTGACTGATAGTAGAGAGGAACTGAAGCCTTAGTTTGACTGATAGTAGAGAGGAACTGAAGCCTTAGTTTGACTGATAGTAGAGAGGAACTGAAGCCTTAGTTTGACTGATAGTAGAGAGGAACTAAAGCCTTAGTTTGACTGATAGTAGAGGAACTGAAGCCTTAGTTTGACTGATAGTAGAGAGGAACTGAAGCCTTAGTTTGACTGATAGTAGAGAGGAACTGAAGCCTTAGTTTGACTGATAGTAGAGAGGAACTGAAGCCTTAGTGTGACTGATAGTAGAGAGGAACTGAAGCCTTAGTTTGACTGATAGTAGAGAGGAACTAAAGCCTTAGTGTGACTGATAGTAGAGAGGAACTGAAGCCTTAGTTTGACTGATAGTAGAGGAACTGAAGCCTTAGTGTGTCTGATAGTAGAGGAACTGAAGCCTTAGTTTGACTGATAGTAGAGGAACTAAAGCCTTAGTTTGACTGATAGTAGAGGAACTGAAGCCTTAGTTTGACTGATAGTAGAGAGGAACTAAAGCCTTAGTTTGACTGATAGTAGAGAGGAACTAAAGCCTTAGTTTGACTGATAGTAGAGAGGAACTGAAGCCTTAGTTTGACTGATAGTAGAGAGGAACTAAAGCCTTAGTTTGACTGATAGTAGAGAGGAACTGAAGCCTTAGTTTGACTGATAGTAGAGAGGAACTAAAGCCTTAGTGTGACTGATAGTAGAGAGGAACTGAAGCCTTAGTTTGACTGATAGTAGAGAGGAACTGAAGCCTTAGTTTGACTGATAGTAGAGAGGAACTGAAGCCTTAGTTTGACTGATAGTAGAGAGGAACTGAAGCCTTAGTTTGACTGATAGTAGAGGAACTGAAGCCTTAGTTTGACTGATAGTAGAGAGGAACTGAAGCCTTAGTTTGACTGATAGTAGAGAGGAACTGAAGCCTTAGTGTGACTGATAGTAGAGAGGAACTAAAGCCTTAGTGTGTCTGATAGTAGAGAGGAACTAAAGCCTTAGTTTGACTGATAGTAGAGAGGAACTGAAGCCTTAGTGTGACTGATAGTAGAGAGGAACTGAAGCCTTAGTTTGACTGATAGTAGAGAGGAACTGAAGCCTTAGTTTGACTGATAGTAGAGAGGAACTAAAGCCTTAATTTGACTGATAGTAGAGGAACTGAAGCCTTAGTTTGACTGATAGTAGAGAGGAACTGAAGCCTTAGTTTGACTGATAGTAGAGAGGAACTAAAGCCTTAGTGTGTCTGATAGTAGAGAGGAACTGAAGCCTTAGTGTGACTGATAGTAGAGGAACTGAAGCCTTAGTTTGACTGATAGTAGAGAGGAACTGAAGCCTTAGTTTGACTGATAGTAGAGAGGAACTGAAGCCTTAGTTTGACTGATAGTAGAGAGGAACTGAAGCCTTAGTGTGACTGATAGTAGAGAGGAACTGAAGCCTTAGTTTGACTGATAGTAGAGGAACTGAAGCCTTAGTTTGACTGATAGTAGAGAGGAACTGAAGCCTTAGTTTGACTGATAGTAGAGAGGAACTGAAGCCTTAGTTTGACTGATAGTAGAGAGGAACTGAAGCCTTAGTGTGACTGATAGTAGAGAGGAACTGAAGCCTTAGTTTGACTGATAGTAGAGAGGAACTAAAGCCTTAGTTTGACTGATAGTAGAGAGGAACTGAAGCCTTAGTTTGACTGATAGTAGAGAGGAACTAAAGCCTTAGTTTGACTGATAGTAGAGAGGAACTGAAGCCTTAGTGTGTCTGATAGTAGAGAGGAACTAAAGCCTTAGTTTGACTGATAGTAGAGAGGAACTAAAGCCTTAGTTTGACTGATAGTAGAGAGGAACTAAAGCCTTAGTTTGACTGATAGTAGAGAGGAACTAAAGCCTTAGTGTGACTGATAGTAGAGAGGAACTAAAGCCTTAGTTTGACTGATAGTAGAGAGGAACTAAAGCCTTAGTTTGACTGATAGTAGAGGAACTGAAGCCTTAGTGTGTCTGATAGTAGAGAGGAACTGAAGCCTTAGTTTGACTGATAGTAGAGAGGAACTGAAGCCTTAGTGTGACTGATAGTAGAGAGGAACTAAAGCCTTAGTTTGACTGATAGTAGAGAGGAACTGAAGCCTTAGTGTGACTGATAGTAGAGAGGAACTGAAGCCTTAGTTTGACTGATAGTAGAGGAACTGAAGCCTTAGTGTGACTGATAGTAGAGGAACTAAAGCCTTAGTTTGACTGATAGTAGAGAGGAACTGAAGCCTTAGTTTGACTGATAGTAGAGAGGAACTGAAGCCTTAGTTTGACTGATAGTAGAGGAACTGAAGCCTTAGTTTGACTGATAGTAGAGGAACTAAAGCCTTAGTTTGACTGATAGTAGAGGAACTGAAGCCTTAGTGTGACTGATAGTAGAGGAACTAAAGCCTTAGTTTGACTGATAGTAGAGGAACTGAAGCCTTAGTTTGACTGATAGTAGAGAGGAACTGAAGCCTTAGTGTGTCTGATAGTAGAGAGGAACTGAAGCCTTAGTTTGACTGATAGTAGAGGAACTGAAGCCTTAGTTTGACTGATAGTAGAGAGGAACTAAAGCCTTAGTTTGACTGATAGTAGAGAGGAACTAAAGCCTTAGTTTGACTGATAGTAGAGGAACTGAAGCCTTAGTTTGACTGATAGTAGAGAGGAACTAAAGCCTTAGTTTGACTGATAGTAGAGAGGAACTAAAGCCTTAGTTTGACTGATAGTAGAGAGGAACTGAAGCCTTAGTGTGACTGATAGTAGAGGAACTGAAGCCTTAGTTTGACTGATAGTAGAGAGGAACTAAAGCCTTAGTTTGACTGATAGTAGAGAGGAACTAAAGCCTTAGTTTGACTGATAGTAGAGAGGAACTGAAGCCTTAGTGTGTCTGATAGTAGAGGAACTAAAGCCTTAGTGTGACTGATAGTAGAGGAACTGAAGCCTTAGTTTGACTGATAGTAGAGGAACTAAAGCCTTAGTGTGACTGATAGTAGAGGAACTAAAGCCTTAGTTTGACTGATAGTAGAGGAACTGAAGCCTTAGTTTGACTGATAGTAGAGGAACTGAAGCCTTAGTTTGACTGATAGTAGAGAGGAACTGAAGCCTTAGTTTGACTGATAGTAGAGGAACTGAAGCCTTAGTTTGACTGATAGTAGAGAGGAACTGAAGCCTTAGTTTGACTGATAGTAGAGGAACTGAAGCCTTAGTTTGACTGATAGTAGAGAGGAACTGAAGCCTTAGTTTGACTGATAGTAGAGAGGAACTGAAGCCTTAGTGTGACTGATAGTAGAGAGGAACTGAAGCCTTAGTTTGACTGATAGTAGAGAGGAACTGAAGCCTTAGTTTGACTGATAGTAGAGGAACTGCCAGTATAACATGATATGTTTGTTATGGGGCGGCTGTGTCTCAGGAGGTAGAGCCGAGTGTCTAATGATCGCAAGATCGGTGGCTCAAACCCTGGCTGGCCACGTGTCGAGGTGTCCTTGGGCAAGACACTGACTGAACCCCAAATAAATTGCTCCCAGTGAGCGGGTCGGCGCCTTGCGTGGTAGCTTGCCGCCATTGGTGTGTGAATGTGTGTGTGAACGGGTGAATGAGAGGCCGTTGTAAAGCGCTTTGGAATAAGGCATAGCTATATAAGTCAGTCCAGTAAGTCACACCATGCTCTTGTTTGCTTGCAGCACTCCCAGAGGACCGGTCCACAGCGGTGGGCGAGCCCGGCGCAGCAGCGATGGGCGTCCAGCCTGCCCATGAACACTGTGGTTCTCTTTGTACCACAGCAGGAGGCCTGGGTGGTGGAGAGGATGGGCCGCTTCCACCGCATCCTAGTACCGGTAGGTTATATTATGATTATTATGATTATTATGATTATTATGATTATTATTATAGTCATCTCTAACTAGCTAGCTAGTGATTCTAGTACCTGTAGGTTATAGAGTCATCTCTAACTAGCTAGCTAGTGATTCTAGTACTGGTAGGTTATAGAGTCATCTCTAACTAGCTAGCTAGTGATTCTAGTACCTGTAGGTTATAGAGTCATCTCTAACTAGCTAGCTAGTGATTCTAGTACCTGTAGGTTATAGAGTCATCTCTAACTAGCTAGCTACTGATGCTTTATGATTCTTATGCTGTATTATTATCTGACGTCCTCACACAGAGCTACTGCATTATTCATATCAATGTATGTGTTTTTATTTTTCTGTTCTTTGTTTCCTGTAGGGGTTGAATTTCCTCATACCAATACTGGACAGAATTCGTTATGTGCAAAGTCTTAAAGAGATCGTTATCGACGTTCCAGAGCAGTCTTCTGTTTCTTTAGGTGAGTCTCCCAGCCAACCCCCCCTCCCTGGGTTATCACTGTCTCTCTGCCCCCCTCCCTGGGTTATCACTGTCTCTCTCTACCCCCCTCCCTGGGTTATCACTGTCTCTGTACCCCCCTCCCTGGGTTATCACTGTCTCTCTGCCCCCCTCCCTGGGTTATCCCTGTCTCTCTCACAGGGTACCACGGGTCCTTGAAATCCTTGAATGTTTGTGAATTTGAGAAAAAGAAATCGAGGTCTCGAAAGTTTTTGAAAATACACATGGGTCATTGAAAGTGCTTGAATTTTAAAAATCTATATATAAAAAAATATTTTATTTATTTATTTAAAAATGTATTATTTTTCGTCAACGAGTTCTGTCTCAAACTATGCCATGTTGAGTCCTTGAATTTGAGGGAATTGAGTCTTCAAAGTCCTTGAAAGGTGCTTGAATTTGATGTTTCAGAAGGTGTGGGAACCCTGCTCTCACTACCACCCCCCTCCCTGGGTTATCACTACCCCCCCCCTCCCTGGGTTATCACTACCCCCCTCCCCCTCCCTGGGTTATCACTACCCCCCCCCTCCCTGGGTTATCACTACCCCCCTCCCCCTCCCTGGGTTATCACTACCCCCTCCCCCCCTCCCTGGGTTATCACTACCCCCCCCCTCCCTGGGTTATCACTACCCCCCTCCCCCTCCCTGGGTTATCACTACCCCCCCCCCCCCTGGGTTATCACTACCCCCCCCCCCCCTCCCTGGGTTATCACTACCACCCCCCTCCCTGGGTTATCACTACCCCCCCTCCCTCCCTCCCTGGGTTATCACTACCCCCCCCCTCCCTGGGTTATCACTACCCCCCCCCCCCCTCCCTGGGTTATCACTACCCCCCCCCCTCCCCCTCCCTGGGTTATCCTAACCGCTGTCTCCTTGTCCCCACAGACAACGTGACGCTACAGATCGATGGAGTCCTCTACCTGAGGATCACCGACCCTTTTAAGGTGCGTCTGTCTCCATGTCGGTCTCCGAGGGGTCTCCTGTCTCTGGTTTTACTCCAGAAGGTCTTATTGTGTTGTATTTGATCTATTTGATCTATTTCTCTGGTTTTACTCCTCTGGTCTTATTGTGTTCTATTTGATCTATTTCTTGTTTCATTGTGTTGTAGTTTATTTACAATAGTTTTTATGTTCTGCACTTGGGAGTTGCATTCAGTGTATGACGTGTGCTGCATCAATACAGTTTGACTGAGTCTTAAAGAGGCAACCTAAAGGAAAGGTGTGCTGGGTTCTAACCCTGAGCTGACAGATGCTAACAGAGCGATGCTAACAGAGCGATGCTAACAGAGCGATGCTAACAGAGCGATGCTAACAGAGCGATGCTAACAGAGCGATGCTAACAGAGCGATGCTAACAGAGCGATGCTAACAGAGCGATGCTAACAGAGCGATGCTAACAGAGCGATGCTAACAGAGAGATGCTAACAGAGAGATGCTAACAGAGAGATGCTAACAGAGAGATGCTAACAGAGAGATGCTAACAGAGCGATGCTAACAGAGAGATGCTAACAGAGAGATGCTAACAGAGAGATGCTAACAGAGAGATGCTAATCAGAGAGATGCTAACAGAGAGATGCTAACAGAGCGATGCTAACAGGGAGATACTAACAGAGAGATGCTAACAGAGAGATGCTAACAGAGAGATGCTAACAGAGCGATGCTAACAGAGCGATGCTAACAGAGAGATGCTAACAGAGAGATGCTAATCAGAGAGATGCTAACAGAGAGATGCTAACAGAGCGATGCTAACAGGGAGATGCTAACAGGGAGATACTAACAGAGCGATGCTAACAGCGAGATGCTACTGATAGATGCTAACAGAGAGATGCTAACAGAGCGATGCTAACAGGGAGATGCTAACAGAGAGATGCTAACAGGGAGATGCTAACAGAGCGATGCTAACAGAGCGATGCTAACAGAGCGATGCTAACAGAGCGATGCTAACAGAGAGATGCTAACAGAGCGACGCTAACAGAGAGATGCTAACAGAGAGATGCTAACAGAGAGATGCTAACAGAGCGATGCTAGCAGAGAGATGCTAACAGAGAGATGCTAATCAGAGAGATGCTACTGATAGATGCTAACAGAGAGATGCTAACAGAGCGATGCTAACAGAGAGATGCTAACAGGGAGATGCTAACAGAGCGATGCTAACAGAGCGATGCTAACAGAGCGATGCTCCCCCTAGGCCAGCTACGGGGTGGAGGACCCGGAGTACGCCGTCACCCAGCTGGCCCAGACCACCATGCGCTCAGAGCTGGGGAAGCTGACCCTGGACAAGGTCTTCAGGGTGAGGGAGCCTTCGCTGCACAAGGATGCATGTTACAATGACATTTGCCTAGTTGCCTAGATGTTACAATGCCTTATTATTATTATTATTATTATTATTATTATTATTATTATTATTGTTATTACTATTATTGTTATTACTATTATTGTTGTTGTTATTGTTATTATTATTATCATCACCATTATTATTATCATTACTATTATTGTTGTTGTTGTTGTTATTACTATTATCCTTATTATTACTATTATTATTATCATTATTAAGTGTGCTTGCAGTAGCAAGCAGCACTTATTGTTCTTGTACATATAACTTATTATTATAGCAACATTTACACCGGTATCTCCTCCCACAGTTTTGGCACTAGATAGACATGAGAGGTGTCAAAACCTCTCTGTAATCAATATTATTATTGTTGTTGTTATTATTATTATTATCATCATCATTATTATCCCCATTGTTATTATTATTATTATTATTATTATTATTATCATTATCCTTACTTACTATGATATTATCCTTATGGTCCTCCCTCCCCCCAGGAGAGAGAGTCTCTGAACTCCAACATCGTTCACTCCATCAACCAGGCAGCAGAGGACTGGGGAATCCGCTGCCTCCGCTACGAGATCAAAGACATCCACGTCCCCCCGCGCGTCAAAGAGTCCATGCAGATGCAGGTGAGAGAGGCAGGGGGGGAGGGTGAGTGAAGGGGGAGGCTGAGTGAAGGGGGAGGCTGAGTGAAGGGGGAGGCTGAGTGAAGGGGGAGGCTGAGTGAAGGGGGAGGCTGAGTGAAGGGAGAGGCTGAGTGAAGGGGGAGGTTGAGTGAAGGGGGAGGCTGAGTGAAGGGAGAGGCTGAGTGAAGGGAGAGGCAGAGTGAAGGGAGAGGCTGAGTGAAGGGAGAGGCAGAGTGAAGGGGGAGGCTGAGTGAAGGGGGAGGCTGAGTGAAGGGGGAGGCTGAGTGAAGGGGGAGGCTGAGTGAAGGGAGAGGCTGAGTGAAGGGGGAGGCTGAGTGAAGGGGGAGGCTGAGTGAAGGGAGAGGCTGAGTGAAGGGGGAGGTTGAGTAAAGGGAGAGGCTGAGTGAAGGGAGAGGCTGAGTGAAGGGAGAGGCAGAGTGAAGGGAGAGGCTGAGTGAAGGGAGAGGCAGAGTGAAGGGGGAGGCTGAGTGAAGGGGGAGGCTGAGTGAAGGGGGAGGCTGAGTGAAGGGGGAGGCTGAGTGAAGGGAGAGGCAGAGTGAAGGGAGAGGCTGAGTGAAGGGGGAGGCTGAGTGAAGGGGGAGGCTGAGTGAAGGGGGAGGCTGAGTGAAGGGAGAGGCTGAGTGAAGGGAGAGGCTGAGTGAAGGGAGAGGCTGAGTGAAGGGAGAGGCAGAGTGAAGGGGGAGGCTGAGTGAAGGGGGAGGCTGAGTGAAGGGGGAGGCAGAGTGAAGGGGGAGGCTGAGTGAAGGGGGAGGCTGAGTGAAGGGGGAGGCAGAGTGAAGGGGGAGGCTGAGTGAAGGGGGAGGCTGAGTGAAGGGGGAGGCTGAGTGAAGGGGGAGGCTGAGTGAAGGGGGAGGCAGAGTGAAGGGGGAGGCTGAGTGAAGGGAGAGGCTGAGTGAAGGGAGAGGCTGAGTGAAGGGGGAGGCTGAGTGAAGGGGGAGGCTGAGTGAAGGGAGAGGCTGAGTGAAGGGGGAGGCAGAGTGAAGGGGGAGGCAGAGTGAAGGGGGAGGCAGAGTGAAGGGAGAGGCAGAGTAAAGGGAGAGGCTGAGTGAAGGGAGAGGCTGAGAGAAGGGAGAGGCTGAGTGAAGGGGGAGGCTGAGTGAAGGGGGAGGCTGAGTGAAGGGGGAGGCTGAGAGAAGGGAGAGGCAGAGTGAAGGGGGAGGCGGAGTGAAGGGGGAGGCTGAGTGAAGGGTGAGGCTGAGAGATGCTAACAGAGCGATGCTAACAGAGAGATGCTAACAGAGCGGCTTTGGGGGAAAAAACTGTTTAAGTGTTGTGATGTTTTTGTGAAGAGGTCATTGGCGCCCCTGAGGCTGCATTTACATTTCTGACATTAAGCAGATGCTTTTATTATTATTATTATTATTATTTACCCAAAGCGACTTCCAAGTACGTCTGTCTAAAGTAAGTGAGTCGTTGATGCGTCAGTCGTGGTAAGCAGCGATCTATGCTAGGACCAGGACCAGGGGCCACTGGCTGTAAAAAGGAAGGATTATTTGTGTTATATATTTTATTATTTGTATGTTCTTGCTCTACAGATGAGCGACAGTTTAGAGTACATCATTATAGGATCAATCGTACAGTTGAGACCTTGTGTACGTGTGTGGTCCTCTGTGTGGTCCTTGTGTCCTCCTCTGTGTACTCCTCTGTGTGGTCCTTGTGTACTACTCTGTGTGGTCCTTGTGTACTCCTCTGTGTGGTCCTCTGTGTGGTCCTCTGTGTGGTCCTCTGTGTGGTCCTTGTGTACTCCTCTGTGTGGTCCTTGTGTACTCCTCTGTGTGGTCCTCTGTTAGGGCTTTCACACCGGCAAAGAACCGTGCCGGTTCGCGTTCGCGAACCAAGTCTGGAACCGGCCGGCGCGTTCAGACCGAAGCTCAATTGGTTCGGAACCTGAAAAGTTGGTTCGCAGCGGGCACCAAAAAATAGTGGTTCTCAAGCGCGAACCAAAACGTAGAACAGTCACGTCGTCAGTGGGTGTGTCCTATTCTAGGCTGCAGAGACCAGCAAGGAGGAAGTAGACAAAATGTAATCTAATCTAAATCTAATCATTAGTGATCAAAAACAATATCAAAAGTGTCATTATTCTCTCTATCTTCCTCACATGCTCAGCAAACACACACACGCACATGCGCGCGGACATGCGGGAACGCGAATTTCGTAAGCCATTTCTATTCCAGTAATGGAGCAGCTGATTAGTAAAAGAACGCATATAGAAAGTGTCTTTTGTTTTGTTTCACAGAAAACACAAAAATTGTGTTTATTTCAGATACTGTAGTAGTGGAAGATATTATCCTCTTTTCCAGTGAAGTAGCTGCCATCTAGTTGTGAATTGTTTTGTTTATCCCGCCCCTTCATCACCCAGCGTTGATGACGCGGATGGTTCAGGTTACACTGGTATGAACGCGGGCTCGTTCGCCAGACAGCACCAAGGTTCAGAGGTTTCCGAACGCGAACGCGAACCGGCACGGTTCTTTGCCGGTGTGAAAGCCCTATCAGTGGTCCTCTGTGTGGTCCTTGTGTACTCCTCTGTGTGGTCCTCTGTGCGGTCCTTGTGTACTCCTCTGTGTGGTCCTTGTGTACTCCTCTGTGTGGTCCTCTGTGCGGTCCTTGTGTACTCCTCTGTGTGGTCCTTGTGTACTACTCTGTGTGGTCCTTGTGTACTACTCTGTGTGGTCCTTGTGTACTACTCTGTGTGGTCCTTGTGTACTCCTCTGTGTGGTCCTTGTGTACTACTCTGTGTGGTCCTTGTGTACTCCTCTGTGTGGTCCTTGTGTACTACTCTGTGTGGTCCTTGTGTACTACTCTGTGTGGTCCTTGTGTACTACTCTGTGTGGTCCTTGTGTACTACTCTGTGTGGTCCTTGTGTACTCCTCTGTGCGGTCCTTGTGCAGGTGGAGGCGGAGCGTAAGAAGCGTGCCACCGTGTTGGAGTCTGAGGGCACCAGGGAAGCCGCCATTAACATCGCCGAGGGCCACAAACAGTCTCAGATCCTGGCGTCCGAGGGCCAGAAGGCGGAGCAGATCAACAAGGCGGCAGGTGGGTCGACATCACGCCTCTGACATCACGCCTCTGACATCACGCCTCTGACATCACGCCCGCCAGGCTGACTCTGAGAGACGGGTCGGTAAGAGAGACGTGTATCCGGTTGTTAAGTCTGACGTCAAAAGTGACGTTTAGCCATTTCCGTGTCCAAACCAGAAATTCCCCGCACCAGAGTACCAGTGAACTACAGCGGTAGAATGACAGTTTAATCGTTTTTTAGACTCGGATCTATTCATACAACAAGGGACACAGCACTTTCCCCTTTTCTCCATATTGTCAGGGTATTTGAGCCTCGGAAAAGCGCTATATAGATATAATTAATTATTATTATTATTATTTCGGCATTTTGAAGACAGCGCCTCAGCCAACTTTGGACCCGGAAATACGTCACGACTTAACAACCGAATAGGGGCGGCTGTGTCTCAGGAGGTAGAGGCTGTGTCTCAGGAGGTAGAGGCTGTGTCTCAGGAGGTAGAGGCTGTGTCTCAGGAGGTAGAGGCTGTGTCTCAGGAGGTAGAGGCTGTGTCTCAGGAGGTAGAGGCTGTGTCTCAGGTAGAGGCTGTGTCTCAGGAGGTAGAGGCTGTGTCTCAGGAGGTAGAGGCTGTGTCTCAGGAGGTAGGGGCGGCTGTGTCTCAGGAGGTAGAGGCTGTGTCTCAGGAGGTAGAGGCTGTGTCTCAGGAGGTAGAGGCTGTGTCTCAGGAGGTAGAGGCTGTGTCTCAGGAGGTAGAGGCTGTGTCTCAGGAGGTAGAGGCTGCGTCTCAGGAGGTAGGGGCGGCTGTGTCTCAGGAGGTAGAGGCTGTGTCTCAGGAGGTAGAGGCTGTGGCGCAGGAGGTAGAGGCTGTGTCTCAGGAGGTAGAGGCTGTGTCTCAGGAGGTAGAGGCTGTGTCTCAGGAGGTAGAGGCTGTGTCTCAGGAGTTAGAGGCTGTGTCTCAGGAGGTAGAGGCTGTGGCGCAGGAGGTAGAGGCTGTGGCGCAGGAGGTAGAGGCTGTGTCTCAGGAGGTAGAGGCTGTGTCTCAGGAGGTAGAGCTGCCGTCTAATGATCGCAAGGTTGGCAGATCGGCGGTTCGAGCCCCGGCTGGCCACATGTCGAAGTGTCCTTGGGCAAGACACTGAACCCCAAATTGCTCCCAGTGAGCGGGCCGACGCCTTGCATGGTAGCTTGGCCGCCATTGGTGTGTGAATGTGTGTGTGAATGGGTGAATGAGAGGCCGTTGTAAAGTGCTTTGGATAAAGGTGCTATATAAGTCAGTCTGTTTACCATTACGTGTGTGTCAGGTTAACTGATGGGTCAGTAAGGAGCTGAGGGAGACATCTTGTGGCTTTCATTAATTAGAGATTTACATTTACATTTTTAAATGTACATGTTTGGCATTTAGCAGACGTCTTATTCCAAAGTGACTTACAATCGATACATTTGACTAAGCAAGTGAATCATCAATCCATCAGTCGTAGCAGGAAGAGTAATCCAGCTCAGGCCCGGGGCCATTGGCAGTGTCCGTGAGAGAAGAAGAAGAACTCAGGAGGGACAGTACAGGGGGGTAGTAGATGTCTCAGGAGAAACAGTGCAGGGGGGTAGTAGATGTCTCAGGAGAAACAGTGCAGGGGGGTAGTAGATGTCTCAGGAGGGACAGTACAGGAGGGTAGTAGATGTCTCAGGAGGGACAGTGCAGGGGGTAGTAGATGTCTCAGGAGGGACAGTGCAGGGGGTAGTAGATGTCTCAGGAGGGACAGTACAGGGGGTAGTAGATGTCTCAGGAGGGACAGTACAGGGGGTAGTAGATGTCTCAGGAGGGACAGTACAGGGGGTAGTAGATGTCTCAGGAGGGACAGTACAGGGGGTAGTAGATGTCTCAGGAGGGACAGTACAGGGGGGTAGTAGATGTCTCAGGAGGGACAGTAAAGGGGGGTAGTAGATGTCTCAGGAGGGACAGTACAGGGGGGTAGTAGATGTCTCAGGAGGGACAGTAAAGGGGGGTAGTAGATGTCTCAGGAGGGACAGTACAGGGGGGTAGTAGATGTCTCAGGAGGGACAGTACAGGGGGGTAGTAGATGTCTCAGGAGGAGCAGTTAAGGTGTAGCCTGAAGAGTGTTGATGCAGTGATGGACAGGGTTGTTGCTGTATCTGTGGTTGTTGCTGTCTCTGTGGTTGTTGCTGTCTCTGTGGTTGTTGCTGTCTCTCTGGTTGTTGTAACTGACTTGCTGTGTTCTCCAGGCGAGGCCAACGCCGTCCTGGCCAAAGCAGAGGCCAAGTCCAAGGCCATCCGTCTGCTGTCAGACGCCCTGGCGGAACAGGTGAGGCAGCTGCAGCTACATGACTACATGACGACAGGACTACATGACTACATGACTACATGACTACAGGACTACATGACTACATGACTACAGGACTACAGGACTACAGGACTACAGGACTACATGACTACAGGACTACATGACTACATGACTACAGGACTACATGACTACAGGACTACAGGACTACATGACTACAGGACTACAGGACTACAGGACTACAGGACTACATGACTACAGGACTACAGGACTACATGACTACAGGACTACAGGACTACATGACTACAGGACTACAGGACTACAGGACTACATGACTACATGACTACATGACTACATGACTACATGACTACATGACTACAGGACTACATGACTACAGGACTACATGACTACAGGACTACAGGACTACAGGACTACAGGACTACAGGACTACAGGACTACATGACTACATGACTACATGACTACATGACTACATGACTACAGGACTACAGGACTACAGGACTACAGGACTACAGGACTACAGGACTACATGACTACAGGACTACAGGACTACATGACTACAGGACTACATGACTACAGGACTACAGGACTACATGACTACAGGACTACATGACTACAGTACTACAGTACTACGTCATGGATGAAGTCACTAAGACTTTATACAACATATATCGATGGCCGAAATGCAAAACCTGGAAATGAAGAAAACTGTCTCGTTTTCTTGCAGAATGCTATTTGTTAAGGATACCCACCACATAATACACTGTTTGGGGGACTATATCACTATAGTATGTGTTAATAACATTTCTGTTTTTGTTGCAGATAGGAGGTTTTGCTTTTCACAAGTGTGTGCAGCAGTGCGTGTCTACAGACGGTTGGTTGTTGTTCACAGGGTCTTAACGGGACACTTTTTGGGGGGTTTTGTTTTGGGGGACAGAACGGTAACGCGGCCGCCTCCCTCAGCGTCGCCGAGCAGTACGTCTCCGCCTTCTCCAACCTCGCCAAGGCGTCCAACACCATCCTGCTGCCCTCCAACACAGCCGACGTCAGCAGCATGGTCACACAGGTGGGGGGCTTTTACTAATCTCTCTGTGTGTGTGTGTGTGTGTGGGTGTGGGTGTGGGTGTGAGTGTGTGTGGGTGTGTGTGTGTGGGTGTGTGGGTGTGTGTGTGTGTGGGTTTGTGGGTGTGTGTGTGTGTGGGTGTGTGGGTGTGTGTGTGTGTGTGTGTGTGTGGGTGTGGGTGTGGGTGTGACTGAGTGTGTGTGTGTGTGTGGGTGTGTGAGAGAGTGTGAGTGCGTGTGTGTTTTTTTTTGTTCTACCAACAGACCTTTTGACAGTGGCAAATTCGTTGTCATAGCAACACATATTAAAATATATAAAAGGGATTATAATTTCTGTCTCGTTTGCGTCCATTGCTAGTCCCGTCCTGTCTGTTTACGTTCGTTTTCGATGTACGCATGCAGGTCGCATGCTGGTCGTTACAAATGTTACTAGTGTTAGCACAGGTGTCAGATGTGGGTAGTTTGAAAAAGTAGGTGTAAGCAGGCGTTCAAAAAGATCGTTTAAAGGCAGTAAATCGGAACTAGGCGTAAATGCAGTGTGTAAATGCAGCCTAAAGGTGCTCTCTCAGACCTCTGTGGTAATCTTTCCAGGCCATGTCCATATACGGCGCCCTGGCCAAGCAGAGCCCGCCCACGCCGGGGAGAGGTGTGGCGGCGGAGGACGAGCCGAAGAGAGACTAGGACCACCATCCCCGTCAGGACAGCAGCAGGACAGCAGGACACAAAGGACACTTTGAAGGAGCAGAGACAGACAAGACAACCGCAAGAAGCAGCGTCAGAAACCCATGTCAACGCCTGGTTACCCCCGGCAACCCTCGCGGCCTGGACCAAAGGGAAACACACCACCCACCGCAGAGGGCTCGGCGCTGGACTAGACGGACAAAGGAAATAACTACTACGACTTCTGTTGTGAACGCTTAGAGGCCCGGAAACAGCCACATCTGGGGAGGGTTCCTGTATAGTTTAAAATCTATGAGCTGTAGTAATGATGTCATAATGATCCCATCTATGAGCTGTAGTAATGATGTCATAATGATCCCATCTATGAGCTGTAGTAATGATGTCATAATGATCCCATCGCATCACAGGAAGTACAGTAGAGGGGGCGGGGCATATCCACTGATCTACTGCAGCTCACTGGTGGAACTACCTTTACCTGTCTGTCTGAATGACCGACATCATACCTCTATAGAAGTACAATTATACCAGCTGTTTGGGTGTTGTTCTGTTGCTATGATACGCCTTCAAGTTTCAAGTTCTTTCTATGTGTTTTCCCCCCATTTTGTTATGTCATCATGAATGATTTACGTGACGAAGGGAGAGCTTGAGAGAGAAACAATCCAGTTTACCTCTCCACAGTTGACGTGTTTAATTTATACTTGTCTACATTATTTAAGTCCCTAAAACATTTTTGGGTTGACTTTGTTTGGGTGATATTGTCACAACGGACCCAATTTGGCTCGCTGAAAGCACTTGTAAGACAAGGAACCAAGAACATATTGGATATATTTCTATTTCAATGGATAAACCATACAGGATGATTCATGTTTGCCATGTCACCAGTAAAGGAATTCTGCCTGGGGTTAGGACATACTGCTATTACATACCATCACAATAAATCTCATTTGAAAAGCATCGATTTTACTGTTTTTATGGGAAAACTGGGAAAAGGGGTGTGGAGTGCTTACATACCCCCGTACAGGTCCCGTATGTAGGTTGCAGCTTTAACATGGTGCTGAATGGCCATATGAAATCAGTAGCCATGAACAGGGTTCCTGTGCTGGTCTTAAAAAGCCTTAAAGTCTAAAATGCAGCAATCCAACCCATAAGGCCTAAAAAGGTCTTAAGTTTCAGTTATTAGGTCTAAAAAATTAGATTAGCTTGTCCTGCAAGGAAATCAGTCCGAAATCAGTCCTGATCTATTTACGTGGAAATGAATCAAGCTGGAACCAAAAGGATGCCAATGCTCTGCCCCCGGGAGAAACTATGCTCTGCCCCCGGGAGAAACTATGCTCTGCCCCGGGAGAAACTATGCTCTGCCCCCGGGAGAAACTATGCTCTGCCCCGGGAGAAACTGTTGGCGAATGAAGCTACGGCAGGATGGCAGAAAGCTCTCACATGGTGTCTAGAATAGATATAACATTCTATTCAAAGAGGTAAAAAAAAAAGTCTAAAAAGGTCTTAAATGTGACTTGTTGAAACTTGTAGGAACCCTGCATGAAGGAATGAGTTGGGGTTTTTTGTAGTAAAAAGCCCCAGAATAACGGACTGTAGCCTACAGAATTATTATTTTTTATAAAAATAAAAAAAACTGAATTCATCTCTGGTACCAGTCTTACTTGGCAACACTTCTAAATGACAATGAACGAAATATTATATATAAAATATATAAATATATAACATGTATTATATATAAAATATATAAATATATAACATGTATTATAAAAGCGTCTGCTAAATGGCAAAATTATTAATTATTATTAATTATATATAAATATATAACATATATTATATATAAAATATATAAATATATAACATATATTATATATAACATATATAAATATATAACATGTATTATATATAAAATATATAACATATATTACATATAAAATATATAACATATATTATATATAAAATGCACATGAATGGCCAAACTTGAGTCAAGCTGTCAGCCGAGCAGGTAAGCAACGCAGCTACACGTCACGTGAGAGACAGAGACTTCTGTGTTACCGCGAGAGCCACCATCTGAAATGAACTGGAGTTACAATGTAAGGTTTCCGTGACTCTTTCCGTGTGGGATCATGGAGTTACAATGTAAGGTGGCCGTGTGGGAACATGGAGTTACAATGTAAGGTGGCCGTGTGGGAACATGGAGTTACAATATAAGGTGACCGAGTGGGAACATGGAGTTACAGTGTAAGGTTTCCGTGCGGGGACGTGAGAGCGGAACCCTTCACTCCCGCAGATGAATGAGTAGCTGGAGTCCAGATGAAGGTAAGCGGGGTTAATAAGAGGCGTGTCTGTCTGCGCTGTGTGAGCACCTGAGGCACCTGTCTGTCTGTCTCTCTGTGTGTCAGACCCGCAGTAACGACCCGCCTGGCTGAGAGAGGACAACACACACTCCCACAAGGTCAGTACCTGTGGCTGGCTAGCCTTGTTCTAACTAGCTATATTTATTATTCACAACTTGCCAGGAATAGCTAGCTAAGTTCTGACTTGTAGTATCCGTAATAATAACACATGTTAAACCCCAGCAGCTATTAGTGCATTAGACATTCAGATCTAACCATCTAACCTACATCTGCTACTTATATAGAAGCTGGCGTGTCATATTATTATTATGGTGTTGCCTGTTGAAGAATATCATAATGAATACTATACTATTCCCTCTGACTTCTATCTGGACTGTGAGTGTTACAGGAGAATCATACTAGATGCATTTCACAAACAAGCTCATTCGGATCCTGGGAGAGGATCTTCAGCTCTCAGACAGGCAAACGGAGACCTGCTGTCTGTCTGTCTGTCTGATCTGTCTGTCTGTCTGTCTGTCTGTCTGTCTGATCTGTCTGCCTGTCTGATCTGTCTGTCTGTCTGTCTGATCTGTCTGTCTGTCTGTCTGTCTGATCTGTCTGTCTGTCTGTCTGTATCTGACTGTATCTGTCTGTCTGTCTGTCTGATCTGTCTGTCTGATCAGTCTGTCTGTCTGATCTGTCTGTCTGTCTGATCTGTCTGTCTGTCTGTCTGTATCTGACTGTATCTGTCTGTCTGTCTGTCTGTCTGTCTGATCTGTCTGTCTGATCTGTCTGTCTGATCTGTCTGTCTGTCTGTCTGATCTGTCTGATCTGTCTGATCTGTCTGTCTGTCTGTCTGTCTGTCTGTCTGTCTGTCTGTCTGTCTGTCTGTCTGTCTGTCTGATCTGTCTGTCTGTCTGATCTGTCTGTCTGTCTGATCTGTCTGTCTGTCTGATCTGTCTGTCTGATCTGTCTGTCTGTCTGATCTGCTCCATATGGACAGAGGTGTGTGTGGCTGTGTCTGGGTGGGGATGTGGTGGCGGTGGTAGAACAGTAACAGTCTGATAGATAGAGAGAGAGATAGATAGATAGAGATCTGAGATCTCCCCTGACCCATTTGTCTTTGAGATCCAGAGTTTTCCAATGGACAGGCGAAGGAGTAGAGAATATGGTTTATTACTCGGGGGATTGGGCTACATACGACATACTACATACTTGTTAGATTGACTGGTTGTGTCTGGGTTTGTGATGCCTCTTCGAAAAGAATTGGAATAAGTTATGCGGATGCGCTGCTTATATTTGCTTTGCAATTTACTGCAATACACATGTCTTTTACTTGATTGTTTTCGTTATTTAAGTCGTTAAATAAGTACAAAATAAATGTAAATATAATAATAATAATTGAACTGCTGCTGCTGGATGCTAATACGACCCTCTCCTCTGCAGGCATCTCTCTCTCTCTCTCTGCATGATGCTGGTTTATTTAGTTTCGACGTCCGTTATTACCCCTGCGTGACACACGGGAGATCTGTGAATGACACTTTTAGAAGTGTAACAGCTCGTCCTGAGTGAGCTGCGTTTCTATAGCTACTCTACAGGTCACGCTCTCATCACACGCTGCTATCCGCAGACACATTTGACCCTGCGTCCGTCCCCTCTGTCCGTCCCCAGTTATTGGGGCGGCTGTGTCTCAGGAGGTAGAGGCTGTGTCTCAGGAGGTAGAGGCTGTGTCTCAGGAGGTAGAGGCTGTGTCTCAGGAGGTAGAGGCTGTGTCTCAGGTGGAGGTAGAGGCTGTGTCTCAGGTGGAGGTAGAGGCTGTGTCTCAGGTGGAGGTAGAGGCTGTGTCTCAGGAGGTAGAGGCTGTGTCTCAGGAGGTAGAGGCTGTGTCTCAGTAGGTAGAGGTTGTGTCTCAGGAGGTAGAGCTGTGTCTCAGGAGTCAGGAGGTAGAGGCTGTGTCTCAGGAGGTAGAGGCTGTGTCTCAGGAGGTAGAGGCTGTGTCTCAGGAGGTAGAGCCGGCGTCTAATGATCACAAGGTTGGCAGATCGGCGGTTCGAGCCCCGGCTGGCCACATGTCGAAGTGTCCTTGGGCAAGACACTGAACCTCAAAATTGCTCCTAATGAGCGGGGCCGGCCGGCGCCTTG
>NC_137689.1:75237182-75257248 GCF_963989245.1 Nansenia antarctica
CTCCTCTCTCTCCTCTCTACCTCTCCTCTCTCTCCCTCTCCTCTCCACCTCTCCTCTCTACCTCTCCTCTCTCTCCCTCCCCTCCCTCTCTCCCCTCTCCACCTCTCAGTGGTGGGTGATGACTGGGATGTGGTGGTGGCTCACTTCCTGGGTGTGGACCACTGTGGGCACCGGTTCGGCCCAGACCACCCCTCCATGGCTGACAAGCTCACCCAGATGGACGGGGTCATCAGGTCAGTGAGGCCCGGGGCCCGGTCCTCCTTATGGACCTATCGCTAAGCCACGCCCCCTTTGAGAACTCAGACAAACAAACAACGCTTCACTGACAGTGACTGACTGACCCGACCGTGACTGAATGACATTCAATGACTTACAATGTCTGATTTCTGATTTACCACAGCAAGTAATAGACATGTTTCTTTTTTTAAAGATGATAAGAATATTTAGTCTAGAAGCTTTTCACCATCAGATATCAGCGAGTTGTTTGTCCGAGTTTTCTGCCTGTCGTGACTTTTGCTGTGATATGATTGGACAATTTCTATTTTGGGGTGTGGCTTAGCGACAGGTCCATTGAGAAACAATGTGGACACTTTTCTTGCTCCTGCACATTCTAAATATATTAAAGTAGATTAGATTAAATTAGATTAATTAGATTAATCTTTGTCATCGCTCACAGTACAAAGAAATGTATGTTTTGCTCTAGGCACAGGGTCAGCCATAGTCAGCCCCCCTGGTGCAATTAGGGGTTAAGTGCCTTGCTCAAGGGCACAACGGCAGCGGTAGGCACCTTAGATATGATGCCAGCAACCCTCCAGTCACCAGCTCCCAGCGCTCTGTCCTGCCGTTGTTGTTGTTGTTGTTGTTGTTGTTGTTGTTGTTAAGTGTGTCTCTGTCCCCCAGGTCAGTGATCGACCGCCTGCAGAACGACACCCTGCTGGTCGTCATGGGCGACCACGGCATGACGGACACGGGGGACCACGGGGGGGACAGCCAGAAGGAGACGGACGCCGCCATCTTCCTCTACAGCCCCGCCCCCCTCTTCCCAGCAGCCCCGTCTCCCCAGGTGAACAGAGCAGGCTGTCCCCGTGTTCAATACCTTTTCCCTGTTTCATTCCACTTTATTACACGTAACTTTATTTACATTATTTACTTTAATGTTTAGATGTTTTGTCGGCAATTGTTTGTCTGGATTGTTTGAGTTAATACCAACGTCTGGTGCAAATTTCACTTGAATAGGCTCATTGGAAATATATTTACAGGACACAATGTTGATGTGTCCCCCATTGTATATAATTGTATTTATTTATTTTTAACATAAATAGTAGAGAAACTGTACAGGCAAGGCAGGTTTATTCGTACAGTACATTTAATACAACAGGGGAAATTCAAAGTGCTTTTTTAGTGCTCTCTCTCCTCACCTGATGGTGTCCCACCTCTCTCTCTGTCTCTCTCTCTCTCTCTGTCTCTGTCTCTCTCTCTCTCTCTCTCTCTCCTCACCTGATGGTGTCCCATCTCTCTCTCTCTCCTCCCCTGTGGCAGAGCGAGCCGGAGGTGGTCCCCCAGACTGACCTGGTCCCCACCCTGGCCCTGCTCCTGGGCGTGCCCATCCCCTACAGCAGCGTGGGCCAGGTGCTGCTGCCTCTGTTCTCCACCGCCGAGGGACAGACAGAGGGCGCACCGGCAGGCCTCAGCCAGGCGGAGGCGCTGTGGGTCAACGCCAAACAGGTAACGGCTTCACCTTCAGGGCCTCCAAGTTTAATCCGGATCAGAATGATTCTTTTTTTTTTTTTGCTATCCAGGATCAGATCTGATCTGGCTGATTTTGCTACTGCAAACAGAAGTGGGGACAAAGGACACCCCTGTCTCGCGCCGCCATAAAGAATATTCAGAAGGCGTCTAATGTTTAAAAAAGGATAGCGATTTTTAATCAAACCTGTTTGGTCGGGTGATATAATAGAGGGAAGAACTCCTTCCTAGTGGCGAGCCATGCCTTCAGCACGAATGTTCGAGGAGCGAGACCGTACGAAACGAGCTGCACTCGAGAGAGAGAGTCCCTGTCTTTCTTGAGGATTAAAGAGATAACCGCCTGGCGGTTGGAGGCAGGGATTCTGATGAGAATGATTCCTCGAGAACCGACAATAATAAAGGGGAAAGTTGGTCCGAGAATTTTTTTAAGAAGTCTGTTGGGTAACCGCCTGGCCTCAGAGATTTGCCACTTTGCATAGACCTAATTGCTGATGCTATCTCCGCGGCCGAGAGGTGAATCGGGATCATTCTGATCCAGATTAAAAGTTTTGAACAACCGGGCCCAGAAGAGGTGCTTGTTCTACTCTAGAACTGGTCTAACTCTTCCCCTGGTCACAAACTCAGGAGGGAAGGATTTCATCAATGACTTTGTCGGTGGTACACAGCAGTATTTGTGTGAAATAAAGACGCAGAAATGCATGTTAATAATATTCAAGGATATGTAGGACTTTCACATTCACATGCCGGTCTTAGTCGACCTGCGGGTTTACATACAAGCTTGCAAGTAGGCCTGTAACAATTATGAAATAATTGTCTAATGGCAATCCTGACTGTGCTCCAACACGCTAGCTAGCTAGCTGGCTAACAACAAAGAACATTGTGTTAGCTAGACAGCGGCTCTGCATGTTAAGCACATCACAACACGCTGATAGAACATGAACACGCTAAAAACACATAACTACACATGACTAGATGACACACAGTCCCTTTTATATTCATGAGGATACATTTTATGATAATAAAGAGGCCTGGCTTACTTCATAGGTTGCTGTGTTAGTACATTATCTGGTTCACATTACAGTGAAACAATTCTATTGTTAGTCGCAAATATTTCTGAGACAATTTAATTCTACAGCAACATTTGGAATTGTTACAGGCCAGGTTGTTAGTTGCAAGCTCATTTAGTTTTTTTCACTCTTCTTCTTCTTCTGTTCCGAAGGTCAACCGCTTCCTGGAGACGTACTCCAGCATGGCCAGAGACATCCCTCCTGAGAGCCTGTCCCGGCTGGGGGCCCACTTCTCCCGCCTCTCCTCCGAGTACCTCGGTGCGGCCAGGGAGGGGCGCCCCGCGCCCCCGGAGCTGCTGGCCTCCATGCAGGCCTACCTGACCTCCGTCCGGGACACCTGCCGGGCCACCTGGGCCCGCTTCGACCCCGCCAAGATGGCCGCCGGCGTGGCCGTCCTGGCGTGCGCCTGCGTCCTCTGCTACGTCCTCTCGGAGCTGTCCTCCTTCGTGCTGGTCAGGGAGGGGGGGGACGGCGGCGGCGGCCTGCTGAAGGCGCCCCTGGCGGCGGGGGCCGTGGCGGGGGCGTGCGTGGCGGCGGGCCAGGCGGTCAGCGGGGGCCGGGCGGAGGCGGCGTGGTGCTTGTGTGCCGCCGCCCTCTGCTCCCAGCTGCTGCTCCTCTGGAGGGTCTGGCGGGGCGCCAGGGGGGGGGCCCAGGGGGGGTGCCGGGAGCGGCTCTGTCGTCCCCCCGCCCCCGCCGAAGCGCGGCTGGCAGAACCTCCTCCCCGGGGGGGCGGGGGGCCTGGCGCTGCTCCTCCGCTGCGCCTCCCTGCTGTCGGACAGCTACGTGATGGCGGAGGGCCGCGTGGTCACCTTCCTGCTCTGCTCCCTGGCGCTCGGCGTCCTCCTCGTCCTCAACTGGGACGGCCTCCTCCTGCCCCCGCCCCCGCCCTCCCCCCACGAACCCCAGAGGCCCCCCCCCGCCTCCCTCCCCCCCGGCCTGCTGCCTCCCTCCTCCCCCATCCTCCCGCCACCCTCCCCCCAGGCGGTGAGGCGGGAGGGGGGCACCTTCCTGGCGTCCCTGGGTGTCCTGGTGGGCTGCCTCTACCTGTCCCTGTCCTTCCACGCCTGCAGGGAGGAGCAGGGGGGCTCCTGCCTGCCCTCCGCCTTCCTGCAGCCCCTCTCCCGGGTGCAGGACGTCCGCCTGCGCAACCTGCGCTACCTCCTCTCCCTGGCCTCGCTGGCCGCCTGCGCCTACCTGCTGCGCCGCTGGATGCGTCACTACGGCAACCTCAACAGCCCCGCCGGCGGCTCCGGGGCGGTGTTCGCCGCGCGCTGGCTCCTCCCCTTCCTGTGCGTCCTGGCGGGCCTCCACTGGGCCGTGGGCTCCACGCCCTTGGAGGACGAGGACAGGGCCTCCCAGCAGGGGGGGGGTCTGAGGGAGCTGCTGTCCCTGGCCCAGCGCTGCCTCCCCCGGGCCGCCTTCTCCCTGCTGGGCCTGGCGCTGGCGCTGCTGTGGCTGGACCCCGTCACGGTGCTGGTGAAGAAGACGCGGGCAGGAGGGGGGGGGGGGCCTGTCGGCGCTCCCTCTCCCGCCGCCCCGCTACCGCGCCAGCACGGGGATCAGCACCCAGGCGGAGCTGCACCACCTCATCCCGCAGCTCTACCAGCGCATGCGCCGCTCCCTGGAGGAGGGGGGGGGCGGCGGCGGGGAGCTGGGGGGCGGGGCCGGGGGAGGGGGAGGGGGGTCGCTGGAGGGGGACGGGAGGCCCGCGGTGGAGGCCTACGGCCTGGGCACGGTGTACTCCGCCCCCCTGGTGCTGCTGGGCGGCCTGCTGGGCCTGGGGCTACTGCTGCTGCACGCGGAGGGCATGGCGCTGGCCTTCCTGCTGCTGCTGCTGCAGATGGCAGCCCTGCTGAACATGCACGCCTCCTGCACCACCCTGCACGCCCTGCAGGGGGTGCACTCTGGTAGGTGTAGTGGCAGGCTGCTTACGAGCAGAATCATTTACAATTTTGGGGGGGGGGGCATTTTAGCAGACGCCTTATTCCAAAGCGACTTACAATCGATACATTTGACTAAGCAAGTGAATCATCAATCCACCAGTCGTAGCAGGAAGAGTAGTCTAGCTCAGGCCCGGGGGCCATTGGCTGGCAGTCGTCGTGATAGAAGAAGACAGAAAGAATTTGAATCAGATTCACCTTTATTACTTATCTTACTGCAACAAGTACACAACTTTGGTTCATCAACGTTGACATTGCAGCATTCAGATACAAAAACACACAATAATAATCATTTATAATTATAATAATGATTTGTAATTATAATGTATTACTTAAAAAAAACTCCCTCCTTCCATCCCTCCCTTTGTCCCTTCTCCCCTCCTTCCCTTCCTCCCCTCCTTCCCTCCCCCCCTCTCCCCCTCCCTCCCTCCCCCCCTCCCCCCCTCCCTCCCCCAGATGGCTTCAGTGTCCCCTGGACCCCGGTGGTTCTGTGGTCCCTGGCTGCCACCCAGTTCTTCCACGCCACCGGCCACCTGCCCACCTTCCCCTCCATCCAGTGGGGCGCAGCGTTCGTGGGGTTCCCCCAGGGCCACACCGGCACCTGGCTGCCCGCCTCGCTGGTCTCCCTCAACACCTTCGCCTCACACATCCTGTTTGCAGGTAACCACTTCCTACTTCCCACTTCCTACTTCCTGCACAAGGGCCACGGCGGGAGAATGATGTGTTGTTGTAGTTTTTAGGGCATTTCTGCTTTGTTGGTATAGAGACAGACTATAGTAGAGATTGACTGGAGAGAGGGAGAGAGAGAGAGAGAGAGAGAGAGAGAGAGAGAGAGAGAGAGAGAGACAGAGAGAGAGACAGAGAGAGAGACAGAGAGAGAGACAGACAGACAGACAGACAGACAGACAGACAGACAGACAGACAGACAGACAGACAGACAGACAGACAGACAGACGGGAGGACGAGAGATGAAGCTCAAAGTGAATTGATTGTAGACTTCAATGCTGTGTGTGTGTGTGTGTGTGTGTGTGTGTGTGTGTGTGTGTGTCTAGTGGGCTGCCCGCTGCTCCTGTTCTGGCCGCTGGTGTGTGAGGTGCGCGGGGGACGTGGAGGAAGAGGAGGAGGGGGAGGAGGAGGAGGGGGAGGGGGGGAGGAAGGGGAGGATGCTGTCATGGAGATGAGGCTGAGGGAGAATCCACAGCAGTTCAGCTCTGCCCTCCTTCAGCTGGCCACACGCTACCTCTTCATTACTGGAGCTCAGGTAACACACACACACACACACACACACACACCTTCTACAGCTGGCCACACGCTACCTCTTCATTACTGGAGCTCAGGTAACACACACACACGCACACGCGCACACACACACACACACACACACACACACCCCTCCCTCCCTCATGTCCTCTCCTCTCCTCAGCTGTTTGCGTCGGTGTGTGCAGCCGCCATCCTGAGGAGACACCTGATGGTGTGGAGGGTGTTCGCTCCCAAGTAAGTATAGGCTCTCTCTCTCTCTCTCTCTTTCTCTCTCTCTCTCTCTCTCTCTCTCTCTCTCTTTCTCTCTGTCTCTCTGTCTCTCTCTCTCCCCCCTCCCTCTATCTCTCTTTCTCTATCTCTATCTCTCTCTCTCCCCCCTCCCTCTATCTCTCTATCTCTATCTCTATCTCTCTCTCTCTTTCTCTCTCTGTCTCTCTCTCTCCCCCCCTCCCTCTCTCTCTCTCTCTCCCCCCCTCCCTCTATCTCTCTTTCTCTATCTCTATCTCTCTCTCTGCCCCCCTCCCTCTCTCTCTCTCTCTCTCTCTCCCCCCCCCCTCTCTCTCTACATCTCTGTACACCTTTACAGGGTAAATTCAGGCGTTACAGCAGCTCCGACCACGGGTAGAGATACCAACCTCCTCCTCCTCCTCCTCCTCCTCCTTCTTCCAGGTTGATGTTCGAGGCCTCGGGGTTCCTGGTGAGCACCGTCTTCCTGCTGGTGGGCGTCGTCATGGTGATGAGGGTGGACGTGGCCGTGGGCCGCTGGTTTAAGAGACTCATCCCTGAGACCGCCAGGTAGCGCTCCCCCCTCCCCCCTCCCTCCGCCCTCCGCCCCCCTCCCCGAGTCTGGAAGCAGCTCTGCACGTGAGCCGCCGTAAGATCAGCCGTGAGGAGAGAGACTGGCGTGAGACTTCCTCCCGGCTCCAAGCTACTTCCTGCCTCTCGCTCCACCCGAGGGACGTCAGCGGGACCTTCTACGCGGTGGACTTGTTCGTGGGCGTTGATACTCTCAAAAACTCTCTCAAAAACACCACCGAAGAACGTTTGTAATACTGTATTCACGTACGGGAGAGACCCACACACCTTCACAGCATTGTCATTGTATTGCCAACAAGGTGGCCAGTTAGTGACGTTGTTTACAGAATAGGCGAAAAAAGAAAAAAAAAAGCTCTCTCTGGTTATTTGAGACGTGTAAACAGGAAGTGGGTTGAGACTGTGCAGGAGCCCAGTGGTGTGCAATGAACCTGTCCATCCCTGAGAAGAAGTGCATTATTTCTGTCATCTGAGTGTCTGCTGAAGTACCTGATCAATTCTTTGTGTTTTTATAACGTTTTATGTTTTGTATTTTAAAACCGTTTAATAATCTATGCTCATGGTTACTGCCAAGACCCACAACAATATCGTAGTAACTCCCAACATCAGCAATAACTGTCTTAACTAATTTCTCCTGGTTTAACTCTTGAAGTAGTCATATTTATAATGTTTTTAATCAAACGGTTCAAACTAATGTTTTCTAATCACAGATATTGGTGTAAGTAGTGTTAATTGGGCCAGTGGTACGCACCTGGTCAGTGGTGCGGGTGATTAGCTTTAATGAATGCCTTTGTGTGTGTGTGTGTGTGTGTGTGTGTGTGTGTGTGTGTGTGTGTGTGTGTGTGTGTGTGTGAGAGAGACGTATTGGAGAAGAAAAAAACTAAACGGTTGAAACCCAGGATGTAAACATTGACTGTTTATTTCTTTCTGTGGGTTTCTGTTTTGATCTCTGGACAAAGACATAAGAGTATGTTACAGTTCTTAACTGTTACCAGCAACTATAACCAATAAAGAAAATGCATGACAAGGATGACGGGATGTTGAGCTCAGTACGAGCTCGCCGCACTGCAATAGAGCCGCTCAGGTCGTCTGCTATGGACGATGTCTGTCTGTCTGTCTGGAGGTGGTGTTACTATGATGATACCAACCCATAGTGATACTGGTACGCCTTGTTGATGATGATGATGATGGGTATGATTGGGGTATGGGTTAAGTTGGCACAATTATTATTTTAAAAAAATAAAAAAAGAAGCATTTGTTTAATATATATATATATATATATATATATATATAACAGATGAACTAAGTTGATTTTAGTTATTGTGAAAATCGAATAATAAAAGGAAGTCTACAACAATGGTGTTTCTGTGTCTGCTAATAGCCTGTACTGACGATGGACTCACACGCTTCCTCGAATTTGTTTCATCATTTTATGGAGAAAAAAACAAACAAATGGTCACGTTTGTAAGCCCACTGATTAAGAGGAGAAGGTCGTTAGTGGATAACTGGTATAAAGACCCAGGGCTGCTCTGGTTAGACGGGGCTACAAGACCGGCCCAGCCACCTGTGAACGTGGAGGAGCAGACCTTAGTATGGAGCAGACCGTATGGAGCTCTGCCCTGCCTGCCCTCTGCCACCCAACCCCCCTGCAGCTCAACACACCTCGCAGGGTTCAACACAAACGCAAAGGACTGTGTAAAGAAATGGGAAACTGTCACATAACATAACCTTCAGAGAAACGAACAGAAGAAGAAGGTATAAAGAGACTCCGCTTCCTTGTCCGATGCGTTGATGAGTTGATCCAGTAGGCGGCGCTCCTCCCTCACATGTTCCATGTTCACATCCCTCCTTCACCTGCTCTCTGAGTGGAGCTGTTATTACTGCAGACACCTGGTCATATCAGGCCCCTACTGATCTTATTAACTTGTGCAATTAAAAACGTAAATATGTTTTCTTGGAACGTTTATATATTATATATATATATATATATATATATATATATATATATATGGTTGTCAGTTTCTTGGAGGAGTGCGTGTGAGTCAGCAGCTCTTATGAAGTGCGTGGTTGTGGTCTGAGATGTTATTGATAAAGGCCCTCTGCCCTGTCAATTACCAATCAATTACTGTCTCATACAGACAGGTAACCAACTATGTGCAGTGCTGATGATGACATTATTATACTAGTTATTATACACATACATACAGAAATACACTTCAAATGTAAAAGAAAATGATTATGCCCTGTATTATTTTTATTTACAGCAATATTTTAGACTATATATATATATATAAAACACGACATTATTATTATATATAGGCTATTGATCGGGAAAGATAAGTCCGTGTCACCTGGTCGCTGTTCCCACCGCTGAAGCCTCTGGTCTCTGATTGGTCAGAACTCTCTCTATGGCCCGCCCCCCTGACTGCGTTCGTAAACTCACTCTGGGAATCTTGATCAGCACTCATGGAACGCCTCTAGTCCAATCAAAATACTTGGTCTCTCTATGACGTCGAACACAGTGTGCGCTCCGGCGCTCTCGGATCGAGTTTACGAACGCAGCCCCTATTTAAAAAGATAATGGACCCCCTCATTGGACAGGACAGCTGTCAGTCAGAAGTATCTCAGCTCCGCTCTCCTTCTCTCTGGCCAGGTGGTCCTAACGAGGTTCGGGGCCGGGGGGGACACCTGGAACACCTCGGACACCTGCGGGAACTGGTGAACAATGATGGGATCGACTCCTAAACTCTGGATACTGCCAGGCTACCGGACCACATCTCCGCTGAGGGAGCTGAGTTAACTGTGAAACTAGACAGAGAACAGCTGACAGCCATGTCCTTACTGTGTGTGAGAGGTGAGTTCATCTGGACCTGCTCTGGAAATACATGTCGACACCTCTATAGACTACTATATATACATATGTACACTAGAGGAAATCAAACCATCGTTGGAAGTGAAGAGAAAGAGAGAGAGACAGGGAGAGAGAGAGAGAGTGAGAGAGAAAGAGAGAAAGAAAGAGTGAGAGACTGAGAGAGACCGAGAGAGACAGAGAGTGAGAGAGAGAGAGAGAGAGAAAGAGAGAAAGAAAGAGAGAGAGACAGAGAGAAAGAGAGAAAGAAAGAGAGAGAGACAGAGAGAGACAGAAAGAGAGAGAGAGACAGAAAGAGAGAGAGAGAGACAGAAAGAGAGAGAGAGACAGAGAGAGAGAGACAGAGAGAGACAGAAAGAGAGAGAGAGAGATTATTTTGTTTTAACGTTTCAACTTCTGCTCCAGTGATTTGTTTTTTGTTGTCGTTGTTTGAAGACATTTTATTTCCTTGTTGTTTTTACATCAAAACAAAAAGACACAATCACTTCACCTGTTACGTGTTCAAAACTGTTCATCTTTTAGAGTCATTTAAGTCCTTCGATCATTTAGTGAGAACATCCTTTGGAGGGTATATGATATATGTGTGTATATATGATATGTTTATATTGGGTGTTATGGTGTTCGGCCTACATCATGTGGAGATGGGATCTAGTCGTCAACACTACCAGCTGTTTCCTATAAAGGTCTGATGTCAGCTTTGACCACTAAACTGAATGACCTATTTGACTATTTTCCGTCTAAAAACCAAACCCAAACTAAACTGCTTCTAATATTAGAAACATTATGACCAGATGCAAAAGCAGGATGGCATTTGATGGGCAACACCTTATTGTGTGAATATGCTCAGATTGTAGTTCAGAATAACATCCTGCACATGACAAGGTAAAGTCAACTAAACAACAATTAAATTAAATCAGAATTTGGGCTCAATTCTGTCTGCTAGACATTTTCAAATTAGGACATGAAACATTCAAATATTTGGTTCAGGGTGTTATTTGAGCTTGTGGAAATATTGGTCATAATTGTAGGTATCACAATAGTTTCTTTCAATTGAGTGTAACCAGAATATATGATATTGTTCATATCCACAGTGAGTATAAAGACACTGGGCAAAGCCTTGGTAGGACAGACTGACATGTCCCAGCGCTGCTAACCACATGCTAATGAGACAGACGTTACGTTTAACAGACTAGTTGGTAACAGTATGTTAAGGTTACCTTTCTAAAGGGTTTACAGTGTGGTTTAGTATCCCCAAGGCATAGTAACAGTGTACACGCTCACTGTTTGTTTTAAACATCAAAATACTTGTTTGCATATTATAATCAAATAATACTTGGTCAATTAACTAGGCTTACTTATAAACCTGTTGATGTCAAATGTTACAGTTTAGTTTCAGTTTGATCCCAAAGACAGCATCTAACAGACAGATAAGTAACTAACTCCTAACAGACAGATAACTAACTAACTCCTAACAGACAGATAACTAAACTGCTGACCAGTAGTCATGTGTTGGCCCCTAGGCCGCCTCATTGGCTGCCTCCCACCTGCCCCTGATTGGCCTCCCACCTGCCCCTGATTGGCGGGCGTTTGTTGTGACTGAGCATGTCCAGCGTGTGTCTCATCAGAGGCCTGTGGTGAGAGGCTCATCTCAACCCGTCTCTCATGTGCGTTGGAGTTGATGCAACGCTGCTGGTGTGCAGCTTGACCTGTGTTCAGACTGGCATAATGAGTCTGGACACACACAGGCCGTCTGCTTCTGATCTGGGGTCGGCTGTTTACACTGCACGCCTCGGCAGACCGCTTCAATGTCAGAACCCCCATTTAGCCTAATAATAATAGCCTTTATTTGTATAGAGCTTTTCCTGCAAACGTTGCAGCTCAAAGTGCTTTAATCATTATATAATCATCATTTGATCATTTAGAAATGTAAAGGCAATGTTAAAAAGCTGGGTTTTTAGTCTTGACTTGAACATATGTGCTGAGGTTGCATCCCTAATGTAAACTGGCAGTGAGACACAATCTGGGTGCATAAAATGAGAATGCAGCCTCACCAAATCTCTTCTTTTGTACATGTGGTACACAGAGAAAACCAGCGTCAGAAGACCTGAGAGCTCTATTGGGCTGATATGCCCAATGATTTGTGCGTACAGCCTTAACCCTGACCATGTCCTACAGCCTTAACCCTGGCCGCGTGCTTGTTCTGTTCAGTCTCCATCCATTCAGTGGTATCTTGCGCCGGTTGACCTGTTGCCACGGTGACGTTCCTACTACACTCGCCACTTCCTTCCTGTTGGAAGGGGAAAAAGAGTGAAAAAGAGTGCTCCAGTCCAGACCCACGTCCGCTACACTTCGGCCCGCTTATCCTATTGATCCGTGTCCAATTGATTATGTGAACAAAGGTTCATAACTGAAGCAGGAAGTATGGCAGAGGAAGAGAGGCAGAAGAACATAACTCTCTCCTGTGTCTGCTGGTGGTGTAGCAGGATAATGTTAGCTTAGTTTAGCTGTGACTGACTCACTTTCCCTGGATTATATTTCCTGGCGTTCAGGTCTGATTTGTAATCTTGTAATGTTCACAGACTTCACAGTATCCAATCACCACACAACCATGGCTGTGTAATCATCCCTTCCCTGTCCTCCTCTTCATGGACTGACATATATAGCTATGCCTTATTCCAAAGCACTTTATAATGGTCTCTCATTCACCCATTCACACACCAACGGCGGCAAGCTACCATGCAAGGCGCTCATTGGAAGCAATTTTGGGGTTCAGTGTCTTGCCCAAGGACACTTCGACATGTGGCCAGCCGGGGCTCAAACCGCCGATCTGCCAACCTTGTGATCATTAGACGGCGGCTCTACCTCCTGCGCCACAGCTTCCCCCCTCTTCCCCCCTCTTCATCACTCTTTCACTACTGTATCACTCTTTCACTACTGTATCACTCTTTCACTACAATATCACTCTTTCACTACAGTATCACTCTTTCACTACAGTATCACTCTTTCACTACAGTATCACCCTTTCACTACAATATCACTCTTTCACTACAATATCACTCTTTCACTACAGTATCACTCTTTCACTACAGTATCACTCTTTCACTACAATATCACTCTTTCACTACAGTATCACTCCTTCACTACAATATCACTCTTTTACTACAATATCACTCTTTCACTACAGTATCACTCTTTCACTACAATATCACTCTTTCACTACAGTACCACTCTTTCACTACTGTAGCACTCTCACTACAGTATCACTCTTTCACTACAGTATCACTCTTTCTCTAATGTATCACCCTTTCACCACACTATCACTCTTTCACTCCTTGGCATTGAGGATAATGGGATGTGTTTACTGTGGCTGATGGATATTCTCTGGCGGAGTTTATGTGCATAAATAGGTTGAGCTACTCAATAGGCCTGACATGTTTGGTAAGAACACAACAGGTAAACAAAAGTTATGCTTTCAGGGAAGTTTAGTTCAGTTTAGTTGTTTTGTTATAGAGGTGTTCAGTGGTCAGGGTGTTCAGGGTCAGGGGTCAATATCCTATCCTGTGTTCAGGCAGCCTGGCTTAAACTCCACACGATGCCATAATGCTGAAAAATGATAGCTGTTGTCCTCTAATATAATATATAATATAACATATGCCATTTAGCTGACGCTTTTATCCAAAGCGACTTACATTGCAGTGAGTGCATACATGTTCAGTACGTATGGCCACAGCAGGAATCGAACCCACAACCTACGCGTCAGGCGCCATGCTCTACAGCCTGAGCCACAGAGGGCCACAGAGGGCCACAGAGGACCCCTCCACAAGCCCGAGGGTCAGGAGGGTTAGGGTTGGTCATCCCAAAAGGTGAGAGGTCAGGTGATGACGGGGAACCATGACGACTACTCCAATTTAGAAGGTTTGTGCTGCTGTGGGTTCCTTCCTGCTGTTCCCTTAGCATGCGTCCATGCTGACGGCCGTGTGACGCTATGGAAACCTGCATCTCTCTCTCTCTCTGTCTCTGTCTCTCTGTCTCTCTCTCTCTGTCTGTCTCTGTCTCTCTCTCTCTCTCTCTCTCTCTGTCTCTCTCTCTGTCTCTCTCTCTGTCTCTCTCTCTGTCTCTCTCTCTCTCTCTCTCTCTCTCTCTCTGTCTCTCTCTCTCTCAGTGTGTACCAGGCCTCTGGTCTGAGTCTGCTGCTGCTGTGAGTCATCCTGCCCCCGGGCCGCACAGCAGCGTCATGGTTTAGTTTATTTATTGGCCCGTAGAAAAGGCCCATCGCCATGGTGATCTTTACACAACAGATAAGTGGTGCTGCCCTCCACGAGTGGCCGTGTGTGTGGGAGAGAGAGGGGGGGGGGAGAGACCCCTGCTGTGGCGGCGCTGAGCCGGGCTTGGGTGGACAATTGGCTCACATGGGTGGGCCTCCTCCCTTCTCCTCCTCTCCCCTCCTCTCCTCTCCTCTCCTCCCCTCCCCTCCCCTTCTCCTCCCCCCGCCCTCCCCAACACACAGCATCACAGTACGGGAGCTGTGTTTCTCTGCAGAGTAAACATGTAGGAGGCCGAGCCGCCGAGCCCTTTTCAGATGCAGAGTGTTGTTGACATGGAGTGGCTTTCCTTTTGTGGTCCCCCTCCATAACATAACCCTGACTGCTTGTGTCTAGTGGTAGTGGTAGTGGTAGTCAAACTCTGTCTACTAGTCTAGTGGTAGTGGTAGTCAAACTGTCTACTAGTCTAGTGGTAGTCAAACTGTCTACTAGTCTAATGGTAGTGCTAGTCAAACCCTGTCTACTAGTCTAGTGGTAGTGGTAGTCAAACCCTGTGTGTGTGACCAGAAGCTCATGCCATGCAGTAATATAATAGTTGGTATATTTATTTACTTGAAGACTGCTCAGTTTGCTTTGGCACTGACTTGGTTGTGTCAATAATCTGACAGGGAGGAGGAGGGGGAAGGGGACGGACGGACGGACGGACGGAAGGAAGGGCAGTTGGAGATGAATGGACATCCTTAATGGACACTGTGTTACGAAGGGAAGGGAAGGACATAGGAAAGAGAGAGAGAGGGGGAAAGAGAGATTCTCAGAGAAGGCCTAGGACACTGAGATTGAGTGTAGAGTGGTGGAACGGAGGGAGAGAGGGAGGGAGGGAGGGAGGGAGAGAGAGAGAGTGCGCTGAGAGATTGTGAGTAATCCCCTGGCCATCTGTTGCATGCAGGCCCTCTCTCTCTCTGTCTCTCTCTGTCTCTCTCTGTCTCTCTCTGTCTCTCTCTCTCTCTCTGTGTCTCTGTCTGTCTGTCTCTCTCTCTCTCTGTCTCTGTCTCTCTATGTCTGTCTCTCTGTCTGTCTCTCTCTGTCTCTATCTCTCTCTATCTCTCTCTGTCTCTCTCTGTCTCTCTCTGTCTCTGTCTCTCTCTCTCTCTCTCTCTGTCTGTCTGTCTCTTTCTCTGTCTCTCTCTCTCTCTCTCTCTGTCTCTCTGTCTCTCTCTCCCTCCCTCCCCCTCCCTCTCTGGCCTGCGTGCCCCTAAGCCCCGCCCCCTCAGCAGAGTGTAAATACTGAACAATGGCAGCCAGCAGGAGAGTCTGACCCCACTTCCTGCCCCTTCTCTTCCTGCTTCCTGCCTGGGCCTGGCCCCCCCTCCCCCCAGGACACCAACACACGGCCAGGACGAGGGGGGTGTGGCCTTACATAGTCACGTGACCCTGTCTTAAAGGGTATGGTCCTCCTCTGTCTGTCTCTATCTTAAAGGGTATGGCCCTCTGACCCTATCTTAAAAGGTATGGCCCTCTGTTCCTGGTTGACCCTATCTTAAAAAGTATGGTCCTCTGACCCTGTCTTAAAGGGGATGGTCCTCTGACCCTATCCTAAAGGGGATGGTCCTCTGACCCTCTTAAAGGGGATGGGTGCTAATCCTCAGAGCTCAGTAACCAGCCAGGCAGGAGGCCAGTGGATTCAGTGGTGGTAGAAATTCCCTAATTCAAATGCCTTGTTTCTGGCAGCTTCCAACTGTGTTTAGTAATAATAGTAGTAGTAGTAGTAATAGTAGTAGTAGTAGTAGTAGTAATAGTAGTAGTAATAGTAGTAATTGGAGCTGTGAGAACGCACATTCGAAGTCGCTCCCGGAGCAAACAGCCGACGGATGCTCCGCTTAAAAAGGGTGGTTTCGCTCCGGTTACAAACGACGCATCCATCACTTTGCTTCGCTTCGCTTTTGGTGAGAACGCGGCTCGAGGCTATCCATAGGAAAACAGCAGCACACGCGTGTTGATCTGGATAAGAGCGGGACGAACGGGCAATTTTAAATTTTTCTGACCAATCAACTACCACGTCTGTTGCTTCGATTGCGTATGTTACTTCGTTTACATGAAGGGCTGTGAGAACGCAAATCAGAGAAATTATTTATGTAACAATGTTGCGAACTCATCCACTTGCTCCGGGTCTCGATTCGGACTTTCATGTGAGAACATGACCTTAGCAACGTCTTCATTTCCCCTTAGGGATCAATAAAGCATCCGTCTGTCTTTTAGCCTTCTGTAGATTATTTTTAATATTTCACTGCTCTGTGGAACTATTTTAGTGCAACACTGTGGCCTTAATCATCATCACCAAGATCACCCACGCTGTGTGTGTGTGTGTGTGTGTGTGTGTGTGTGCGCGTGTGTGTGTGTGTGTGTGTGTGTGTGTGTGCGCGTGTGCGCGTGTGTGTGCGCGTGTGCGTGCGTGTGTGTTCACCAATTCTTGTCAGCTTATTTAGTAACTAAATAAAGGAGGGTGGGGGGCCATTAGGTGAGCACACAGCCGGGAGATAAAGACAGCAGCAGGTGGATAGGGTAACTGTGCAACTGCCCCTGGCCAAACCCCCCCCCCCGCCCCTGGCCAACCCCCACCCCCCCGCCCCTGGCCAACCCCCCCATCCCTGGCCAACCCCCCCAGCCCCTGGCCAACCCCCCCCCCCCCCCCCCCCCCCCCCCCCCAAGGGACAGATAAGGATCAGTTTCCGTCGTAAGGCTGCGTAGTGGTTTATTGTCCTCTGCTGTGTTTACCTCAGCATGGCGTCGTGCCTGCCCATACACCAAGGTCACCATGAGGAGGTCTGGAAACTCTCTCTCTCTCTCTCTCTCTCTGTCTGTCTGTCTCTCTGTCTCTCTGTCTCTCTGTCTCTCTGTCTCTCTGTCTGTCTGTCTCTCTCTCTCTTTCTCTCTTTCTTTCTTTCTCTCTTTCTTTCTTTCTCTCTCTCTCTTTCTTTCTCTCTCTCTCTCTCTCCATCTCTTCATCTCTCTCTCCTTCTTTCCCTCTCTCCATCTCTCTCTTTCTTTCTCTCTCTCTCTCTCTCTCTCTCTCTCTCTCTCTCTCTCTCTGATTTTCAAATCACGTAAACTCTGCCGCCCGTCGACCTAATCCAGCCCATCTGCCTTCCGCCGTCCCCCAGGCCTGGGGCGTTAATCCCTCTAAACCGGCCCGTCAATCCCATAACGGTTATTGTTTAGGTTCTCGGGGAGGTCTAAAGTCAAACACACACATCTAAAAATAAACCGATAGTGCTCTGGAGAGAACGTGTGTATTCCCCCTGATTTTAAATCCCAACGTTGTGATGATGTATAGAAACAGGAAGAGAGATGGTGGTGGTGGTGGTGGTAGTAGTAGCCACTGCTCTCTGTGTTGGTAGCTGGAACAAGCTGCTCTGTGTTGACAATGTTCCCTCTGTGTCCAACCAGGCGCCTGCTCACTGCCTTTACACCAGCGTGAGGCTTGGGTGTCATATACCCTTAGAGGAATGTTGGGTAGAGAGGCTCGGATGCATATATGCTAGGGGAATGTGGGGTATCAGGATCTCTTGTATAACATCTTACCGTACAAGTACACAAGAGTACAATTCTGTGGCTTTGGTTCGTCAACATTGACATTGCAGCATTCAGATCCAGGGAAAAACACAAACATGTATTATAAACAACAACAGAGAGGGTGTGTGTGACTGAGGGCCGTGTGACACTTCTGTCCTCGCGTCAGCTGGGATTATGGTCCTGTGACAGAGGGAGTGTGCAGCCTATCAGCAGGCTGGCCGTGGTGGAGGGAGCGTTTATTAAGGGATGTGATGGTAGAGGAGTGTGTATTAAGGATGTGATAGGAGTGTGTATTAAGGGATGTGATGGTAGAGGAGTGTGTATTAAGGGATGTGATGGTAGAGGAGTGTGTATTAAGGATGTGATAGGAGTGTGTATTAAGGGATGTGATGGTAGAGGAGTGTGTATTAAGGATGTGATAGGAGTGTGTATTAAGGATGTGATAGGAGTGTGTATTAAGGGATGTGATGGTAGAGGAGTGTGTATTAAGGGATGTGATAGGAGTGTGTATTAAGGGATGTGATAGGAGTGTGTATTAAGGGATGTGATAGGAGTGTGTAGGATGTGATAGGAGTGTGTATTAAGGGATGTGATAGGAGTGTGTAGGATGTGATAGGAGTGTGTATTAGGGATGTGATAGGAGTGTGTATTAAGGGATGTGATAGGAGTGTGTATTAAGGGATGTGATAGGAGTGTGTAGGATGTGATAGGAGTGTGTATTAGGGATGTGATAGGAGTGTGTATTAAGGGATGTGATAGGAGTGTGTAGGATGTGATAGGAGTGTGTATTAAGGGATGTGATAGGAGTGTGTAGGATGTGATAGGAGTGTGTATTAAGGGATGTGATGGATGGTAGAGGAGTGTGTATTAAGGGATGTGATGGTAGAGGAGTGTGTATTAAGGGATGTGATAGGAGTGTGTATTAAGGGATGTGATAGGAGTGTGTAGGATGTGATAGGAGTGTGTAGGATGTGATAGGAGTGTGTATTAAGGGATGTGATGCTGTGCACACGTGTGCTGGTGTGTCTGTGGTGGGGAGGGGAGGAGGGGGTGGGGGGGAGAGCCAATCCACTGTGATATCCTACTAATTTGATGTAAGGACAGTTAAGGGTTAACAACTCACTGCAGTGTGAGATACTCTTCCTTGCTTACAGGCTGGGGTAGAAACAAAATGGCCGCTGTGATTGTCCTCTCTCTCCCTCTCTCTAATGATTGTTGTGTGTTTCTTTGTTTTACAGTAAAGAAAGCCAAACTCCAAGGACCTCCAGGTGAGTCCTGTGTTTCCCACCCGTTCAGGGGTTTCCCTGCCACACATCCAGGGGATTCCCTGTCTCACATCCAGGGGTTACCCTGTCACACATCCAGGGGTTACCCTGTCAGACATTCAGGGGTTTCCCTGCCACACATCCAGGGGTTTCCCTGCCACACATCCAGGGGATTCCCTGTCTCACATCCAGGGGTTACCCTGCCACACATCCAGGGGTTGGAAAGTTTGATAATTTATTTCAGGTCTTTAAGGCCCCACCGGAAAAAGGTTCCAGTCTATCAAGACCAAAACCTCGCGCCACCTGAACAGTTTCTTCCCCATGGCAGTGGTCCTCTCAAACAAGCCCCTCACCCTGTCTCTCACACACACACACACACACACACACACACACACACACATACATAATGCACTGACAGTGTACGGTCATTTGTATTTATTCTAATTGATATAGTACATGTCCACTTCACAGCCTCATAGCTTCACACAGCCTACAGAACGTATTATTATTATTAATTTTTCTTTTGTTTCTTATATTGTTGTTTTCATGTCCTGTGCACCAACCTCACCAAGGCCATGTCCTGTATGTGCAAACACAGCAGCCGGCCTGGGCTGTGTGTGTTTACCTTCAGAAGTCATGTGAACCCGTTCCTCCTGCAGGTCGCTCAGTCACAGCTGTAGCAGGGCTGGGTGGTTGTACTGGGGTGTGTTATGTAGCAGGGCTGGGTGGTTGTTGTACTGGTGTGTGTTATGTAGCAGGGCTGGGTGGTTGTACTGGGGTGTGTTATGTCACTCCTCTGTGTCCTCCAGGCTAGCTCATGCGCAGGTGAGCTCAGATCAGTGCTGGCTAAGTCTAAAATCCCCACACCCTCCACCCACACCACCCTCCACCCTAGACAAATCCCTCCACTGTTTGCCCTCCCTCCTATCCCATAATCCCATGGGGCTGTGTCCCTGGCCAGCAGCAGAGCAGAGCAGCGCAGCTAGCCACACCCTCCAGGTCTGGCGTGGGATCTCCCAGGGGCACTCGTCTCTCTCTCTGACAGAAGAGGAACACAAGAGGGGAAACAACGTCAGATCAGATATAGAAACAGGTTATTTTTGATAAACTGGACACATTTTGGGAATATATATGGTTACTTTCTCGCCTGAAAACATATTTAAACTTCATAAAATGTCATGTTTAACACTTGTAGAGCCAAAATGACAGCTTTTAGCCAATGGAGGTTTAAAATGTAAGACTTAAAATCCCCGCTGCCGGCCGGTGCGAAATGC
>NC_137689.1:75257448-75259948 GCF_963989245.1 Nansenia antarctica
ACACACACACACACACACACACACACACACACACCAGGGTTTCCGTTAGAAAAATTTTGCCGTCGGACATCGTGTCCGGGGAAGAATTCGGTTTACCGGACAAACGTGATATATTCCGGTCATCATATTAAAATATAATATTTTTTTTTTTTTCCAAAATCATATTTTTTTTCTTCACATCTAATATAGCTGTTTGTCGCGGTGATTACTGTTGTGTAGGCGGCCTATATATGCCATTTAATGTCTATTTCTCATCCGATACGATTAGATGCGAGCTATATAATAATATAACATGATTTGACGCATGCGCGCTATGCCATGCGTCAAATCCAGCGCTGAACGGGTCCAGCGCTGAACGGCGCCTCACTGGGAACTGAACAGACAGCATCGATCAATGAACGGACTCCACATTACGTTAACTGAAGTTTGTTAAATTGTTTGGGATTAATGTGAGTTTTCTATTTTCTCTTTCCAGTTTTACCCTTTTTTTATTTTTATCAATAAAACAACGTCATTTCTATAACCAGGGGGGTGTTCCATCGACGTCGCTGGAGGAAAGTCTGGGCTTGTTTTGACAAGTCTCGCGAGATCTATCAAGATATGCCTGGATCTTTTTAAGAGTCTCGCGGGACTTGGCGAAGTAGGCCTAGGTTTTCCTTTGGCGACGTTGATAGAACGCCCCCCAGGTCTCGCTGGTTGGGAAGGCATTTCGTTTAGCTGCCTGTCAAATCATACTTAGGGGATATCCCTGTAAGCTCATACGGGTCTGTATGTCGTCCTGAAAACCGGCTGTTAGATCATATCGCTGAAGTTGTCTCCATCTTAGTGTAAATGTTGTCCGTTTCGTTTGTTATCCTTGTTATTGTGCGATAAAGTTAAGGCTTTCCGCTTCGGGCCACCATTTTCAGCTGGGCACCGGACACACACACACTCGTGCACGCGCGGCACTGCCCGAGAGAGAAGGACCCGCCCCCTTTGGTTAGCCTATAGGCTGGCTGGAGGGGGCGGGGTCCTTCTCTCTCGGGCAGTGTTGCGTGTGTTGTGTTTGGTGCTCAGCTGAGAATGGTGCCCAAAGCCAATTTGAATACAAAATGTGAACTTTAGCGAATTGTATTCAAATTGTGCTTAGAGGGAATTATTTTCACCGGACATTTTGTCCGACGAGTTTTCAATTTGTCGGACTTCGACAAATTTTACCGGACAAAGTCCGGGAATTACCGGTTAACGGAAACCCTGACACACACACACACACACACACAGACACACACACACACACACACACACACACACACCGCCATGACACACAGACTCATCTGTGAGAAACCTGCGGTGAGACACTGTCGTGGATTTAATCTGGTTTATTGATATTGAATATTGAACACAAGAAGATTGATCAACTTAGCCTGAAGCCTTTTATTTATAAAGTCACATGACAGCAGCCCCAGAGCCTCAGAGAACCAAGTCGACACCCTTTTATGACATCACTAATCTTGGCAAACAGATGTGGCGACAGGAAGTGCCAGAGTTTAGTAAGTACGCAACACGTCATTGGCCCTGTCCCCAGGCAGACTGAACAGTTAGCTACGATTTCCCAGAATGTAGAGAGACAGACTTCAATTCTCAGTATGTTTGATATAATAATAATAAATAATAATTAATTGTATTATATAGCGCTTTTCCGGGGCTCAAAGACGCTGACAATATGGGAAAAACAGAAAACACAGAAACGACAAGCAACAGATAACATGAGCACATAGAACACAGAGTTAACGAACGGTCGGGAACAATTAACACAGCAATGTCCAGGGGGTGGAGGGGGGGTGGCAGGGTTAGGGAGATGGTCAGGGGTAGGGGAGGTTGACTACAAAACTATAACTATAAAACCAGAACAACAGCCTCTTCCCCCCTCCCTCAGTGTAACATAGACACCCTCTCTCTCTGCCCCCCCCCCTCTCTCTCCCCCCCCCCCCTCCCTCTCTCTGCCCCCCCCTCTCTCTCTGCCCCCCCCCCTCCCTCTCTGCCCCCCCCTCCCTCTCTCTGCCCCCCCCCCTCCCTCTCTCTGCCCCCCCCCCTCCCTCTCTCTGCCCCCCCCCCTCCCTCTCTCTGCCCCCCCCCTCCTCTCTCTGCCCCCCCCTCCCTCTCTCTGCCCCCCCCCCTCCCTCTCTCTGCCCCCCCCCACTCCCTCCCTCTCTGCCCCCCCCTCTCTCTCTGCCCCCCCCTCCCTCCCTCTCTGCCCCCCCCTCCCTCTCTCTGCCCCCCCCCTCCCTCTCTCTGCCCCCCCCCTCCCTCTCTGCCCCCCCTCCCTCTCTGCCCCCCCCTCCCTCTCTCTGCCCTCCCCTCCCTCTCTCTGCCCCCCCTCCCTCTCTCTGCCCCCCCCCTCCCTCTCTGCCCCCCCTCCCTCTCTCTGCCCTCCCCCTCCCTCTCTCTGCCCCCCCCCCCTCCCTCTCTGCCCCCCCCTCCCTCTCTCTGCCCTCCCCCTCCCTCTCTCTGCCCCCCCCCC
>NC_137689.1:75267448-75297448 GCF_963989245.1 Nansenia antarctica
AGTCCAGGGGTGTCCAAACTACGGCCCGTGGGCCAACTGCGGCCCATGGTCCGTTTTTAATTGGCCCAAAACAGATTCTAAAAATATAATTATTCTGTCATTTCTAACTGCAATTGCGGCATTGCGCCGACGTGGTGGCGGGGGCGCTGTTTCGCAAATAAGTTAGCTTTCGTTTTCGCTAGCGAAATAGCTGATAGTTGATGTTGACTGCTCAAGGAGAATACATATTTGAAAGTACAGAATGCCTGAGAGCCTTATATTGCATTATATTACATTATATTTTGAATGGTCATCTGGTGCCTGAATATTGTGTTTTCCTTTACATAAATAATGACATTTCCACCATAAATTGATGCAGAAAGGGCACAAATTGGTGCATATCAATTCACCAGAATGCAAGAAATTAAGTGTTTGATGTTTAAGGACCCCCAGACAGCCCTGCTTCATGGGTCCCCCCCGATGTCAAACACCACTGGTACCACCTCCGCCTAATTTTGAGCCAGGAAAAACCCTGTACACTCATCATCCACCAAGAAGCCCTCTGTGCCAAGGCAGTCCAGCTTAATGATGTGATGAACACAGTTGTGAAAACTATCAACATAATTAGAGCACGAGGGCTCTACCACAGAGAATATTTCAAGTGTTCCTATCTGATGTTGATGCTGAATATGGGGACGAGCTCTATCCCTCTGACTAAGAAGCAATCTGAGGCTGCTGTTTTGAGAATGAGCCGTCTTTATAAAAAAAAGAAAAAAACATTTAATGGAAAGTTATGATATGGGCTGTTTTTCTTTAAGCATATTCAGGTATCAAGCATACTTTACCTACATTTGATTAACTTTAATACATTAGAGGTGAGGCGATACCTCACCTCTAGTGAGTGGCCCAGCCTTGAGTATATTTTTCTGTATGTGGCCCTCTGTGAAAAAAAGTTTGGACACCCCTGATCTAGTCCAACCAGGGTTTTTACTTTTATCGTCAAGGTCCAGTTTACCCTTTTCTAGACACAGCCGAGTCCATCAATTTAATTTCCTAATGAAATAATTTATTCATTTCGTAATCTTTTTTTTTTCAATGCTAACATTTTATTTCATCGGTGAATCGGTATTGTTTCATAGTCCGGGTCTCCTTTTTTATGCGTTAGCCGCTTGGAACTCTGGGAAGTGGCCAATTTTCTGTACAGCCTCCTCAGCCCAGTGGGCCTCCAGCGTAGCGACCGCTTCATCCACCTGGTAGCGCAGCGCCTCAGGAGACGCCAGCAGGCGCAGCAGATCACGGTTGTCCATCTCCAGCAGCATGCCCGTGACCTTGGGGGCGATGCTGGGGTGCATGCTGAGGATGGATGGGAAGAGACGCTCACCTGGAGGGAGGGGGGAGTAAATATCAGTAACAGTAACTGTTGTAACTTTAAAGGTTACCTGATCGATTGACAGTTAAAAGAGATTGGTTAATATGTTACATGATTGATTGACAGTTAAAAGAGTTATTATTTATCGTTAAGGTAGTTTAAAAAAAAGAAGTACATTTCTGTTGTATTAGTTAAAGAATGGGTTTCAGAACTGCAGGTTCCAGAATGCCTTGCAACAAGACGTCTCACAGAAGTCGACAGTTTGTTGTTTTTGAGAAATGCGAATTGTACCGTCCAGAATATGAAAGTGAATATCTAACAGCTTGTTTTATTGAATTGAAAGTGATCACAAGTGCATGTCAGCAGATTTGTATATAAAGAACCTTTCGCTTGATAACACCAGTCATAGCCATCATTTCAGGAGGTAGAAATTCTACAGTAACTGTAACAGCTAATGGGTATCCATAGAAACAAACAAATAGACTCACCTATCATCTGCTTCTGGTCCTCATGGGGAACTGTAGCCATCATGGCCAGTATGGAGGCAATCAGTGTCTCCTGGTCCTGGACATGGACATGGACAGCAGGCTGCTGCACGGGGACCTGTGGCTGGGGAGCCGTGTGCTGCTGGCGGTGGTGTACACCAGCTGTGGACTTGTTAGGTGCCATAGCTTCGAAGGTAGCCAAGCGATGAGTGGGTCTCAGCTGAGCTGAGGAGTATTGGGCGGTTCCACAGTCCTGGGTCTGTGGAATGGCAGAAGCCATGAAGAGTCCAGGTGGGGGAGCAACCTGGTAGGGTAAGTTAGGTAGGAAGTCTGGGTTGGGAACGGCGCAGACGCTGGCCATCCTCTGTGCCATGTTCTGGTTGGTTCTGAGAGCCTGCCGCTCCTCCTTGCGCTGGGCCAGGGCCACGTACAGGGGCTTGTTGGCCACGATGCGGCCGTTCATCTCGGTCACGGCCTTGGTGGCCGCCTCGGGGGAGGAGAAGCGCACGAAGCCGAAGCCTTTGCTGCGTCCTTCCTCCGTCATCATCACCTTCGCGCTGGTGATGGTTCCGAAGCGGGAGAACTCTTTGTGCAGTCGGTCGTCGTCCAAGCGGTCGTGCAAGTTCTTCACGTACAGGTTGACACCCTGCTGGTAGAGAGAGAGCATGTTTAGTGAGATGTTTTGAATTGCTCAAATACATCAAGAATGTTTACCAAGACTATCAACTTATTTTTCTTATACACATAATAATGTTAGCTGTAGCTATCTGACCCAGTGACTAACACTGACAGATATTGACAGCTGACAGCTAGAGGGGGAGTGGTTGGGGGTGGGGTTAACCAGCTATTGTTACCGCCCATTAGCTGGCTGTGTGAAGGTGTGAAAAACAACCAAGTCTTTAAACAGCTTTTTCTCTGGATTGTGGATTGTATGACACATCATTCGAAAGCGTACAATCTGTAGTTTAGTAGTACATAGAAAAATAGTTTAGTAGAAAATTTAGTTTAGTAGAAAAATGCCTACTGGTTGCTTTGACTACTTTTCACCAGCAGCTGTCACATTATTTTCTTCATAAACACACACCTGGTATGTGGTCCTGTGGCCCTGGTTCAGTTGCTCAAACTGTCTCTTCAGGACAGCCTGGCGCTCTCCTCTCTTCTGGGCCGCTTGGAACTCTGGGAAGTGGCCAATTTTCTGTGCAGCCTCCTCAGCCCAGTGGGCCTCCAGCGCAGCGACCGCTTCATCCACCTGGTAGCGCAGCGCCTCAGGAGACGCCAGCAGGCGCAGCAGATCACGGTTGTCCATCTCCAGCAGCATGCTCGTGACCTCGGGGGCGATGCTGGGGTGCATGCTGAGGATGGATGGGAAGAGACGCTCACCTGGAGGGAGGGGGGAGTAAATATCAGTAACAGTAACTGTTGTAACTTTAAAGGTTACCTGATCGATTGACAGTTAAAAGAGATTGATTAATATGTTACATGATTGATTGACAGTTAAAATAGTTATTATTTATCGTTAAGGTAGTTAAAAAAAAAGAAGTACATTTCTGTTGTATTAGTTAAAGAATGGGTTTCAGAACTGCAGGTTCCAGAATGCCTTGCAGCAAGACGTCTCACAGAAGTCGACAGTTTGTTGTTTTTGAGAAATGCGAATTGTACCGTCCAGAATATGAAAGTGAATATCTAACAGCTTGTTTTATTGAATTGAAAGTGATCACAAGTGCATGTCAGCAGATTTGTATATAAAGAACCTTTCGCTTGATAACACCAGTCCTAGCCATCATTTCAGGAGGTAGAAATTCTACAGTAACTGTAACAGCTAATGGGTATCCATAGAAACAAACAAATAGACTCACCTATCATCTGCTTCTGGTCCTCATGGGGAACTGTAGCCATCATGGCCAGTATGGAGGCAATCAGTGTCTCCTGGTCCTGGACATGGACATGGACAGCAGGCTGCTGCACGGGGACCTGTAGCTGGGGAGCCGTGTGCTGCTGGCATAGAAACAAACAAATAGACTCACCTATCATCTGCTTCTGGTCCTCATGGGGAACTGTAGCCATCATGGCCAATATGGAGGCAGTCAGTGTCTCCTGGTCCTGGACATGGACAGCAGGCTGCTGCACGGGGACCTGTGGCTGGGGAGCCGTGTGCTGCTGGCGGTGGTGTACACCAGCTGTGGACTTGTTCTGGGGCACAGCGTGCAGCCGTGCCATAGCTGGATCACCATCTGCAACGGCAGGGTGCTTTCTCAAGGCCTGGGTAGCTGAGAGGGGAAGATAAGCATAACCAAAGGGATATTTATGGCAAATGTTTGGATAGTGCTCTTGTCTCTATGTCAGGGGTCCCCACACCTTCTGAAACATCCCATTCAAGCACCTTTCAAGGACTTTCAAGACTCGATTCCCTCAAATTCAAGGACTCAACACGGCATAGTTTGAGACAGAAGTAGTTGACGAGCTGAGTAAAACATTATGTTTTTAGAGAGAGAGAGGGGGGGGGGGGAATTCAAGCACATTCAATGACCCATGTCTATTTTCCCAAAACTTTTAAGACCTTGATTTCTTTTTCTCAAATTCACAAACAACTTTCAAGGATTTCAAGGACCCGTGGGAACCCTGCTATGCGCAGGGTTGCTTCACTAAATAAACTGACCTATGTGCTGAGACGTCCACCTACGGGGCACCTGGGAGGGTGTGGCCTTCATAGCCTCGAAGGTCTGAGGCCCGGTAGCCCATGGAGACGTGGTGGTGTCGTCGGGCGTGTTCTGGAAGTGCTGAGGTTTCGCCTCAGGTTCGAAGGTAGCCAAGCGATGAGTGGGTCTCAGCTGAGCTGAGGAGTATTGGGCGGTTCCACAGTCCTGGGTCTGTGGAATGGCAGAAGCCATGAAGAGTCCAGGTGGGGGAGCAACCTGGTAGGGTAAGTTAGGTAGGAAGTCTGGGTTGGGAACGGCGCAGACGCTGGCCATCCTCTGTGGCATGTTCTGGTTGGTTCTGAGAGCCTGCCGCTCCTCCTTGCGCTGGGCCAGGGCCACGTACAGGGGCTTGTTGGCCACGATGCGGCCGTTCATCTCGGTCACGGCCTTGGTGGCCGCCTCGGGGGAGGAGAAGCACACGAAGCCGAATCCCTTGCTGCGTCCTTCCTCCGTCATCATCACCTTCGCGCTGGTGATGGTTCCGAAGCGGGAGAACTCTTTGTGCAGTTGGTCGTCGTCCAAGCGGTCGTGCAAGTTCTTCACGTACAGGTTGACACCCTGCTGGTAGAGAGAGAGCATGTTTAGTGAGATGTTTTTATACCTCAAATACATCAGCAATGTTTACCGAGACTATCAGCTTCTTTTTCTTATACACATAATAATGTTAGCTGTAGCTATCTCACCCAGTGACTAACACTGACAGATATTGACAGCTGTCAATCTAGAGGAGGAGTGGTTGTGTTACCGCCCATTAGCTGGCTGTGTGAAGGTGTGAAAAACAACCAACTCTTTAAACAGCTTTTTCTCTGGATTGTGATTGTATGACACATCATTCGAAAGTGTACGAAAGCGTATCTGTAGTTTAAGCACAGGTAAAAAAAAAACTGAAAAATGACTTTGCCTACTGGTTGCTTTGACTACTTTTCACCAGCAGCTGTCACATTTTTTCCTTCATAAACACACACCTGGTATGTGGTCCTGTGGCCCTGGTTCAGTTGCTCAAACTGGCTCTTCAGGACAGCCTGGCGCTCTCCTCTCTTCTGGGCCCGGCCCACGTAGACCCGCCTCCCGTTTATCTCCTGGCCGTTCATCTCCTCGACGGCCCTCTTGGCGTTCTCGTGCCTCTCGAAGTTGACGAATCCAAAACCCACGGATCTACCAGCGCCATCAGTCATGACCCGGACGCTCAGGGCCGGTCCGAATCTCTCAAACCTCTCCTTCAGGCGTCGGTCGTCCATATCCTCCCCAAAGTTCTTGACGTACACGTTAGTGAACTCTCGCTCTTTGCGAGACTCCGCAGAGGCATAGAGTGAGAGCATCATAGTGTCTCTCTGCTGGGCTAAGTGTGCAGCTAAAGCAGCCTGGTTCTATTCTTGCAGGCCTAGTGAGGCCTAATTACTAAGTGTCAATGCCCATCATAGTGTCTCTCTGCTGGGCTAAGTGAGTAGATAAAGCAGCCTGGTTCTATTCTTCCAGGCCTAATGAGGACTAATTACCAAGTGTCCATGCGGTGACTTTCGGATAGCGAGAGTTGGAGAAAAACTGTGAGAAGAACGAATAACTAATCTATCTATCAAGCTCTTCACAGAGGAATGACAGGTAACTGAACCTGAAATGTGTACTGCAGCTGGATTCTAGAACCCCAGCTGCATGTTCTACATTGTTATGATATCACATGGTGACATCCTTAATGACTGAAGAATTCTAACTTTGGTCATTGTTACATCACAGATAGGGGTGGGACGATTAGAAAATGTCATGTCACGATTATCGTGGGCAAAATAATCGCGATCCACGATATTATCGCGAGAATTAAAAAAATAAAAAATAACTTTTTTTTAGAATGCCAATAAAACACACTGTAATCACTTTAACTTAGATTTTGTTGTATTTTTATTGAATCATGTTAATAACATTAACATCATTTTAAAAACAGCTTGACAAAAATAAAAATCTTTAATAAAATCTTAAATAAGGTAATGATAAATTATAAGGTATCACTGCATAAATAAAGGAAAAAAATACTGTCAAACAAAACTTGAACACTGACACTTTTCTGTCATCAAACTGAGTGCTAGCCTTGTGGCTTAGAGACTTGAAAGCTTCAAGATAGGTTAAAGTGCAAATGTGAGAAATCTCAATTATATTACTATTTATTTATAACATACGATTATGACATCCTCCCTCTCGCCAGTTTGGGGCAACATAGACTTCTCCCCTGGTGCCACGGATAGGGGTTTCAAGCGGTGGGACAGCAAAGGGATGGTTACTATCGGACATTTATATGATACGGAAATACTACTTTCATTTGACCAATTATGTAAGAAATATGACCTACCACGAAATGAGTTTTTCAGATACCTTCAGATACGAAGTTTTTTAAATAGCCAAAAAGACACTGGCCTCTGTCACCAACCCTCTCCGCTGGAGGAGATAGTCTCTGCTGGAAAGACGAGAGGCATTCTGGGGCTTGGGTATAGAGCACTTTCGAAATATGATAAAGGCAAACCTGCATTTACGCCCAAAGACTGGAATAATGACCTGAACATTAATACTGATGAAGCAACTTGGTCACTAATATGGCAATCGGCAAACGACATCTCAATCTGTAATAGGACGAAGGAAACGCAATTTAGACTACTACAACGTTTGCAGATTACTCCCCAACTTAGACATAAAATGGATCATAACAAATCGGAAATGTGTACAAAGTGTATTACCGAGGTTGGGAGCTTTGTTCATTGTGTTTGGACTTGTAGATATATAGATGATTACTGGAAAGGTATAGTGGATAAAATTCATCTAATTCTAGATGTTACATTGGATAAGGACCCCATGTGTCTATTGTTGGGTTGCCAGACAAACAACTTAAAAGTATGCATTCCAAAAGACTTCTGTGTATCCTCACTTTTTGTGCAAGGAAAAATATATTGCTGAAATGGATAGACTGCAAACCGCCTACAATAGCTGGATGGCACAAGGTAATTTTTGATATGATTCCTATGGAATATCTGACATATAGGTCTAAGTGTAAGATAAAGACATTCTATAAGATTTGGTCTCCGTTCTTAGATTATATTGGTACCAGACTGGCTGCCATTGTAATGAAAGGTTTGGTGGATTACACTCAAGAAAGTACACAAGACTAATGTGTAACAGATCTACAATGTATGGGTCACAATATTATTTACTGTGCTGGTGTTGTGCTGCCGCTGTGTTTAGGACTGTAAGACATGGATGCTGTCTCCGATGGGGGTGATCCCCCCATATATTATGGCCTTTGTTGTGTCATTTTCTTTTCTGTTTATTTCTGATATGTGACATGGCCTCCTCCCCCCCCTGTTTTTTTGTTTTTGTTTTGTTTTTAAACATTTTCTGTTTATGGACAATGTACTGCATAACAAAGTGCAAAACTAGTTTTCTACTATTAATGGGACAATAACCTCCCCCACGGATACTAGTTGTTGTTGTTATGTCCTGTTGTGTACATGTCTCTGTGAAACACTGTGAAATATTAACCCCCCCCAAAAAAAACGCATAGGTCACATACATTAATACATACAATAAAAACAGACAGACAAAGCAGTGTTTATAAAAGGTAGTGCCTATTTAAAAAGTCCAGTCTTTTATATACTTTATTGCAGGACTTTACATTACATTTCACAAGTTCATTTCACACACTTTACAAGTTTTCTTCACTTGTTTAAGTTCATCCTGCATCATTTTTGTTTGTTTTTTTTAATTTTTTATAAAGAGAACAAGAAATAAAGAAAACTTCCAAACTTTTTTTGAGGGGTTTAGTAGTTCATTCACCAGGAGTCAGGAGGTAGAGCCGCCGTCTAATGATCGCAAGGTTGGCAGATCGGCGGTTCGAGTCCCCAGCTGGGCACATGTCGAAGCGTCCTTGGGCAAGACACTGAACCCCAAATTGCTCCCAGTGAGTGAGCGGGCCGGCGACCTTGCATGGTAGCTTGCCGCCGTTGGTGTGTGAATGTGTGTGTGAATGGGTGAATGAGAGGCCGTTGTAAAGCACTTTGGATAAAGGCGATGTATAAGTGCGGTCCAGTTACCACATAGGAGGCCTTGTTGTTGGTCTATCTAGTCCAGGGGTGTCCAAACTACGGCCCGCGGGCCAACTGCGGCCCATGGTCCGTTTTTAATTGGCCCAAAACAGATTCTAAAAATATAATTATTCTGTCATTTCTAACTGCAATTGCGGCATTGCGCCGACGTGGTGGCGGGGGCGCTGTTTCGCAAATAAGTTAGCTTTCGTTTTCGCTAGCGAAATAGCTGATAGTTGATGTTGACTGCTCAAGGAGAATACATATTTGAAAGTACAGAATGCCTAAGAGCCTTATATTGCATTATATTACATTATATTTTGAATGGTCATCTGGTGCCTGAATATTGTGTTTTCCTTTACATAAATAATGACATTTCCACCATAAATTGATGCAGAAAGGGCACAAATTGGTGCATATCAATTCACCAGAATACAAGAAATTAAGTGTTTGATGTTTAAGGACCCCCAGACAGCCCTGCTTCATGGGTCCCCCCCGATATCAAACACCACTGGTACCACCTCCGCCTCATTTTGAGCCAGGAAAACCCCTGTACACTCATCATCCACCAAGAAGCCCTCTGTGCCAAGGCAGTCCAGCTTAATGATGTGATGAACACAGTTGTGAAAACTATCAACATAATTAGAGCACGAGGGCTCTACCACAGAGAATATTTCAAGTGTTCCTATCTGATGTTGATGCTGAATATGGGGACGAGCTCTATCACTCTGACGAAGAAGCAATCTGAGGCTGCTGTTTTGAGAATGAGCCGTCTTTTAATGGAAAGTTATGATATTGGCTGTTTTTCTTTAAGCATATTCAGGTATCAAGCATACTTTACCTACATTTGATTAACTTTAATACATTAGAGGTGAGGCGATACCTCACCTCTAGTGAGTGGCCCAGCCTTGAGTATATTTTTCTGTATGTGGCCCTCTGTGAAAAAAGTTTGGACACCCCTGATCTAGTCCAACCAGGGTTTTTACTTTTATCGTCAAGGTCCAGTTTACCCTTTTCTAGACACAGCCGAGTCCATCAATTTAATTTCCTAATGAAATAATTTATTCATTTCGTAATCTTTTTTTTTTCAATGCTAACATTTTATTTCATCGGTGAATCGGTATTGTTTCATAGTCCGGGTCTCCTTTTTTATGCGTTAGCCGCTTGGAACTCTGGGAAGTGGCCAATTTTCTGTACAGCCTCCTCAGCCCAGTGGGCCTCCAGCGTAGCGACCGCTTCATCCACCTGGTAGCGCAGCGCCTCAGGAGACGCCAGCAGGCGCAGCAGATCACGGTTGTCCATCTCCAGCAGCATGCCCGTGACCTTGTTGGCGATGCTGGGGTGCATGCTGAGGATGGATGGGAAGAGACGCTCACCTGGAGGGAGGGGGGAGTAAATATCAGTAACAGTAACTGTTGTAACTTTAAAGGTTACCTGATCGATTGACAGTTAAAAGAGATTGGTTAATATGTTACATGATTGATTGACAGTTAAAAGAGTTATTATTTATCGTTAAGGTAGTTTAAAAAAAAGAAGTACATTTCTGTTGTATTAGTTAAAGAATGGGTTTCAGAACTGCAGGTTCCAGAATGCCTTGCAACAAGACGTCTCACAGAAGTCGACAGTTTGTTGTTTTTGAGAAATGCGAATTGTACCGTCCAGAATATGAAAGTGAATATCTAACAGCTTGTTTTATTGAATTGAAAGTGATCACAAGTGCATGTCAGCAGATTTGTATATAAAGAACCTTTCGCTTGATAACACCAGTCATAGCCATCATTTCAGGAGGTAGAAATTCTACAGTAACTGTAACAGCTAATGGGTATCCATAGAAACAAACAAATAGACTCACCTATCATCTGCTTCTGGTCCTCATGGGGAACTGTAGCCATCATGGCCAGTATGGAGGCAATCAGTGTCTCCTGGTCCTGGACATGGACATGGACAGCAGGCTGCTGCACGGGGACCTGTGGCTGGGGAGCCGTGTGCTGCTGGCGGTGGTGTACACCAGCTGTGGACTTGTTAGGTGCCATAGCTTCGAAGGTAGCCAAGCGATGAGTGGGTCTCAGCTGAGCTGAGGAGTATTGGGCGGTTCCACAGTCCTGGGTCTGTGGAATGGCAGAAGCCATGAAGAGTCCAGGTGGGGGAGCAACCTGGTAGGGTAAGTTAGGTAGGAAGTCTGGGTTGGGAACGGCGCAGACGCTGGCCATCCTCTGTGCCATGTTCTGGTTGGTTCTGAGAGCCTGCCGCTCCTCCTTGCGCTGGGCCAGGGCCACGTACAGGGGCTTGTTGGCCACGATGCGGCCGTTCATCTCGGTCACGGCCTTGGTGGCCGCCTCGGGGGAGGAGAAGCGCACGAAGCCGAAGCCTTTGCTGCGTCCTTCCTCCGTCATCATCACCTTCGCGCTGGTGATGGTTCCGAAGCGGGAGAACTCTTTGTGCAGTCGGTCGTCGTCCAAGCGGTCGTGCAAGTTCTTCACGTACAGGTTGACACCCTGCTGGTAGAGAGAGAGCATGTTTAGTGAGATGTTTTGAATTGCTCAAATACATCAAGAATGTTTACCAAGACTATCAACTTATTTTTCTTATACACATAATAATGTTAGCTGTAGCTATCTGACCCAGTGACTAACACTGACAGATATTGACAGCTGACAGCTAGAGGGGGAGTGGTTGGGGGTGGGGTTAACCAGCTATTGTTACCGCCCATTAGCTGGCTGTGTGAAGGTGTGAAAAACAACCAAGTCTTTAAACAGCTTTTTCTCTGGATTGTGGATTGTATGACACATCATTCGAAAGCGTACAATCTGTAGTTTAGTAGTACATAGAAAAATAGTTTAGTAGAAAATTTAGTTTAGTAGAAAAATGCCTACTGGTTGCTTTGACTACTTTTCACCAGCAGCTGTCACATTATTTTCTTCATAAACACACACCTGGTATGTGGTCCTGTGGCCCTGGTTCAGTTGCTCAAACTGTCTCTTCAGGACAGCCTGGCGCTCTCCTCTCTTCTGGGCCGCTTGGAACTCTGGGAAGTGGCCAATTTTCTGTGCAGCCTCCTCAGCCCAGTGGGCCTCCAGCGCAGCGACCGCTTCATCCACCTGGTAGCGCAGCGCCTCAGGAGACGCCAGCAGGCGCAGCAGATCACGGTTGTCCATCTCCAGCAGCATGCTCGTGACCTCGGGGGCGATGCTGGGGTGCATGCTGAGGATGGATGGGAAGAGACGCTCACCTGGAGGGAGGGGGGAGTAAATATCAGTAACAGTAACTGTTGTAACTTTAAAGGTTACCTGATCGATTGACAGTTAAAAGAGATTGATTAATATGTTACATGATTGATTGACAGTTAAAATAGTTATTATTGATCGTTAAGGTAGTTAAAAAAAAAGAAGTACATTTCTGTTGTATTAGTTAAAGAATGGGTTTCAGAACTGCAGGTTCCAGAATGCCTTGCAGCAAGACGTCTCACAGAAGTCGACAGTTTGTTGTTTTTGAGAAATGCGAATTGTACCGTCCAGAATATGAAAGTGAATATCTAACAGCTTGTTTTATTGAATTGAAAGTGATCACAAGTGCATGTCAGCAGATTTGTATATAAAGAACCTTTCGCTTGATAACACCAGTCCTAGCCATCATTTCAGGAGGTAGAAATTCTACAGTAACTGTAACAGCTAATGGGTATCCATAGAAACAAACAAATAGACTCACCTATCATCTGCTTCTGGTCCTCATGGGGAACTGTAGCCATCATGGCCAGTATGGAGGCAATCAGTGTCTCCTGGTCCTGGACATGGACATGGACAGCAGGCTGCTGCACGGGGACCTGTGGCTGGGGAGCCGTGTGCTGCTGGCATAGAAACAAACAAATAGACTCACCTATCATCTGCTTCTGGTCCTCATGGGGAACTGTAGCCATCATGGCCAATATGGAGGCAGTCAGTGTCTCCTGGTCCTGGACATGGACAGCAGGCTGCTGCACGGGGACCTGTGGCTGGGGAGCCGTGTGCTGCTGGCGGTGGTGTACACCAGCTGTGGACTTGTTCTGGGGCACAGCGTGCAGCCGTGCCATAGCTGGATCACCATCTGCAACGGCAGGGTGCTTTCTCAAGGCCTGGGTAGCTGAGAGGGGAAGATAAGCATAACCAAAGGGATATTTATGGCAAATGTTTGGATAGTGCTCTTGTCTCTATGTCAGGGGTCCCCACACCTTCTGAAACATCCCATTCAAGCACCTTTCAAGGACTTTCAAGACTCGATTCCCTCAAATTCAAGGACTCAACACGGCATAGTTTGAGACAGAAGTAGTTGACGAGCTGAGTAAAACATTATGTTTTTAGAGAGAGAGAGGGGGGGGGGGAATTCAAGCACATTCAATGACCCATGTCTATTTTCCCAAAACTTTTAAGACCTTGATTTCTTTTTCTCAAATTCACAAACAACTTTCAAGGATTTCAAGGACCCGTGGGAACCCTGCTATGCGCAGGGTTGCTTCACTAAATAAACTGACCTATGTGCTGAGATGTCCACCTACGGGGCACCTGGGAGGGTGTGGCCTTCATAGCCTCGAAGGTCTGAGGCCCGGTAGCCCATGGAGACGTGGTGGTGTCGTCGGGCGTGTTCTGGAAGTGCTGAGGTTTCGCCTCAGGTTCGAAGGTAGCCAAGCGATGAGTGGGTCTCAGCTGAGCTGAGGAGTATTGGGCGGTTCCACAGTCCTGGGTCTGTGGAATGGCAGAAGCCATGAAGAGTCCAGGTGGGGGAGCAACCTGGTAGGGTAAGTTAGGTAGGAAGTCTGGGTTGGGAACGGCGCAGACGCTGGCCATCCTCTGTGGCATGTTCTGGTTGGTTCTGAGAGCCTGCCGCTCCTCCTTGCGCTGGGCCAGGGCCACGTACAGGGGCTTGTTGGCCACGATGCGGCCGTTCATCTCGGTCACGGCCTTGGTGGCCGCCTCGGGGGAGGAGAAGCACACGAAGCCGAATCCCTTGCTGCGTCCTTCCTCCGTCATCATCACCTTCGCGCTGGTGATGGTTCCGAAGCGGGAGAACTCTTTGTGCAGTTGGTCGTCGTCCAAGCGGTCGTGCAAGTTCTTCACGTACAGGTTGACACCCTGCTGGTAGAGAGAGAGCATGTTTAGTGACATGTTTTTATACCTCAAATACATCAGCAATGTTTACCGAGACTATCAGCTTCTTTTTCTTATACACATAATAATGTTAGCTGTAGCTATCTCACCCAGTGACTAACACTGACAGATATTGACAGCTGTCAATCTAGAGGAGGAGTGGTTGTGTTACCGCCCATTAGCTGGCTGTGTGAAGGTGTGAAAAACAACCAACTCTTTAAACAGCTTTTTCTCTGGATTGTGATTGTATGACACATCATTCGAAAGCGTACGAAAGCGTATCTGTAGTTTAAGCACAGGTAAAAAAAAAACTGAAAAATGACTTTGCCTACTGGTTGCTTTGACTACTTTTCACCAGCAGCTGTCACATTTTTTCCTTCATAAACACACACCTGGTATGTGGTCCTGTGGCCCTGGTTCAGTTGCTCAAACTGGCTCTTCAGGACAGCCTGGCGCTCTCCTCTCTTCTGGGCCCGGCCCACGTAGACCCGCCTCCCGTTTATCTCCTGGCCGTTCATCTCCTCGACGGCCCTCTTGGCGTTCTCGTGCCTCTCGAAGTTGACGAATCCAAAACCCACGGATCTACCAGCGCCATCAGTCATGACCCGGACGCTCAGGGCCGGTCCGAATCTCTCAAACCTCTCCTTCAGGCGTCGGTCGTCCATATCCTCCCCAAAGTTCTTGACGTACACGTTAGTGAACTCTCGCTCTTTGCGAGACTCCGCAGAGGCATAGAGTGAGAGCATCATAGTGTCTCTCTGCTGGGCTAAGTGTGCAGCTAAAGCAGCCTGGTTCTATTCTTGCAGGCCTAGTGAGGCCTAATTACTAAGTGTCAATGCCCATCATAGTGTCTCTCTGCTGGGCTAAGTGAGTAGATAAAGCAGCCTGGTTCTATTCTTCCAGGCCTAGTGAGGACTAATTACCAAGTGTCCATGCGGTGACTTTCGGATAGCGAGAGTTGGAGAAAAACTGTGAGAAGAACGAATAACTAATCTATCTATCAAGCTCTTCACAGAGGAATGACAGGTAACTGAACCTGAAATGTGTACTGCAGCTGGATTCTAGAACCCCAGCTGCATGTTCTACATTGTTATGACATCACATGGTGACATCCTTAATGACTGAAGAATTCTAACTTTGGTCATTGTTACATCACAGATAGGGGTGGGACGATTAGAAAATGTCATGTCACGATTATCGTGGGCAAAATAATCGCGATCCACGATATTATCGCGAGAATTAAAAAAATAAAAAATAACTTTTTTTTAGAATGCCAATAAAACACACTGTAATCACTTTAACTTAGATTTTGTTGTATTTTTATTGAATCATGTTAATAACATTAACATCATTTTAAAAACAGCTTGACAAAAATAAAAATCTTTAATAAAATCTTAAATAAGGTAATGATAAATTATAAGGTATCACTGCATAAATAAAGGAAAAAAATACTGTCAAACAAAACTTGAACACTGACACTTTTCTGTCATCAAACTGAGTGCTAGCCTTGTGGCTTAGAGACTTGAAAGCTTCAAGATAGGTTAAAGTGCAAATGTGAGAAATCTCAATTATATTACTATTTATTTATAACATACGATTATGACATCCTCCCTCTCGCCAGTTTGGGGCAACATAGACTTCTCCCCTGGTGCCACGGATAGGGGTTTCAAGCGGTGGGACAGCAAAGGGATGGTTACTATCGGACATTTATATGATACGGAAATACTACTTTCATTTGACCAATTATGTAAGAAATATGACCTACCACGAAATGAGTTTTTCAGATACCTTCAGATACGAAGTTTTTTAAATAGCCAAAAAGACACTGGCCTCTGTCACCAACCCTCTCCGCTGGAGGAGATAGTCTCTGCTGGAAAGACGAGAGGCATTCTGGGGCTTGGGTATAGAGCACTTTCGAAATATGATAAAGGCAAACCTGCATTTACGCCCAAAGACTGGAATAATGACCTGAACATTAATACTGATGAAGCAACTTGGTCACTAATATGGCAATCGGCAAACGACATCTCAATCTGTAATAGGACGAAGGAAACGCAATTTAGACTACTACAACGTTTGCAGATTACTCCCCAACTTAGACATAAAATGGATCATAACAAATCGGAAATGTGTACAAAGTGTATTACCGAGGTTGGGAGCTTTGTTCATTGTGTTTGGACTTGTAGATATATAGATGATTACTGGAAAGGTATAGTGGATAAAATTCATCTAATTCTAGATGTTACATTGGATAAGGACCCCATGTGTCTATTGTTGGGTTGCCAGACAAACAACTTAAAAGTATGCATTCCAAAAGACTTCTGTGTATCCTCACTTTTTGTGCAAGGAAAAATATATTGCTGAAATGGATAGACTGCAAACCGCCTACAATAGCTGGATGGCACAAGGTAATTTTTGATATGATTCCTATGGAATATCTGACATATAGGTCTAAGTGTAAGATAAAGACATTCTATAAGATTTGGTCTCCGTTCTTAGATTATATTGGTACCAGACTGGCTGCCATTGTAATGAAAGGTTTGGTGGATTACACTCAAGAAAGTACACAAGACTAATGTGTAACAGATCTACAATGTATGGGTCACAATATTATTTACTGTGCTGGTGTTGTGCTGCCGCTGTGTTTAGGACTGTAAGACATGGATGCTGTCTCCGATGGGGGTGATCCCCCCATATATTATGGCATTTGTTGTGTCATTTTCTTTTCTGTTTATTTCTGATATGTGACATGGCCTCCTCCCCCCCCTGTTTTTTTGTTTTTGTTTTGTTTTTAAACATTTTCTGTTTATGGACAATGTACTGCATAACAAAGTGCAAAACTAGTTTTCTACTATTAATGGGACAATAACCTCCCCCACGGATACTAGTTGTTGTTGTTATGTCCTGTTGTGTACATGTCTCTGTGAAACACTGTGAAATATTAACCCCCCCCAAAAAAACCGCATAGGTCACATACATTAATACATACAATAAAAACAGACAGACAAAGCAGTGTTTATAAAAGGTAGTGCCTATTTAAAAAGTCCAGTCTTTTATATACTTTATTGCAGGACTTTACATTACATTTCACAAGTTCATTTCACACACTTTACAAGTTTTCTTCACTTGTTTAAGTTCATCCTGCATCATTTTTGTTTGTTTTTTTAATTTTTTATAAAGAGAACAAGAAATAAAGAAAACTTCCAAACTTTTTTTGAGGGGTTTAGTAGTTCATTCACCAGGAGTCAGGAGGTAGAGCCGCCGTCTAATGATCGCAAGGTTGGCAGATCGGCGGTTCGAGTCCCCAGCTGGGCACATGTCGAAGCGTCCTTGGGCAAGACACTGAACCCCAAATTGCTCCCAGTGAGTGAGCGGGCCGGCGACCTTGCATGGTAGCTTGCCGCCGTTGGTGTGTGAATGTGTGTGTGAATGGGTGAATGAGAGGCCGTTGTAAAGCACTTTGGATAAAGGCGATGTATAAGTGCGGTCCAGTTACCACATAGGAGGCCTTGTTGTTGGTCTATCTAGTCCAGGGGTGTCCAAACTACGGCCCGCGGGCCAACTGCGGCCCATGGTCCGTTTTTAATTGGCCCAAAACAGATTCTAAAAATATAATTATTCTGTCATTTCTAACTGCAATTGCGGCATTGCGCCGACGTGGTGGCGGGGGCGCTGTTTCGCAAATAAGTTAGCTTTCGTTTTCGCTAGCGAAATAGCTGATAGTTGATGTTGACTGCTCAAGGAGAATACATATTTGAAAGTACAGAATGCCTAAGAGCCTTATATTGCATTATATTACATTATATTTTGAATGGTCATCTGGTGCCTGAATATTGTGTTTTCCTTTACATAAATAATGACATTTCCACCATAAATTGATGCAGAAAGGGCACAAATTGGTGCATATCAATTCACCAGAATACAAGAAATTAAGTGTTTGATGTTTAAGGACCCCCAGACAGCCCTGCTTCATGGGTCCCCCCCGATATCAAACACCACTGGTACCACCTCCGCCTCATTTTGAGCCAGGAAAACCCCTGTACACTCATCATCCACCAAGAAGCCCTCTGTGCCAAGGCAGTCCAGCTTAATGATGTGATGAACACAGTTGTGAAAACTATCAACATAATTAGAGCACGAGGGCTCTACCACAGAGAATATTTCAAGTGTTCCTATCTGATGTTGATGCTGAATATGGGGACGAGCTCTATCACTCTGACGAAGAAGCAATCTGAGGCTGCTGTTTTGAGAATGAGCCGTCTTTTAATGGAAAGTTATGATATTGGCTGTTTTTCTTTAAGCATATTCAGGTATCAAGCATACTTTACCTACATTTGATTAACTTTAATACATTAGAGGTGAGGCGATACCTCACCTCTAGTGAGTGGCCCAGCCTTGAGTATATTTTTCTGTATGTGGCCCTCTGTGAAAAAAGTTTGGACACCCCTGATCTAGTCCAACCAGGGTTTTTACTTTTATCGTCAAGGTCCAGTTTACCCTTTTCTAGACACAGCCGAGTCCATCAATTTAATTTCCTAATGAAATAATTTATTCATTTCGTAATCTTTTTTTTTTCAATGCTAACATTTTATTTCATCGGTGAATCGGTATTGTTTCATAGTCCGGGTCTCCTTTTTTATGCGTTAGCCGCTTGGAACTCTGGGAAGTGGCCAATTTTCTGTACAGCCTCCTCAGCCCAGTGGGCCTCCAGCGTAGCGACCGCTTCATCCACCTGGTAGCGCAGCGCCTCAGGAGACGCCAGCAGGCGCAGCAGATCACGGTTGTCCATCTCCAGCAGCATGCCCGTGACCTTGGGGGCGATGCTGGGGTGCATGCTGAGGATGGATGGGAAGAGACGCTCACCTGGAGGGAGGGGGGAGTAAATATCAGTAACAGTAACTGTTGTAACTTTAAAGGTTACCTGATCGATTGACAGTTAAAAGAGATTGGTTAATATGTTACATGATTGATTGACAGTTAAAAGAGTTATTATTTATCGTTAAGGTAGTTTAAAAAAAAGAAGTACATTTCTGTTGTATTAGTTAAAGAATGGGTTTCAGAACTGCAGGTTCCAGAATGCCTTGCAGCAAGACGTCTCACAGAAGTCGACAGTTTGTTGTTTTTGAGAAATGCGAATTGTACCGTCCAGAATATGAAAGTGAATATCTAACAGCTTGTTTTATTGAATTGAAAGTGATCACAAGTGCATGTCAGCAGATTTGTATATAAAGAACCTTTCGCTTGATAACACCAGTCATAGCCATCATTTCAGGAGGTAGAAATTCTACAGTAACTGTAACAGCTAATGGGTATCCATAGAAACAAACAAATAGACTCACCTATCATCTGCTTCTGGTCCTCATGGGGAACTGTAGCCATCATGGCCAGTATGGAGGCAATCAGTGTCTCCTGGTCCTGGACATGGACATGGACAGCAGATTGCTGCACGGGGACCTGTGGCTGGGGAGCCGTGTGCTGCTGGCGGTGGTGTACACCAGCTGTGGACTTGTTAGGTGCCATAGCTTCGAAGGTAGCCAAGCGATGAGTGGGTCTCAGCTGAGCTGAGGAGTATTGGGCGGTTCCACAGTCCTGGGTCTGTGGAATGGCAGAAGCCATGAAGAGTCCAGGTGGGGGAGCAACCTGGTAGGGTAAGTTAGGTAGGAAGTCTGGGTTGGGAACGGCGCAGACGCTGGCCATCCTCTGTGCCATGTTCTGGTTGGTTCTGAGAGCCTGCCGCTCCTCCTTGCGCTGGGCCAGGGCCACGTACAGGGGCTTGTTGGCCACGATGCGGCCGTTCATCTCGGTCACGGCCTTGGTGGCCGCCTCGGGGGAGGAGAAGCGCACGAAGCCGAAGCCTTTGCTGCGTCCTTCCTCCGTCATCATCACCTTCGCGCTGGTGATGGTTCCGAAGCGGGAGAACTCTTTGTGCAGTCGGTCGTCGTCCAAGCGGTCGTGCAAGTTCTTCACGTACAGGTTGACACCCTGCTGGTAGAGAGAGAGCATGTTTAGTGAGATGTTTTGAATTGCTCAAATACATCAAGAATGTTTACCAAGACTATCAACTTATTTTTCTTATACACATAATAATGTTAGCTGTAGCTATCTGACCCAGTGACTAACACTGACAGATATTGACAGCTGACAGCTAGAGGGGGAGTGGTTGGGGGTGGGGTTAACCAGCTATTGTTACCGCCCATTAGCTGGCTGTGTGAAGGTGTGAAAAACAACCAAGTCTTTAAACAGCTTTTTCTCTGGATTGTGGATTGTATGACACATCATTCGAAAGCGTACAATCTGTAGTTTAGTAGTACATAGAAAAATAGTTTAGTAGAAAATTTAGTTTAGTAGAAAAATGCCTACTGGTTGCTTTGACTACTTTTCACCAGCAGCTGTCACATTATTTTCTTCATAAACACACACCTGGTATGTGGTCCTGTGGCCCTGGTTCAGTTGCTCAAACTGTCTCTTCAGGACAGCCTGGCGCTCTCCTCTCTTCTGGGCCGCTTGGAACTCTGGGAAGTGGCCAATTTTCTGTGCAGCCTCCTCAGCCCAGTGGGCCTCCAGCGCAGCGACCGCTTCATCCACCTGGTAGCGCAGCGCCTCAGGAGACGCCAGCAGGCGCAGCAGATCACGGTTGTCCATCTCCAGCAGCATGCTCGTGACCTCGGGGGCGATGCTGGGGTGCATGCTGAGGATGGATGGGAAGAGACGCTCACCTGGAGGGAGGGGGGAGTAAATATCAGTAACAGTAACTGTTGTAACTTTAAAGGTTACCTGATCGATTGACAGTTAAAAGAGATTGATTAATATGTTACATGATTGATTGACAGTTAAAATAGTTATTATTTATCGTTAAGGTAGTTAAAAAAAAAGAAGTACATTTCTGTTGTATTAGTTAAAGAATGGGTTTCAGAACTGCAGGTTCCAGAATGCCTTGCAGCAAGACGTCTCACAGAAGTCGACAGTTTGTTGTTTTTGAGAAATGCGAATTGTACCGTCCAGAATATGAAAGTGAATATCTAACAGCTTGTTTTATTGAATTGAAAGTGATCACAAGTGCATGTCAGCAGATTTGTATATAAAGAACCTTTCGCTTGATAACACCAGTCCTAGCCATCATTTCAGGAGGTAGAAATTCTACAGTAACTGTAACAGCTAATGGGTATCCATAGAAACAAACAAATAGACTCACCTATCATCTGCTTCTGGTCCTCATGGGGAACTGTAGCCATCATGGCCAGTATGGAGGCAATCAGTGTCTCCTGGTCCTGGACATGGACATGGACAGCAGGCTGCTGCACGGGGACCTGTGGCTGGGGAGCCGTGTGCTGCTGGCATAGAAACAAACAAATAGACTCACCTATCATCTGCTTCTGGTCCTCATGGGGAACTGTAGCCATCATGGCCAATATGGAGGCAGTCAGTGTCTCCTGGTCCTGGACATGGACAGCAGGCTGCTGCACGGGGACCTGTGGCTGGGGAGCCGTGTGCTGCTGGCGGTGGTGTACACCAGCTGTGGACTTGTTCTGGGGCACAGCGTGCAGCCGTGCCATAGCTGGATCACCATCTGCAACGGCAGGGTGCTTTCTCAAGGCCTGGGTAGCTGAGAGGGGAAGATAAGCATAACCAAAGGGATATTTATGGCAAATGTTTGGATAGTGCTCTTGTCTCTATGTCAGGGGTCCCCACACCTTCTGAAACATCCCATTCAAGCACCTTTCAAGGACTTTCAAGACTCGATTCCCTCAAATTCAAGGACTCAACACGGCATAGTTCGAGACAGAAGTAGTTGACGAGCTGAGTAAAACATTATGTTTTTAGAGAGAGAGAGGGGGGGGGGGAATTCAAGCACATTCAATGACCCATGTCTATTTTCCCAAAACTTTTAAGACCTTGATTTCTTTTTCTCAAATTCACAAACAACTTTCAAGGATTTCAAGGACCCGTGGGAACCCTGCTATGCGCAGGGTTGCTTCACTAAATAAACTGACCTATGTGCTGAGACGTCCACCTACGGGGCACCTGGGAGGGTGTGGCCTTCATAGCCTCGAAGGTCTGAGGCCCGGTAGCCCATGGAGACGTGGTGGTGTCGTCGGGCGTGTTCTGGAAGTGCTGAGGTTTCGCCTCAGGTTCGAAGGTAGCCAAGCGATGAGTGGGTCTCAGCTGAGCTGAGGAGTATTGGGCGGTTCCACAGTCCTGGGTCTGTGGAATGGCAGAAGCCATGAAGAGTCCAGGTGGGGGAGCAACCTGGTAGGGTAAGTTAGGTAGGAAGTCTGGGTTGGGAACGGCGCAGACGCTGGCCATCCTCTGTGGCATGTTCTGGTTGGTTCTGAGAGCCTGCCGCTCCTCCTTGCGCTGGGCCAGGGCCACGTACAGGGGCTTGTTGGCCACGATGCGGCCGTTCATCTCGGTCACGGCCTTGGTGGCCGCCTCGGGGGAGGAGAAGCACACGAAGCCGAATCCCTTGCTGCGTCCTTCCTCCGTCATCATCACCTTCGCGCTGGTGATGGTTCCGAAGCGGGAGAACTCTTTGTGCAGTTGGTCGTCGTCCAAGCGGTCGTGCAAGTTCTTCACGTACAGGTTGACACCCTGCTGGTAGAGAGAGAGCATGTTTAGTGAGATGTTTTTATACCTCAAATACATCAGCAATGTTTACCGAGACTATCAGCTTCTTTTTCTTATACACATAATAATGTTAGCTGTAGCTATCTCACCCAGTGACTAACACTGACAGATATTGACAGCTGTCAATCTAGAGGAGGAGTGGTTGTGTTACCGCCCATTAGCTGGCTGTGTGAAGGTGTGAAAAACAACCAACTCTTTAAACAGCTTTTTCTCTGGATTGTGATTGTATGACACATCATTCGAAAGCGTACGAAAGCGTATCTGTAGTTTAAGCACAGGTAAAAAAAAAACTGAAAAATGACTTTGCCTACTGGTTGCTTTGACTACTTTTCACCAGCAGCTGTCACATTTTTTCCTTCATAAACACACACCTGGTATGTGGTCCTGTGGCCCTGGTTCAGTTGCTCAAACTGGCTCTTCAGGACAGCCTGGCGCTCTCCTCTCTTCTGGGCCCGGCCCACGTAGACCCGCCTCCCGTTTATCTCCTGGCCGTTCATCTCCTCGACGGCCCTCTTGGCGTTCTCGTGCCTCTCGAAGTTGACGAATCCAAAACCCACGGATCTACCAGCGCCATCAGTCATGACCCGGACGCTCAGGGCCGGTCCGAATCTCTCAAACCTCTCCTTCAGGCGTCGGTCGTCCATATCCTCCCCAAAGTTCTTGACGTACACGTTAGTGAACTCTCGCTCTTTGCGAGACTCCGCAGAGGCATAGAGTGAGAGCATCATAGTGTCTCTCTGCTGGGCTAAGTGTGCAGCTAAAGCAGCCTGGTTCTATTCTTGCAGGCCTAGTGAGGCCTAATTACTAAGTGTCAATGCCCATACTTTCGGATAGCGAGAGTTGGAGAAAAACTGTGAGAAGAACGAATAACTAATCTATCTATCAAGCTCTTCACAGAGGAATGACAGGTAAATGAACCTGAAATGTGTACTGCAGCTGGATTCTAGAACCCCAGCTGCATGTTCTACACTGTGATGTCATCACATGATGACATCCTTAATGACTGAAGAATTCTAACTTTGGTCATTGTTACATCACAGATAGGGGTGGGACGATTAGAAAATGTCATGTCACGATTATCGTGGGCAAAATAATCGCGATCCACGATATTATCGCGAGAATTAAAAAAAAAAAAAAAAAAAAAAAAAACTTTTTTTTAGAATGCCAATAAAACACACTGTAATCACTTTAACTTAGATTTTGTTGTATTTTTATTGAATCATGTTAATAACATTAACATCATTTTAAAAACAGCTTGACAAAAATAAAAATCTTTAATAAAATCTTAAATAAGGTAATGATAAATTATAAGGTATCACTGCATAAATAAAGGAAAAAAATACTGTCAAACAAAACTTGAACACTGACACTTTTCTGTCATCAAACTGAGTGCTAGCCTTGTGGCTTAGACACTTGAAAGCTTCAAGATAGGTTAAAGTGCAAATGTGAGAAATCTCAATTATATTACTATTTATTTATAACATACGATTATGACATCCTCCCTCTCGCCAGTTTGGGGCAACATAGACTTCTCCCCTGGTGCCACGGATAGGGGTTTCAAGCGGTGGGACAGCAAAGGGATGGTTACTATCGGACATTTATATGATACGGAAATACTACTTTCATTTGACCAATTATGTAAGAAATATGACCTACCACGAAATGAGTTTTTCAGATACCTTCAGATACGAAGTTTTTTAAATAGCCAAAAAGACACTGGCCTCTGTCACCAACCCTCTCCGCTGGAGGAGATAGTCTCTGCTGGAAAGACGAGAGGCATTCTGGGGCTTGGGTATAGAGCACTTTCGAAATATGATAAAGGCAAACCTGCATTTACGCCCAAAGACTGGAATAATGACCTGAACATTAATACTGATGAAGCAACTTGGTCACTAATATGGCAATCGGCAAACGACATCTCAATCTGTAATAGGACGAAGGAAACGCAATTTAGACTACTACAACGTTTGCAGATTACTCCCCAACTTAGACATAAAATGGATCATAACAAATCGGAAATGTGTACAAAGTGTATTACCGAGGTTGGGAGCTTTGTTCATTGTGTTTGGACTTGTAGATATATAGATGATTACTGGAAAGGTATAGTGGATAAAATTCATCTAATTCTAGATGTTACATTGGATAAGGACCCCATGTGTCTATTGTTTGGGTTGCCAGACAAACAACTTAAAAGTATGCATTCCAAAAGACTTCTGTGTATCCTCACTTTTTGTGCAAGGAAAAATATATTGCTGAAATGGATAGACTGCAAACCGCCTACAATAGCTGGATGGCACAAGGTAATTTTTGATATGATTCCTATGGAATATCTGACATATAGGTCTAAGTGTAAGATAAAGACATTCTATAAGATTTGGTCTCCGTTCTTAGATTATATTGGTACCAGACTGGCTGCCATTGTAATGAAAGGTTTGGTGGATTACACTCAAGAAAGTACACAAGACTAATGTGTAACAGATCTACAATGTATGGGTCACAATATTATTTACTGTGCTGGTGTTGTGCTGCCGCTGTGTTTAGGACTGTAAGACATGGATGCTGTCTCCGATGGGGGTGATCCCCCCGCAGGGCTCGACAGTGCGACTGTTTTGGTCGCATTTGCGAGTGAATATATTTCTGTGCGACTTGGAAATACATTCAATCGCACCAGTGCGACTAAAAGACTGCTGAACTGTCATGCGCAGTCAAACGTATGTGTATAAGCGATGAGGGAATGAAAACTGTGAACAGAAACGTGTGTCGCAGAAATGCTTCACGCGAGTCCTATATGCGCTTAAAATGTGCATAATGGGTATATGGGATACAGCTCTCATAGTTCGTAGCGCTGTGTTTTGTTAGCCGCTAGCTGCTAGCAGCGTTTGCTTCCGGTTTCATTGAGGTTAACCCTATATGTGCCTGACGTCTAACAACATTCAAATGACTCTAACTTCATCTTTTTTCGGATTTCACTGTATGACACATCATTTGAAAGCTTATGATCCGTAGTTCCAATCCACAACACGTCACATTTGAAAGTGTTTATGTAATTTTTTTACATTTGAAAGTGTTTTTTGTTTATATATATTTATATTATACAATTTACCAGTCATATTCTGGAATGTGTCTAAATGTTAAAGTTCCATAAGTATAAGCAAAATAAAGTAACAGTTTGTAAATAAATAGTAGCATTTAAAAAAAAAAAAAAAAAACGAACCGTGACCCAAAAACCGAGGTTCATACCGAACCGTGGGCCAACTGAAATTAATATTCTTACTTCCCCTTTACATTGTGTGAGTCTCCATTTTGATTACGGCCAAGAGCCGGTTATGATCATTTTGATATGTTATGATTATGATAATTTGTTGTCGTTGTTGACGAAAATTGCGCAATTTTCATTGTGCTACTGAAATTCTTGGTGTGCTACTAAATTTTTCAACATGGTAGCACAGTGCTACCTGGGGAAAAGGTAAGCGTCAAGCCCTGCCCTAGACTACCTGTCTCTCTAACCTCTAGACTACCTGCCTCTCTAACCTCTAGGCTACCTGCCTCTCTAACCTCTAGACTACCTGCCTCTCTAACCTCTAGACTACCTGCCTCTCTAACCTCTAGACTACCTGCCTCTCTAACCTCTAGGCTACCTGCCTCTCTAACCTCTAGGCTACCTGCCTCTCTAACCTCTAGGCTACCTGCCTCTCTAACCTCTAGGCTACCTGCCTCTCTAACCTCTAGACTACCTGCCGCCCCTGACTTTGCACATAGTGAAATACATGTAAATAAGGTCAGAGTAACAGAGTCTACCTTTGTGCTCATGTGGTTTCTCATCGCGCTTTGACGCACCACAGAAAAAACCCTGGTTGGGTACAGCAGTTGGTGTTGTTGTCATGTGACGCTGGCTGTGCTGTGTGGCGGTAACCGTAGCGATACAGTACCTGTTTGTGTTGGCCCTTTGTTCCCTCACAGAGCACACCTGTCTCTCTCCTAACTGTCACGTCACTTAACTAAATACGTCCAGACAACAACTCTCCACGTTCACGTTTCCCAGATCCCAGTAGCTATCTGAGAGGAAGTCACCGTCATGATACCTGTAGCTACTGGTCGTTTCCACGTCGTTAGCCACAATGGTGGCGATAACAGTGTGTTTACACACGTGTGTGTGTGTGTGTGTGTGACGAGGATGCCTGTGATGATTCACTGATGTTGTTGTTGATGATGACGGTCAGACCCAACCTTGACACCACTTCCTGTTTCCTGTCTCCCCCCCTTCCCCCCCAGTACCCTCTCCAGGACGAGGTGCAGAAAGGCCCGCTGCCGCTCGCCGCCTCCCAGTGCTGTGAGTCTGCTGCCGTCCCCCGTGTCTCCACTAGAGGGAGCCAGTTCCCCAGTGTCTCCACTAGAGGGAGCCAGTTCCCCAGTGTCTCCACTAGAGGGAGCCAGTTCCCCAGTGTCTCCACTAGAGGGAGCCAGTTCCCCAGTGTCTCCACTAGAGGGAGCCAGTTCCCCAGTGTCTCCACTAGAGGGAGCCAGTTCCCCAGTGTCTCCACTAGAGGGAGCCAGATCATCACTCTCTGTGTGGCTCTCAGAATCAGAATCAAGTTTATTGTTGTTAAGATCCCATTACACTACAGAACCTTATACCCTGCCTCTAACACGTGTGTCAGGCATGTCTGACTGCTGCATAGCGAGTGTTTATACTGATGTGTGTGTGACTCCTTCCACTCCACTGTGTGTTGTGTGTGTGTGTGTGTGTGTGTGTGTGTGTGTGTTGTGTGTGCTGAATCTAGTTTGTGTGTTGTGTGTGCTGAATCTAGTTGTGTGTGTGTGTGTGTGTGTGTGTGTGTGTGTGTGTGTGTGTGTGTGCGTGTGTTTCTGATGTGTGTGTCCTGCTTCTCTATCAACCTCCTCACCTTCACTAGGCAACTATTTCGGATGGGCTGACTCAGCGAGTATGTAACACTCTTCTTCTGTGGTAAAGTTGTTGTCAACTTCCCCTTGGCCTCCCCACGGCCTGCTTGTCCCCAGTGCTGTGTGTGTTGTTCTCTACCAGCGGGAAAGACATTCATTTAGTTTATTTCTCTCTCTCTCTCTCTCTTGAGTTGCTATGAGATGTAATAGCAGCCTCGCACCAACAGGGGGCAGCGTTCGCCAACCTGTGCTCAAGTGTCACCTCGACAGCCAGCCCCCTCCCGGTAGTTCTAAGAGACGGAATCATGAAACCAAAGCCTCACCAATACAATACTTGTCTGTCTGAAGTTGTTTGTTTTTTGTTTTTACTGATTCATTGCCACACAGAGACACACACACACACACACACACCGACAGACAGACACACACACACAGAGACACAGAGACAGACACACACACACATACACACACACACACACACACACCGACAGACAGACACACACACACAGAGACACAGAGACACACACACACACACACACACACACACACAGACACACAAAGAGACACACACACACACAGAGACAGGCGCCCCTGGAGCAATTAGGGGGTTAAGTGCCTTGCTCGAGGGCACATCCAAGCTCCCTCCTGAGGCGGGGATCGAACCAGTGACCTTCCGATCGCCAGCCGGCCTCTCTGCTAGCCTGTAGGCTACCGCCACCCCACCCCCCCATGAAATCAGATAAGCTCGATAAAGCTCAGCTGTCCCTTCAAGGCCCGGGGGGGGGGGGGGGGAGCAGAGAACCGGCCAAGTTCAGTCTGGGTCAGTCTGGTTCAGTGAGAGAGGGGCAGAACACATTCTGTCAACATGGACTTTGTGAGTCCGTCTCCAGACCAGACGCCAGTGATGTCATAGGGTTTGGTATCAGCCTGATCTCCTCCCATAGTGAACTGGCAGCCCATCTCTCCTCTTCTCTTCCCCCTCTCCTCTCCTCCTCTCTATCCCCTCACCTCCTCTCTATCCCCTCACCTCCCTCTCTCCTCCTCTCTATCCCCTCACCTCCCTCTCTCCTCCACATCTCCCCTCTCTCTTCCCTCTCTCCTCACCTCCCTCCCTCTCTCCTCTCCTCCCTCTCTCCTCTCCTCCCTCTCTCCTCTCACCTCTCACCTCCTTCTCCCTCTCTCCTCTCCTCCCTCTCCTCACCTCCCTCTCTCCTCTCCTCCGTCTCTCCTCTCCTCCCTCTCCTTCACCTCCCTCTCTCCTCTCTCCTCCCTCTCTCCTCTCCTCCGTCTCTCCTCTCCTCCCTCTCTCCTCTCTCCTCTCACCTCCTTCTCCCTCTCTCCTCTCCTCCCTCTCCTCTCCTCCCTCCCTCTCTCCTCTCCTCCCTCTCTCCTCTCCTCCCTCTCTCCTCTCCTCCGTCTCTCCTGACCTCCCTTTCTCCTCTCCTCCGTCTCTCCTCTCCTCCCTCTCCCCTCACCTCCCTCTCTCCTCTCCTCCCTCTCTCCTCTCCTCCCTCTCTCCTCTCACCTCCTTTTCCCCTCCCTCTCCTTCACCTCCCTCTCTCCTCTCCTCTCTCCTCTCACCTCCCTCCCTCCCCTCCTCCCTCTCTCCTCTCCTCCCTCTCCTCCGTCTCTCCTCACCTCCCTCTCTCCTCACCTCCCTCTCTCCTCTCCTCCGTCTCTCCTCACCTCCCTCTCTCCTCTCCTCCGTCTCTCCTCTCCTCCCTCTCCCCTCACCTCCCTCTCTCCTCTCCTCCCTCTCTCCTCTCCTCCCTCTCACCTCTCACCTCCTTTTCCCCTCCCTCTCCTTCACCTCCCTCTCTCCTCTCCTCTCTCCTCTCACCTCCCTCCCTCCCCTCCTCCCTCTCTCCTCTCCTCCCTCTCCTCCCTCTCTCCTCTCCTCCCTCTCTCCTTCACCCCCCTCTCCCCTCTCCTCCCTCTCCTTCACCTCCCTCTCTCCTCTCCCCTCTCTCCTCACCTCCCTCTCTCCTCTCCTCCCTCTCCCCTCACCTCCCTCTCTCCTCTCCTCTCACCTCCCTCTCTCCCCTCCTCCCTCTCCTCCCTCTCCTCCCTCTCCTCTCCTCCCTCTCCTTCACCTCCCTCTCTCCTCTCACCTTCCTCTCTCCCCTCCTCCCTCTCTCCTCTCACCTTCCTCTCTCCCCTCCTCCCTCTCTCCTCTCACCTTCCTCTCTCCCCTCCTCCCTCTCTCCTCTCACCTTCCTCTCTCCTCTCACCTCCCTCTCTCCCCTCCTCCCTCTCTCCTCTCCTCCCTCTCTCCTTCACCCCCCTCTCTCCTCTCCTCCCTCTCTCCTCTCCTCCCTCTCTCCTCTCACCTCCCTCTCTCCCCTCCTCCCTCTCCTCCCCTCCTCCCTCTCCTCCCCTCCTCCCTCTCTCCTCTCCTCCCTCTCTCCTCTCACCTCCCTCTCTCCTCTCCTCCCTCTCTCCTCTCCTCCCTCTCTCCTCTCACCTCCCTCTCTCCTCTCCTCCCTCTCTCCTCTCCTCCCTCTCTCCTCTCCTCCCTCTCCTTCACCCCCCTCTCTCCTTCACCTCCCTCTCTCCTCTCCTCCCTCTCTCCTCTCCTCCCTCTCTCCTCTCCTCCCTCTCCTCTCACCTCCCTCTCTCCCCTCCTCCCTCTCTCCTCTCCTCCCTCTCTCCTCTCACCTCCCTCTCTCCCCTCCTCCCTCTCTCCCCTCCTCCCTCTCTCCCCTCCTCCCTCTCCTCCCCTCCTCCCTCTCCTCCCCTCCTCCCTCTCTCCTCTCCTCCCTCTCT